>NW_024962334.1:40099186-40154953 GCF_019238085.1 Lagopus leucura | reverse complement strand
AAAAAAAAAAAAAAAAAAAAAAAAGACTTCTTCACAGTAACTGGTACTTACTAGATTCAGCTGGACTCTGACTAATCTAATGAAAGGGAGAGCCTCGCAGGCTAGGCATGGACGTTTATCATCAGCCTGTAGGTGGACCATCTGAACCTTCCTATTGTGGTGAATACTTAAATGAATATACAAAGAGAAATGAAGTCAAGAAGGGTTCATACCCCTTGTAGTGACCTTGTTAGTTACATTGGCTGTGTTTCCATATCTATATGCCACTTGCTTTCTTTTAAATTACTGAAAATAATCAAAATATTTTTCCTTCTACACTAGTAGTATAGAAAACTGAACATCATCAAATGGAAATGTTTCAGCTGTGTGGAGCTATTTCTTTCTAGAGACAAAGTAGCCATTTATAAGCTCTAGAAGAAGGAATAGATGATGCTGATCACAGAGTTGTTGGATGTTTTTGCTTAAAACAATACTATTTCTTCCTTCTGAGATATGCTCATTTTCTCCACTATTGGTCACATAGGTTGATGAAATATACCTCAGAAGAGTAACACATTCAGCTCAGATCACTGTTTACCTTGAGACAGAATTGCTTTCTTCTGCCACAAAGACTCTTCATTGCCCAGGTCACCAGCAAGACAGGAGGAAGAGGAATATCATCAAAAGGATAACAGCTGTGCTATTTATTGAGGCTCATTAGCTGCTACATTTGATTCTCTTGCTAGGTGCTTGCATTTCCACAAAGGCTAAAACCAGTCCTGATTTCTCCACAGTTTTTCTAGTCCCATCTTCTCTATGTCCACTTTCTTGCTAGTATTCTCTTTCTGGGAAACTCCTCTATCAAGATGTTTTTGCTTGTGATAATTGGAAGAAAATGACATGTTGTGAAAAAAGGATGACTTCAAAAGTTCTTTAAGAATACCCTCACCAAGTGCAGTTGATATCAGCCATCTCTCTGTTCCCTGTGTGGCTGCTGAATGAAACACTGGAATAGAAATAAAATCAATTGAGCTTCACCCTTCACAGAACAAAGGAGTAAGTAGTTCAAGGCCCCAGCAGAGTTAAACCCCTTGGGAAATGTGGAGGACAACCAGAGGAAGTTTAAAATGAACTACAAGCAATGGGCACCAGCAAAAGGAAGACAGAGAGAAAGCAGCCTTCTTGCCAACAGTAGGTGGTTTTGAACTACTTGATGTTTTAATGGTTTTCAATAGCTCAAGCAGAGAAGGCTAACTGTGAAAGTGAAGTAGAAAATTCAAGTACTTCACACTTCGTATAAAAATCAAACATGCAGGAGATTTTTAGGTAGACTCCGAAGAAAGATTTGCAGAAATCTGTGGAGGAATTTATAGAATTATAAGTTGTAGAAATCTTTCAATTTTAGAGTTAATTCAATCATAAGCATCTGGCTAAATCATGAGAGCATCTAGGACAAAACACTCTAAAAAAATCAGAACTCACCATTGACAAAGTAGTTTTTTCCAGTCCAAGAAAATCTCCTCTGAAGCCCAAGACCTGGTGAGAGTTTTCACATGCTGGAGTTGGTAAAATATATGAAACACTACAAGGATGAGTACCTGGGGCATAAATACATGTGGAGCAGTTCACAGTTAAAAATGCAAAAGAAGTTCAAAGATGGAAAACTGCAGAAATATTTCAGTGAATTGTGTCAGAATGTATGAGCTTGCAACACCAACAGAGGAGGTACAGTTCATACAAGAAAGGAAATGGTTCTGTTTTCAGTCCAGAGGAACTCCTAGGAAATATCATCAGTGCCACAAATTGAGATACATGAACCATGTATTTGGAAACATAGAAAATTTATCGATTTAAATTCAGATATGTACAAGACAATGTGATGAGAGAAACAATATAATAATCAGTGGCAAAAAGAGTCATGTGCTCATAAAGATAAGTGGATGCAGTTCTGTGCTTAGTAGTGAACTACACTCAAGTTTATTTCATCTAATTTTGGACTCATCATTAGAGTGTCTGTATGAGGACTCCAGATTCCTTCTCTCCGCAAAAGACTTTTCTCAGTCAGTGGAAGAAGCAAATCACCTGCAAAGTATCATGCAGGATCAGTCTAGAAGGATCTCCCGTGTCTGTCTCTCTCATTGCTTCTCTCTGACTGTGAAGAGAAACTTAGGTGACTATGTACTTGACAAAGGTCTTTTCTTTAATCTTTGGAAGGGGAATTACATGGAATAGATTTGAATCCAAATAATTATTCAAATATTAGACTAGAATATATTTTTATGATGATTCTACAAAAAGAAATCCAGGACAGATAAGAAATATGCAGAGTTCAATTAACTGATGAATTTAACAGAAAAGCAAAGATCAAAAATCATTTGAGTAGAATATGCCTTCTGATCACAGGACAATTGCCAGCAGAGGTTCAGGAGCCATATGCCTTGCCAAAGTAGAATTTTTAAGCTGAAGTAAATGGGATTCAAAATTATACAATAAGGAGAAGAATGGGAATGATTGAAAGCATGAGCTATTGGAGAAAAATAAGGTGGAACATCACTTCTTATGCAGAGCTGAAGAGATAAAAGATGTGAAATGGTAATGCTTCTCATTAGCTACAAGAAAAATTTTGAATTCCAAAATTCAAATTCAGGCACCAAAACTGTTTTTCTATATTTTTTATATCCGCTGCCTTCTAAGATTATATGAAGCTCTAAACTGGCTAGAGAAACATCTATTTATGTGAACTCATGACTACCCAAAACAATACAATAAATGAGTTTCTGTGCCTCCCACAAGCACAGGAATCACCATAGGCCATATTTTCATGTCTCAATACTATGCAGAACTTTTTTTTGAAGGTATCAAAATAGTTTTTCCAAGGGAATTAACAGAAAAATATGTGTATGTCATGTAAGGATGGAAAAATCAAAGGAGAGAACAAGGAGTGTTTTATGCTGACCTCAAAAGAATAACAATATCCAATACAGTGTTAAGCCTTGTTATTTTGCAAAAGACATAAGTCAAATTAAACAAAAATACAATAGTAGAAGAAAAGAAAAAAAATAGTCCCAGAACAAAGCAAGCAGAATTGTTTACATAGCACAGAAGAAAGCAAACATACAAAAAAAAAAACACTAGCCTATTAGTCTCAATCAATTAGTCTTCTTACAGGAAATTAAAATTCTGTGCTCGTGTATACCAATATTCTTGAAACAACATGATTTGTGATCAAACAACTGAGCTGTGATGTTTGTTGGTGGGATGAGAAACATGAGTCTAAGAAGATGGCAAAGAATTAATGGTTTAGATATTTCAGTGCTTGTCTTTGTTATCCAGAACCCTAGCAGCTGATAGAGAACTGCACTGAGGTTATAAGATATTTAGGTAACAGTCTGATCAGTGAATTTGAAACGATCAGGATGGAAGTATATGCTGTTCCCTCCTGAGTTTTCTGCATGTTAGAAAAACAACAAATATCTCTAGTGTAAGAACTCCTGAGAGAAATCAGTGAAGTAAGTTGGTTTGTCATGTATTAATAAGAGCAAGGGCAAAAATCAGAGACTGAATAACACATGAAAAGAAAGAAAATTAATTTCTTCTCCTTCAGCCCAGGAGTCTTGGGTTTTCCCAAGGAGCTCTCTACTCTCAAGTATCTTCCCAGCTCCTAAAACACTCAGGAAGTAGTGAATCTTGAAGGAATATATTCCTTCTAGTTGATCAGTCTGTGTATTTGCTTATCTGTTGTAATGGTTGGATACCAGTAATATTCTACTAAAAATTATTTTGAGACAATTTTCAGGTTTTAGAGTCTATGCCATCAAGTGTGAATAGAGAAAAAATTGCTATGAAGAGCATAGGCAATGGGAATTAGTTTCACTGTCTTCTGATGGAACATACAACAGTTTTCACTGAATTTTACCAGAAAGATTTTAAACAATTTCATATTGGAAGGAAATGAAAGTATTTAAACGTGTTTACACAGTTCACTGGTCACCAAATAGGTGAAAAATGGATTTGACTTATGTGCTGGATAGGAATTGGCTGGATGCTCACACTCGGAGAGTTAAAATGAGTGGCATTCCTTAAGGATTGGTGCTGGGACTGGTGTTATTTAACATCTCTGTAGGTGACACAGGCAGAGGGATCAAGTGCACACTCAGCAAGTTTGCAGATGACACGAAGCTGAGTGGTGCAGTTGACATGCTAGAGGGAAGGGATGTTATCCAGAGGGACCTGCACAGGCTTGAGAGGTCTCTTCCAATCCCAACCATTCTATGATTCTATAGTTCATTTAGGAAAAGTCTTAAGTTATCCATATAACTACAATAATTTTAAGCAAAAATTCTTGAGATGTCGAAGTTATAGATAGCAAAAGCAGTCTTTGTCCTCGTTGGGCAGTTCTCCTAATAATGATAATGATGTGTCATACATACTCCCTCTATACTCTCTTCTTTGGAATAAACTCTTTCATACCTTTCATTTCATCTGATTGAATACAAATCTTGTCATAAAACGTTTTAATATGTAAAATATGTGTCCTAATATGTTGCATTCAGTTTTCTATTAAACAGATGTAAAAGGATAATAAATCCTATATGCATGGCTGGGAAAATAAAATGTTGGAAAACTCTGAACCCAGGACTGGAGTGTTATGCTCTAAATATAGCCCTGGAGGTAGAGTAGGGCCCTCAGGCTTAGAGCTGTTAATGACTGCAGTTTGGAGTACAATCCATAGCTTACGAACTGGATTTGAATTTGAGCTCCTGAGTTTGCAACTATAAAACTAACTACTCTGCTAACAACCCACAGAGACCAGATGGACCTGTAATTAATTGGAAATGCTTTGTATTCTTGCATTTTCAAGGTGTGATTGCTGATACATTTTTATTTCTGTGTGTATGTACTATTTAATTGTATATCAAATAAACATTTTAGGGTTATTAAATTTTTTTTTTTTTTAATAAAACATGAGGTAATCCCTGAAGCCTCAAGGATCTTTTTTTTTTCTTACTTAAGAAAAAAAAGCGCATCTGTTTCATAAAATAACTCTTGTTCCCTGCTTGGGAAACCATGTGGAGTATTAATTAAATGAAACAAGCGATACACATGGAACATTGCCTTTGTTTCACCTGCTTCTGGAGTGAATTTGCACAACTCACTGAGAGCGAAGTGTCTGCAGAAGTCTCTGATAAACTGGGAGACCAGCAATGACTTTCAGTACAGCTAGACCTGCAGGAAGGCATCTGCTGAAAAGTAGATTGAGGGAGTCACATAAATGTGTGTCCTCATCACTGCCTTTAGGACATGAAGCAGACTAAAACACTTGTAAGTTACGCACAAATCCTCCAGGCTGCCATGCTGCTGCTTCATGGGCCATGTCCTTTGCTGATGTCCCTCAGGAAAGAGTCCCCACAAAGAAATGCAGTAATCTTGGACTTTTTTGGTGGTACTAATTCTAATTTGGATCCTCGGTTTGAGCAACTTAACATTAGTTGTTCATTGCTGGCTCTGAACCAATGGTACCACTCACTCCTCTTTCTATTCCAAGAGTTTTGTAATTGTTGTGTAGGGCATTTCTGAGGTAAGGGGAGACTCCTTCTGAGTACAGATGAAGGTCCAGGATCCCTCATCTTGTGTATTTCTGTGGTCTGTCTCATCAAGTTTGGAAGCTAGTTTAGCTTCTTCCCCTTGCAAGGACTCAACAGAGGGCTCAGTCTGTCTGTGTCACTTAAAATTACTACATATCAATTTCTCTCTCTGGTTTCTGAATACTACACTGCCTTGTGAAAAACACAGGAGTGAAAGACTTCATTTATAACATTTTTGACACCTAAGACTACAATTAGACTGTGGCTTAAGTTGGGCTTTTTTTTTTTTTTTTTTTTAATTGGGAAAAGAAAATATGAAATGCAGTAGGAGTCTGCTTCATTTTCCTCCTTACTCCAGCAGATTTCATTGTGTCACAAAATTACAGAATGTTTGAGGTTGGAGGGGCTCTCTGGAGGTCATTGGGTCCAAAACCCCTACATCAAGTTGCCCAGGGTCTTGGCATAGCTTCACATTGTGCCTTGGTAGAAAGAGCCACTCCATGTATATCCTGACTGAAGGCTTCCATAAAGAGTTATTAGAGTGGACAGAATAAAAAAAAATTCCTCTTAATACTGTATTACAGCATGTATGCATTTGCTATGTCTTTGTTGATCCTGACAAGCAAGCTCATGATTATACCACTCAAGTGTAGTTTTATGAAGTAGACTAGCCACATTCATACAGCTTGTCAACTGTATAAAGATGCAACCTTATGAGAGCAAAACTATCTTTTGGCTCCTTTTTGTAAGGAAATAACTTGGCTTGCGGCATATATGCAGTGTAAATTACTTGGAGATGTGTCATGGAGTCAAAGAGGCACTGAACCCATCTGACAGCATAGATGTGCACTATGAAATCGGTAAGACCGCATTACATTTCTTTTCCAGATATAAACGTCACATATTTTCATTTCCAGAAATGTTCACTTTTTTTTCATAGCTGCAATAGTGGAGGTATGAATATGTGCATTCATTACCTACATACCAGCAGCTTGACTTTTTATAGTGACTCACTGAAGCCTGAGGTCACTAAGTAGAAAGCTTTCAAAGATCTGCTAGGGAAGCATAGTCCCTGTCAGGATTTTTTTTATACAGATTATCTCCATGTTGTGTAGCTGAGCTACTGAAAAAGTGATTTCACAAGAGATCTTCATATATATTTTAAAGGTGATTCACTCAGCAGACATTGAAGGCAGCTGACTACAACACTGAAAAAAAACCGCATGGTACTAAATATCTTTTTTGTAACTGACAGATCCATAATTTTTTGTGTGCACTGCAATTCTTTTGTGTCATACAAGCACTTATTATGCTATAGTTTTTAAAGTTAAAATTCTGTAGTGGACAACACAGGAAAATGTGAGCAGCCAGGATAAAAAATAATGGATCTCAAAATCTGTTAAGTTTCCACCTGGATAAATGCATATGGATATAAATATTTAGCTAGAGTGTCACTCTTTTTTCCCCTTGCTGCACACTCCTTCATTTTTTCTTTTATTCTTTTTTTTTTTTTTTTTTTTTTTTTAAATTTGTTTCCCTTTTATTGAAAAACGATTTGATTTCAAAATCAGGCTACATATCTAACAATCTCAGATTTCCATTTCCAACTTTTTAGACTTCAGTCTACCTTAATAGATCACTGGTACAGCCCACATCAAGTGATGACTTTTATTTCTGCTTCATAACCAGATTGGTTCATTTTTCTCCTGCTATAATAAAGCAGTATGATTCATTACATCCTACCTGAGTTTGGAAGATTTTGACTTCTTCTTCAGATATGAGTTAAAACCAATAAGCGTTCTCAACACTTTTCTTCTTCTTCTTTTTCTCTTTCTCGATGCATCAGTGACTTGGAGACAGAGGTATTGAGGAACTCACCGATAAAATATCTTAAAAGAAGGATGTTAATTTATGACATAAGACATATTACATGGTGATTTTCTGATATCTTTGAAGCTCTGTCAATAGTCATCATTCCAGGTGGTACCTATTTCAAATATTTCCTTTATCATATAACCCAATTTTAGACATCTTCCTAATGGATGGAAAAGTTATAGCTACCAAATGACGAGACTAACATACTCTGCAATTCACCTAAAAAAACATGTCTGGAGTTTAAGTTACTTCTTTCACATACTGAGTCAAAATTCATGGGCAAAGTCAATTCCAAAATCCCTTTGCTTGGAGTGTGGAAGAAATGTGTCTTTCGCTGAACCTGAAGATCTGGGAAAACTTGGAACTGTGGTCTGTTAGATTTTCATTAAAAACATTTTTAGAGGTAAGAAGATCTTGCTCCATACTGAAGTAAAACTCAATATCAGCTGAACAAAATAATTGTGAATTGTGAAAAGTATTTCTTTAGGTTTTACACACACATATATATATATATATAGTATTTCTGTATATAGAAATTTCAATAGAAATACTATATATATATAGTATTTCTTCAGGTTATATATGTATTATATATTAATTATATATTAATAATATATTATATATATGAATATTATGTATATATTTATATAAACTGAATAAATGCTACAAAATTTACTATTATGTTAAAAGCCCCTCACTTTACCCATTCCACTGATGAAAAAGCAGTACAAATCATCTCCAAATGAGTGTCATTAGATTTAGCATAAAGGTATTTCTTGTCACAGTTATTTTTGTCCAGACAAGAGGATATTCTATACTATTTTAAGATGCTTTTATACTCCATATGAAAAGCTCATGGGCAGTTATTTCTTGCAGTGGAATTTATACTGACATAATCACTTAAACTATTTTTTCAGAAAGCTTTACAAACTCACTTTTACAAGTATTTATCTACCTCATGTTCTTAACACTTATTTCATTTCTTTAAAAAAACTGGCCCTTAACTATTGGATAGTATAATTTTAATTCACTCTTTATGACATTGCATATAAATGCATGCATGCTTTTTATGGGAAAAGTTGTTAAATGCAGAGTTGCTTGCTGGAGAGGTTAAAGAACTCAGTTTTGGAGAGCTCACATAATTTCACATCATTCACGGTCTGGGGCAGCAGGACAAATCATCTTCAGTAGTTCAGTATAATACACTAGACAGTGAGCAGATGAGATACAAGAAAATGTTCCTTTGCTTTCCAAAACTGTAGCATAATTTGACAGCAGGAGACCCAGAGTTGAAAAGACCATCATGACAACATGTTTATCCAGATACTGAATCACAGCATCCTTAGAATGGATTTTTTTTTTATCATTTTCCATCCAGCTATGGTGATGAAAATAGATCCTTGCAGAAGGATCCTGCAGAAGGATTATAAAATAGAGTTTATTGCAGCGCTCCAAGAACAGTAGAAGCAAGTTGATTTTCCCTGCGTTATTTTCAATGTAAAATGCAAGTTTATATTAAATAGCCCCCCCCATCATATTGATAAATGAACTATAAACACAAAGAAGGAACTTACTTGTGTGATTGAGGATCACTTTTTCCCAGTCACACCTATACATGTTATGAATGAACAGGTGTACAGTTGAACGTACAACAGAGCAACTCGATGCTCTTGCTTTTGATTTGGACAACAGAACTCACTAACATCTCATACCCTGCCCCAGAAGTGAAATGAATTAATTTGCCTAGATTTTTCCTCACTTTCACAGCTACAACTGAAAGTAGAGTGTAATTTTTTTATCAGGAATTATTTAGATTATAATTTATTCAACTTGAGGGCTCTCTCATTGTGTGTCTGTTCAGCATACTGAAATCATGATTTCAGCATGGGGACCCTGACAGCCAACTAGAAAACAAATAAATAGTACCAATGACAGTTGAAAACAGATGGATGATTCAACTAAGATCTGAAATAAAACTGAAAAATAGCAACAATGGTCTGCAATTTCTATTTAATGGTGCCCTTTCCAAATTTTTCAAGGACAATACAAGCAATACATATGGTCTGAAAACTGCAGAAGTTTTCTTTTAAATATGACTATTAAAGACAAAGAGACTAAGAAAAATAGACTACTTGCCTTCGAGAGGATAACTTCAATACAATTACTTCATAAATACTTGAAGCATTAGACAGAAATCAAGCAATGGCAACTGAAATATATACACTGAGATAGAAAGAATGACTGGGGACAAATGGTAACTGTTCTGATTGCACTACTGTTTAGCTATGAAGATGCTGATAAAGTCATAGTGATCCATTTACTCCGGGAATAAACAAAGCAGGAGATTGACTTTGCATGCACTAAACTAAGTCCATTATATGCTCCAACTGGGGAAAAAAGTTTGAATACAACCACAATCCTCTGTGTTTTGCTCTTTGGCTAATATGTTGTCAGATTATTGGAAGAAACACTTTTTGATAAATTCTATTATTACTAATACAACTAGTTCCATCTATTTTAGAATAATGTTTCATGTAATAATTGACAAGTTACAATTTATTTTTCATTTTTTCATGATCTTTTTTTTTCCTGTGGTGGACGAATAAAGTAACAGTGGAGAACTAGATACATTAGCTTTCTAGTGGTTTTAGGGTTTGCAGCAGCTGTAGCTGAGCTGTGTAAGGAATAGTCTGCATTCTTCTAAAAAAAGCCTTCCGGGGGCTCAATTAGTGCTGCATTAATTTCTGTGTAGTGTCCTGAGTAAAGCCTTCTGGTGCTGTCAGACGAGTTACAGACAAAGAGATGCTTGGCTGATCTTTACCAGAATTCCCGTTCCTGCCTTTGAGAAGACTCTTGCTGCCTTCTGAGAGGTTCAGACCTGTCACCCTCATAGGGATGCACAGTCATCTCTCTCCTAGCAGTGGCATGGTCTTTGGGAAGTGTTCTTCCTTGATGGAGAATGAGAGGCAGAAAATCTGTGCATTTCCTCAGTAGCTACTAGGGGCTGGCATTAAGCAACATTTGCAATACCAAGCAGATATCCAAAAGGGAACTTTTCTAATTCTAATTTTATTAAGAATTCCTACCTTGAGTTCCTTTGAATTTTATTGTATTTGAGTGCTCTCAAATTTCTATTGACCTACTTTGGTTTATGAAGTTCTTGCAAATCCCTTTGAAATTAATTATATATCTTCAAGGACCTTAGGTTTGTCTGTTACCTGATATTTTCCTTCAACTGGTATAGTTTCAGGGAAAAAAAAAAAAAAGCTTCATTTGCTATGACAGAAGCAAAGTTTTTCAGAATTCACTGCATTGCCATGGGAACGAATGAATTCCTTGCAAGTTATCATAGCCAAACTAACTCGGATGAAATAGGAACAAGCCCTAACCTTTGCCCATTCTTCAAACATACGTCAAAACAGATTTGTTCAGAATGTTCAAAAAATTGAGAAAGACCTTAGAATACACAGCTGGATTTTCAAAGCTATTTATATTATTAGAAACACAAAGAGGCACTACTGATTTATCCATAAATTTTCAAACTTAAACAGTAAAAATATGTGGACTCCAGGTTGCAAAGAATAATTAAAAGCTGGCTGAAAAAACATAGAAGGAGAATTCCTCTTTTTGACAATGATTCAAAAATTTACTTCATGATTTTTTTCTTTGAGAACTTTCTAGCACGTTTTTATGTCTATAATAATCTTATTTTTGGTCACTTTCAAAGTGATTAATGTTGATCAATTTTCTGCATCAATAGGAGATCTAGAATAAATAGAATCTTTTATGTATGGAAATTTTTGTACTTATTTTTACCCTCTATATCTTGCCAAATAATAGAAACTGGATGATTCAGTGGAACAGTTGCCCAAGGAGGTTGTGGATGCCCCATCCCTGGAGGCGTTCAAGGCCAGGCTGGATGTGGCCACCAGCCTGGTCTGGTGGTTGGTGACCTGCACACAGCAGAATGGGGGTTGAAACTAGATGATCATTGTGGTCCTTTCCAACCCAGGCCATTCTATGATTCTATTGAAAATATAGAAAAAAATGTAGAGAAGTTACTGTGATAACCATGACAAACATATGCAAGACAGTGGAAGCAAAACCTCAGGAGTTCAAGGATTAAAGGGAATAGCAGTCACCTTCTATTTTGTTTAATAAAACCAGGCACTTCACAGAAAATACTTTGGTATTAGATCCTCACTTGAGTTAAATTTGCATGAAGGAAATGGCTAGATAATCTTGACAACCTGCCTCTAGAAAGCTTCATTCCTTTATCCAGAGAAGGAATATCACAAAGATGGTCTAATAATGTGCAGTTAAAAAATATTTTTAACTTTAGACTAATCAAGGATATTAATAGGCAGAGATAGAGGAAGGTAAACGACAGAACTGATTGCAACTGAGTTTGCATCCCTTAACTAAGTTATTCATTTCAATATTTTTTTCACACTACATCATAAAAAGAAAATATATTTGAAGTTTCTCATGAAAAAAATTGTCAGATAATTCAGATATAATTATTTTAATAAATTAGAAGTAAAATGATTTATATTTGCATTTTAACTCTTTTCTATGTTAGGAAGGAAAAAAAAAACTCCTAAATGAAGGCCTAAATGAAATCCTTCAAATTTAATGTTTCAGCCTCAGTTATTTTAAAATGATATGTATTTTCCTGTACAATTTTTTGCTAGGGTAATGGCACTACCTTGCATTTAACTGACTGAGCTGGACCAATAATTTAAAATTGCCCCTTTAGAAAAATATTATCTAGATTCGCAATAATAGCCTTTTCTTTTTTTTTTTCTTTTCACTTTTGAACTCTGATAGCTTTCAGAAATATAGTAATCTTAAGGCCTTGCAAAATGACTATAGCAACATAAGTTTATGCAAACCCCTCCACTAGTACTTTGAGGCATATTAGTCCATCTCTTTCTAGGTAGAAACTGTTATACTACTACATTCAAGGAATAAATCATGATATAAACACATAACAACAGCAGCTAATTTGCAAATGATTTTTAGTTGTCAAAAATTTTGAAAAACATATCTTTTAGCATATCTTCTCATTTTGGTACCCTTCCATTGTAGTCCTCTGCCAGCTTTTTCCAGTTCAAAAGACTCAGGTGAATAGAAGGAAACAAACAATTTCCTCATCTCTGGTTTAAAACAAGCCGTGACAGACCCAGCTGCTTCCAACAAAGCTTTTTCAGCTGATCAAAATGTAGGATATCATTTGAAGAGACTGTTCTTTCTCTCTCTCTCTCTCTCTAAATATACATATATTAATAGCATCTGAAATTGGAAATGCTCTAACTTAGTGAGCAAAGAATGCCCAAAGTAAGTAGCTTTGAGGTACACTCTAATTTTGTTAGCTTGCTGTTGTTAGACTAATTGTCTCCTTCTTATTTTTGCTGAAAAGTTGCTTTCTACACTGAACAATTTTCAATAGGCTGTATTGATTGTTTCTAATTTACAGATGGAAATCCCAGAGACCTTGTCAGTTGTCAATACTGAAAAAACTATTAGCTCAGTTGTTTACTAGAACAAGCCTTATTTTAGCTGAAGTATTTAAATTGCACAGTTATTATAGCTTAAATTACTTCTTCCATATGAGATAAGCTTAAAGGAAAAGTTGTATTAATAGTTATGCTATGACATAGCCTCTGTTATGACAGATCAAAGAACAAACACAGTCCTTTTCCAAACCTTTTCCAAATATCTGATAAATTTAATGCCTTCAAAACAATCAAATATAAAAGTCTGTATTCTTAGTGGCATTCAAAATAAATTTTAGATTGATAATCATCTACTGGAATTCAACATGAGGATCAAATCTCAACAGTTTGTATCAGACTGCTTTTTTTCTTCTTCCTTATTCTTCCTTTTAGTTTGTATGCGTAGCCTTTGGTCCATCACTTCAATTTTGTTATGGCTGTGATTTTCCAGCAGCATTGCCTTATCGTCTCCATCTTCTGTGCTTTTGACATCTGTGTTCCAGTTTTCTTTTCTATGCATTGATTTTAGCACCAGTGCTGATAATATATACGGGTTCAAAATATCATTTCCTTTTCTGAATTCCTTCACTTGTTTTATTGATTCATCTTTACCATTCGCTGAAAGAACAGTTAAATAATGTAAAAAAACATTAAACTTTTTTTTTGTTTTACCTTGCACACTTTATTGCAGTTGTCTTTGCTTTAAATTTGTTGACACTGTACTGCACCTATCTGAAAAGCAGCAAACTGTCTAACTGTATGTGTGTTGGGCTGCTCAACTTGTGACTGTTAAACACCTGGACTCCAACCTGACAAGCAGGTGTATGCAATACACCATGGAGCAAATAAAAGCCTGCAACTTACAGTTGCAGCACTGTCACCTTATGATGCAAATGTGGGCATTAAGAAATAACTTTTCCATAAATTGATTCAAACTTTTTTTTTTAGCATATTGATAATTAAAATGCCCATTGGATTAGCTAAAATGTAGACAGTTAAAAATAAAACTGAGTTAACACTGAAAGTTTTTTGGCATCTTTGTAATTGAGCTCCTGAACTTAGACACTGTAACTAATTTTTAAATAGATAAATTTGGTGGACTGGATTTCATTTTCCAGTCCATGTATGGTTTACTGTACACCACAGCTGATGATGTTTCATCCACACTTTTTACCTTCTACCACTGAAAGCAGTTCAACTGGATGCACTGAATTTTTCTTAGGACTTAGTCTATTCTGATCTGCATCATTTTGTATAATGAAAATCTTTTTGAAGTTTTGTTGCTCCAATCTTATATTCCTTAAAAATTGATTACATTTAACAAGATTGACTGTAACCTTAGTCTATACTTATGTTCTGTGTTTTCTGGGACTCCATTTGTGCGTTACGTCTCTTTCATCACACATTCAGAGAATCTTTGAGAAGACCCTTCTTATTCACATTTCAGTAAATGCTTTCTGAGGTTATTCTCTGTCAAAGTCACATTCCCTGGGACTATGAAGGACAGAACTGAGAGTCCTACTGACTATATGTTGTGATAGAGCACATAATATAGGTTCAGAATTTTGTTGCAATTTTCTCCTCACCTTTTGCTACTAAATTAAGGAACGTAGGATCTTATGAAATCTTCCGTTTGTACATTTTATTTTGAATAAGTTTAAAACAGCTGTTTGTGCTTGATGGGTGTAGACAGACATTCGAACTACCTTGGTAGGGAGACTTTTTAAAATGAGAACTCAAGAGATATTTTCTGTTTAAAATCAAGCTTTCATGTGATCTGCACTATGTAAGAATTTGACGTAGCTGAGGGTCAGTTAGCAAATATTGTAAGGAATTTCAATTCTCAAGTGATACGTTCATTAATATTCTGGTGAATCAGCTTTGTGTATATTATATCTAGAAGTGAACAGATCTATACATTTATATTTAAACCTATTGAGGATTACTTATACACTTTTAAAAAATGTATCTGCCCCTTACCACTTAGCTATTTAGAAAAGGTATAACAACTCACAATTCCTATTAAAGAATAAGTATTCCATAAGATGAGAACAGCTAGTTTAGGTCAGACTGAATGTCAGTATATTTTCTTCAGCAGTGGTTTGCTGTGCATATGTGTCAGTACTGACTGTGTGCAAGAAAGAATGTGTAAGAATTGGATATGAATAGAGCAGTATTTTGCATTTCTAGAGCAATCCTCCCACAAGTTATATTCACGTCATCATAGCCCAAAAAGACAGCCTGTCATCCACAAAATTCCACAGATTCTTTGAAGTTTCTTAGAAAGATTATTTAAAAAAATAACACTGATTTTTTTTTTGTCCAGATCATTGAAGCCTTCTGATATCAAAATTAAGCATTCTGACTGTTCAGTGAACATGTAGTGATAAATCATGATGATGATGATCTCTGTCGTGACTAAATTCCATTTGGTTTTAATTAGATCACAGTAAGAGCAAAATTACCATCAATTATGACCTAGAGGAATTCTTTATTGCTTATCACAGTGGTCAATTTTGTATAATTATTTCCTGTACTATTTACCTGCCTTTCTTCTTCTTGCTCTTCTCATGTTTGTAGCATAAGAACTTTACCTTAGGGCTGTCCTTCCGCATACAGACAGTGACTTGCCCACAGTAGGATATAATTCCTGTTAGTGTTCCTAGATACTACCCCAAAAAGAAGAATAGCAACTGCAGTCAGAGCTCTGAGTTGTTTTTTAATGATTTTACTCCTGACCCTGGTCTATTATTAAATAGGGAGGTCAGTGGCTCTGCATGTGGCAGGGCGTTTGGAGATTCATGGTCCTTGAGGTCCCTTCCAACCCTGGCCATTCTATGATTTTGTGATTCTGTGATCCCTCCTTCTCTTTCTTTGTCCTTTTATGCGAACACTGTCTTCCTGTTGTGAACAGAAGCCAGCATTTATTTTTACAGCATGTCAGTGGATGTGCAGAGTATACTTCTCAAGTTCCTGTTCCTGTCAGTTCATGGAATTATGTTATCATATCTGATATTGATATACTTTATTTATGAAGATGTCTTTCCTATCTGCAACAGGGAAAAACATCCCTGCATCCTTTCTGCATAAGATACTATCTGCTGACAGTCATAATGCTCTGAAACACCCACAGTTCAGTTTACCAATGTCTCGCCAATAGAAGACCAAATAATAAGATTTAGAAGCATATATGAATAGCACTGAATCTCATAGCTTACATTTAAAAAAGTCTGGCAACTTTCAATGTTTTTTAAACTTCTTTTCCACATTCCTTCTGGAATCCTTGGTGACAAACAGAATGAGAGTTTAATTTAACTTTTGTTCCTAGTTTCAAGATGTGACAATCTCTTTCTACTTCTCATTTTAAACTAGAATTGTCTTGATGTTGAATGTCAGATTAATGGGAACATTGATTTACTCAGCTTTAACGAAACACCTAAAATTACCAACAATGCAGTTGTTGTCAATTAGTAAATTAAGGGAAAAAACCTAGGCTATTATCATGCATTTTGACAGTATATGAATGAAGAGTAGTGCATTCCCTCAGAGCATAAGTTACATTAGTGGGTATATTTCATATGCAAAATATTTAAAGGAAACACTTCATACTTAATTTTTCTTTTTTTTTTTCCCTCCACTTTTCAAGTGAACATTGTTCAACGCAAAAACTTTTCTCAAAACTTCAAATAATGTGTGGCATTAAAATGTCTTTAAGCAGTGACTTTTTATGTCAAAAATGCCTTTCATTTAGAAAATAGATCTACTGTATGATACAGTATATATCTATTAAGAAGCAATGACTTTGAAGAGAGTTTCCTTTTCTCAATTTTAAACACACTACCTGCCTTGATTGTTGGAAAAGGACTAGATAAAAGGCATTGCATAAAAGGCTAAAGAATACTCAACGATTATGCTAACTAATGAGCTCATAGCATAGTTCAGTTGGAAGAGACCTTCAAAGATCATCAGGTACAATTGCCTGGCCACTTCAGGGCTAACCAAAAGTTAAAACCTATTAATGAGGGCATTACCCAAATGCTTCTTGAACACTGACAGATGTGAGGTATCAATCAGCTCTATAAGAAACCTTTTCCAGTGTTTTGTTACCTTCAAGGTAAAGAAGTTTTCCTAATGTTCAGTCTGAACACATGTATGCCCGATGAAGGATATATGAATATATGAAGATAAGAAAGATTTGTCATCATACTTGATTATCAAAATGTGTGAAATTGTTAAAGACACTGATGCTTAACAACTGTAGGGTTGCTTAACAATTCTATTGAGGTTAAAAGACTTGCTGTCTAGAAAAGTCAAGAAAGGAGAGGTATAGATCACTCAAAGATCTATGGAAGAAAACACTAATTTAGTATGAAATATTTATTAATCAGTTTAATTAAAAAATATTTCTTTGTACACCTCTAAAAGAGCGGAAAGGAAAAACTTTGATTAGTAGGACATGTGCAGAATATTCCATCAAAGTTATGACACACTCATACAAATTCCTACAAAAAAAGTAATATGAATATATCTGTGGCTCATCACTGATTTCAGAGGGGAAAAAAAAAATACAAAAAACCAATGTTTTTTCTGTACAGCTGATGCCTACTGAATATCTACCTCTTGGATATCTAGAATGAGATAAGATAGCTCTCATTCTTTGGTATACACAGTAGAAATCATAATGCTTTTATCTGATGAGATTTTCAGAAAGAACACGTGATAAATTTTCGTATACATTTCTGTATATCTGTGGACGTAGACAACACAACAGAGGCTTAAGAGAACAACAGTAAAGATTATTAATTATAAAAATATTAGTTTAAAAAATATTTAGTTATGCTTTGAAAAATAGGAAAAAAAAACATTATCTTGTAGTGATAAAACACATTTCTAAATATTGTGTCCTGTAATCCATAGTTAGATATCATACCGCAAATTTTTTTCTGAGGTAGACAGATGATCTCAAGAACACAAAAACAAAGTAGGAAGTACCTAGGCTGATGTGTAGATATACAGATTATTTTATAGTACTTCTCATAGACTTGAGCATTACATCCAAAACAAACAAACAAAAATACACTATTTTCCATTTATTTAAAATGTCAAATAGTATTTTTTTAATTTCCTAATTCAATTAATTTTCCCCCAAGTCACTTAAAGCATAATTCATTAACAACTTGTTTCTTCAGTGCATAAGCTACAATTCTATAAGTGTTCTTTCATACACTATGTTCTCTGGAGCTGTGAGTAAGTATAAATAGACCTAATGCAGAGCTGATGAAAGCAGTTGAAAAACTGGTTTTGTGCTATGGAATAGGAAGCAATAGTTTGTCAGAAGGAAGAAGTTGGAAAGGCCCTCTGGAGGTCATCTGTCCAATTCTTCTCAAGCATGGTCTCAAGTGACTTTTGAAGGTCTCTAAGGATGGAACTGTATTACCTCTCTGGGGAACCTTTGCCAAGGCTTAGTCACCTGCACAGTAAATAAGCACTTCCTAATATTTAAAGGGAACATCTTGTGTTCCAGTTCATAACAAGAAGCAGTGGCCATGTCACTGAGCATCACTGAAAATAGTCTGGTTTCATCCTCTGCATCCTCCCCTCAGGTACTTACAGACAAGTGCTGTACTTACAGACAGCTCTAATCAAGGAAAGATGAGAACACAGAAGCAAAACTCAGGAAAGACTGTAGAATAAATACTTTATGGAGTTTTCTTTGGATCACTGGGAAAGTGCTATGATAACGTCAGTCTCTGGATAGTGAATTCCAGGTGAGACTTCTGAAGATGAGTTATGAGCCTTGGTGACATCTGCCACAGAATTTGCAAGAGGTTAAGAGCATCGAACTCATAACAGAATATGGGGCTTGGGCATGCCGATTTCCTTTCTGTTCTAAATTGTCAAGGTGACAAGAAGCAGCAAGAACTGAGACAAGAAATTAGACTGAATTTCAGTAGCTGATTACCTTCGGTAAGATCAGTCAAGTAAACTGACTCTTCTTGTCTGTAAATACTTGTGTTACCTTAGTTTTTGTTATTAAAAGTGAAGAGATGTACAAAACCTCTAGCTTAACTAGAACTGCATGAGAAAGTTCAAACTCTATTGTTAAACTACTTGCCTGGACTTAGCTGCATATATTAATATTACATAAGTCTCCTCATGTTTTTGTAGATAAGGGAATAATTCTATCAGTCACTGTTGCTGTAATAAAAGGCAAATCATATAAAAGCCAACAACACAGCTCATTCCCTCATTCTGAATCTTCCACATAACAAATTAATGGTAGTGTGCATGAATAATGAGAAATGCTTCAAACCTGAAGGTTCATTTGTTTGGACAAAATGGTGTTTGTTGACTGCACTGAAATAAATTGCAACACAGGAATTGTATTTGAGTAACAAGACTGCTATTGCTGTTGCTATAATGGTTACCACTATTACTACAATATCTGAGCTGAGGTCAGTGGTAGGCCAGCAAGGGACAAGACACACTAAATAGATAAGGCAGTGGAGGATTTTAGCTGGAAAAAAATACAGGCAATTGACTTGTGCATTAGCATCTCCACAAAGCTGGACATTTCTCATTTCTCTCTCGTTTTTATTTTGTCATCAACCCCTAAGAATAAGCTTGCAGAAACTTGCCATGCTTCTAAACCTTGATATTGACCAGCTCATTATAGTCAATAATTTGATATTATAACAATTGAATATTGAAACTTGTTTAGTGATAAGCTGATAGAAGAAGGCATAAGAAAAAAATAACCCTCGTTTTGCAAGGTTATACGAAAAACAAGTATTCTTTCAGTATGACTAAAAGAATCTGTATACATATACTTAATAGATTCAACACAAGATTATATTTTATTACTCTGTACTCTGACAAGTACAGTGTGTTACTTGAATGTACATTTGTTCTTGTAAATATGTTTTACAATCCAAGAGGCATATGATTCAGCTTACTTCAAAATAAAAACTGTTCCCTCTGATTTTTTTTCAGACTCCTATTCACTAACAGGACATTCCACACCATTGTAGAAAAATTTTGTTGCCACATTAGCAACAATAGCAACAGAGGGCTGGACTGACAAAAAGATGTCTGACATGGAAGTGCATACAAAGCAAATGTGGGGACTGAATTCCTCCATGCTGAAAAACGTGTACCCATTGACATTAACTGACATTTGCTGAACGCTCCTAGAGACCGACCAGTGGATGTGAGCACAGTGAAGGGGTAGATGGTGCGTTTCTGTTACAACAAGAGACGTGAAAGACTAGTCGTGTTCTGGATAGTCATGTACAGCTATCACACCACAAAATGAAAAGTTTTTCCAATCAACTTATCTATGTATATCCATGGATTATGAACAGGGAATAGTATACAGAGCTTAATATTGGCTTCAGTGCACTGGAAAATATTATGGCATATTAGAACACTGTAAAGTTTGGGGGAAATGGGTCCTGCTCACATAGGAACTCAAAGAACACCACATGCAAGTCAGGACACAAACACATATGAAGGCTGAAGGTATCATTTCCTTGGATTGCATTATTACCAGTAATGAGATGAGATGTTACCAATATGATCAGAAGTCAGAATAGCAGTCCTTGGAGTGGTGAGATGCGAATTCCCTATTGAAGAAAAACTTCAAGAAGCATCTTTTTGGGAGTAAATTGATTTCCTATACTTTCAGGAAAAGAAAGAAAAGATCCTTCAGGATTTTCCTGGAACCTGGACAAACCATCAACCCTGGCAGCTATATTGTGACACTGACTAAGCTGAAGGCTTGAACTTTCACATTCAGTCCAGGGAAAAAGACAGTCTTTGTCTTGCAACACAATATTACCAGGTCACATACCAGCTTAAAGGCTGTGGAATACATTGCCAGACTTGGCTAGACTGTCCTATTGCATCCACCATGTAGCCCACATTTGGCACCTTCTGACTCCTGTTTTCCTAGGCATTATTCCAGCTACATCAAATGAGGATTTAGTCAAATACAGCAATCACAGACACAGAAATAAAGGAAAGAATCTACTTACTTTCAGAAGATCTCAGGTATACAGGAATCCCCAGTAAAATAGCTTTACCTCCACTGCCAATCTTTAAATGAGGTCTGGGAAAGGATAGATCGTGGCTCCACCCCTTCTGGTCAGGTGTGTTACATGCACCTGAGCTCCCCTGGGTTGGCCCTGCTTTCCCACCAGGTGCTCAATCACCGGTTCAAGCTGTGACTCAGCATTTCTGCTATACAGTGAAAAACAATGTTGAAAAACAATGTTCTGTATCTGAGAATGAGCTCTATCAAATACTGTTACTGTGTTCTTTGTCGCTGATGTCATTTTTATGCAAATAAACAGGAGGCATTAATTTTGGAGCAATTCACTGTATTCTATCAGGCAAATTGTTTTTGTTTTGTCTTACTAGCTTCTATCTCTACTATTAGATAATTCAAGAATCTGAATGCTATGCCCTGTGTGAAATTTTCATTTATTTTCCAGCCCAAAATGATTCATAGCCAAACTTATCTTTGTGCCTCTTTCTCTTACTTTGCTTCTTCTTTTTTTGGCTCCTGTCTCCCCCTTCTTCCCCTCTTTCCTTTTTTAAGGAGTCTTTGAGTCTGATATACTGCAGTTCATTCATCCCAAGTTAACACACTGAAGTGTTTGTTTTGAATGTTATTCAAGCAAAATGCTGTTCTGCAGCAAGGCTATTTTCTATTTACATCTGAGTTTTTATAGCCTCTGAAAGCTCCCTTTGTCTTCCCCTCTGTGCAAATAGATGCGGGCAAACATGAACTCTGGCTATGCTGCAAGCTGAGTGAATATAAACCAATATTTTCTGGACATTTAGTGCAAAGTAACACTCTTCTTTTCAGAAAGCTGTATTTATTAATACTCATCAGGACACCGTCAGAGGTAATTGATATCTGAAACAAATTCAATATTCTGAATTTCAATTTCAGGTCATACTATTGTACCTGTTAAGCTGATCATGAAGGTGGCTGGAACATGCTCTTTTTTAAATTCTTTCTTCATTTTATTTTGTTATGTAATATATAACAATGACAGACATTTTAGGTTGTCTTTTAGGATGATGTTTAGCAGACAGGAAGGGTTCAAATAAAGGGAGGCTTACCTTATATATTTGCCCCTTCTTCAGATCTTTATTTAACTTTATTATGGTTTTGTTTTTTTTTAGCATTTAGGTCAATATTTTCCATGTATCTCTTTAATACATTAACAGGGAAAACTGTCAAGTGGAAGGATTGAAACTGGTAAAATAAAGTAATTCTAAAAATAATATACTTTCAGACTTTATAATTTGTTTCTGTAGGTCAGGAGATACACAACTTGAGCAAATACTTTTCAAGCTGTTACTGAAAACAGTCCACTATTTTTATTTTTTTAAATAAATTCACTGCACTTAGACCTGTCCAGAGTTTTAACCTGATTGACCATGGAAAACATTTAAACTTTTGTTTATTTATTTATTCATTTATTTATTTGTTGTTTCTAATATGGTAATGCAGTATTAAAGCAATTCACTGGAATAGGTGTAGTAAATGTAGCAGACTTGTCACTGTTATCTATGGATCACTTAAATTCTGGTTTGATCACTTCTTCCCACTGGAGTATTTGAGTATTCAAATTCTATGTTGTAACTGTTGTTTTACCAAGAGTTGTTGACACAGTTTTCTCCCTAATTTTGCAGCTGAAAGAAATATTCCACATTCTTGAGAAGTCGTTCTTCTGAATTAATAATTAGGGAACCAACTTCTACATCATTGTTCATGAATGTTGAAAATAATGTAATTGCTATTCTACATTGACAATTTGATTGCTCTAAATGTATTGCATTATAGTCATTTAAATTATTAATAATATGATCATCTTTTGTTGCAGAAAATGAGTTAATTCGGTCACCTTTACTCTTTCTTTCTTTCTTTCTTTCTTTCTTTCTTTCTTTCTTTCTTTCTTTCTTTCTTTCTTTCTTTCTTTCTTTCTTTCTTTCTTTCTTTCTTTCTTTCTTTCTTCTTTTTTTTTCAATACATGACAATATTAAAAGTTTCAATATAACACGATTCCCATGAAGTAGAAATTCATTTTAAGTCTGCTTGCAGTGACATTCAAATAACTGTGAAGTAATATACAATTCTCTGCTCATAGGTCTATAAAATAAGTTGATGTAAAGAATCCAGATGTCAGGAAATGGATAAAGAAGACATTCTTCATTGGTCTGTATATTAGTATTAGTTAGGAACCTTGTAATAAACAAGAGGGATTAGAAATACTCATTATGAATTGATATTTGATCAGATGGATTTTAGTGAAATGGGGAATGATGTTCCACATGGCTTGAGGGTTAACATTGCTGCTGACACTTTAGAAAATAATTATAATGTGAGAAGAAGTTTACAGTTAAAATATTATCTACATCAAAGCTACTGAAAATTTTAAAGGACAGGATACAGAAATCTCCTGGATTAGTATTCAGACTGATAAATAAGGGACATATTGATTAAAATTAGATTTAGAGAGCAAATTAATATGTTAGAGGCAATAAATACATCTTGGCAATTTATCTGTCAGATCTGTAAAGAAAAGTCTGTTTAATCATGGCAAAGTAGAATTTGATCTAGAACCCCCTTGCTGTTGTTTTTATTTTGTTATTTTTTAAAGAAATTGGAACTTCTAAAGCAATAAAATCAATATGTTTCTGATACACAAATTGTTGAAATCAATTCAGAGTAATTATGTACTATGAGGAACATCCATACTTTGTTCTTCAGAATCATCAATTTTATAAACTGAAAATAATGACAAAAATCATTAAAAAAAAACATACCCATGTGAATGCCTTTTCGCCAGAGCACAATTTAATAATCATAAAAGTTATCTCTAGTTAAAAATAATAAAACTTAAGAAAAATGGTGAAAAAATAATTGATTTCTTTTTTTTTTAATTATTATTTTAAATTTAGAAAGAAAAACCAGGAATATGTGAAGACAATGAGTAGATGAGAATGCAGATCATGGATGCATAGATGAGAATAGGATAGGGTGTTCATGAAAATCTAATATAATTGGCTGTGAACCTGATCTGATGAAGAAGTTGAGGAAAGAACAATGGTATGCACTGGACTCATACTAACAGATGTCGTCAGCTGGCCTCAATATCTGAGGACCCTTCCCACTAGTTTCTTAACAAGTACAGTGAGAAGTAATGTTTAAGTATATCACTCTTATATATGAGCGTGACTCCAGGAAAAGTTATGTGTCACAATGGAAGAAAGTCTGAAATATGTCAGTTGGTTCTCTACAATTTTTTGGGGGGAAGCAAGGTGAGATAACTGTTGGAAAAACCTTGATAATTCTCTGATGGAGTGACCTAATCTAACAAACACATCCATCTCATGTTTATATCTGGAAATTACAGTTATTATTTAATTCATTTTTCATTTTCATATCTTATTTTTTCAAAGCCTAATGATAATATCAAGACATAACCATTATACTTTATATTGTCAGGACCTGAAAACCTGCACCTGAATCTAATTGTAAAGGGTCAGTGGAATTTTCAAATTCTTGACATTGATCCGTGACAAATACTGGAACACAGAATACTAGAGGGCACAGCAATAATTTAAAAACAGAGAAAATGGGATTGCTTAGGACCTGTTAAAATGGTCAGCATTAAATTATCATTAGAAAAATCACAGAATAGATGATACTGATATGATCAATAAGGAACTGAAGGATGTTAATATATTTAACACTAGGGAACCTTGTTTTAATGAAACGAGGTCTATTTGAGTAAGTTTGATATTGCTTTTGATGAGATTATATGTACAGCTTAGGAAAGTAGTTGTATTGACATAAATAGTGTTGTAAAGTATTTGATTTAATTAAACATAATGGAAATTAGTATCAAATTAGTATTCCACAGAATTAGTGCAGCCCATATTGAATGGATTAAAAATGGGCAAAATGATAGATCCTACAGAGTAGTTCAATATATTGTCAGATGATAGTTTCCAGTAAAAAGACTGCAGAGATTTTGATTGCAGTTGAATCCTATTCAATATTTTCAACAGTTCTCTAGACAAAACTATAAAATGATTACAACGAGACTCTGCACAAGTACACAGATTTGGTGATATACCTTTTTGTTATTCACTTCAGGCTACATTCTGCATTTCTCAGAGTTTATAACATGATTTTTTTTTTTTTAAATATTTTCTGATCGAAACCTACTGAGAATTGAAGTAAATGGAAATTTCACCACTGATGGCATTTAGAGTAGTATCCGGCCTGACTGCTTTGAATTTTATGAAAGAGATTCTAACTGCTCCTAGCTACCTGCATATCATGCAATAGTTCCCAAGGTAGGCTGCTTAAGACGTCTGGAGTAATTGTCCAAACGTGAGTTTGAAAGAAAGGCCATGCACTATAGCAAGAGCAAGGAGCTGGGTGACAGAACAAGCAGAATAAAAGCAAGAAAACATGTGGAACAGGATAAAGACAATTCAATAGGTGAAGGAAAGAACAAAAATGCAGGTATCACAGAGCATCACCACTTCTTATAAGCATACTGATGTCTGGCCAGTCTCTGAGAAATGTCCACCTTCAAAGTCAATATTCCCCCTTTCTCCTTCCTTCACTTTGTTTTTTTATTGCTGAGTGTGACAATATATGGCATGGAATATCCTCCATCCAGTTCTAGTTGGGTGTCCCAGTTGTGTCTTCACAAAGTTGCTTTTGCACTACTGGCTTACTCACCGGGAGATAGAGTGGGAAAAAGAGAAATTGTTGGCACTATGCAAGCACTGTTCAACACTAGCCAAAATACTAGTATGTTATCAATATTATTTCATCTGCATAGCCAAAACACAGGACAGTACGGGCTGATAGGGAGAAAGTTAACCCCATCCCAGCCAGCACAGAAATAAAACACCTTAGACTTATAATGACACAGAAGTAGCTTTTATTCCATATCACTATCCACAAGCTCATCCAAGTGCAGTGAAATATAATTATCATAAATAAGTTTTCCATTTCTACCAATACACTACAGTCTGTAAGACACCGTGGAATGGCAGATCCAAGGCATCCGTATCAGCTCATCTATGCTGCTACATTACTTACCATATGGTTTGCAAATTACTAAATCTGTTTATACTAAAACAGAAAGTCATCTGTGCAAATCGGTAATCAGAAATTTGATAGAATCATAGAATAGAATCACAGAATATGCTGGGTTGGAAAAATTGACCAAGATCACTGAGTTCAACCTGTGGCTTCACACAGGAGCACCCATATCCATGTCTGGCCCTGCTGCCAGAGAGGAGAGCTCAGTGCTGCCCCTCTGCACACTCTAAGGAGCTGCAGATGCCATGAGGACTCCCCTCAGCCCACACCAGTGCAGAGCAGATCAGGACATGCACACAGGGAGCTTGAAGTGACTAAGTCAGACAATGATAGAGAACGAAATGCTACGTGGTATGCTCTAGTAAAAATATTCTACACAGTGCTGTCAAAGTTTGATTAGTAGTTTCAACGTTTATCTACTAAGGATTATTGCACGCTAGCTGATTCTAAAGAATTTTTTTTTAGATAACCATTCAATTTTGAATGCATTAAAAATATGCAAAAAGGCTTGAAGTAAAGAAGCAGGCTCATTCTTTTTCAATCTGACTCCATGTATGCTATGTTTAACCTGATGATTTACTGGATCCAAACTTATACCTTACAGTATATGTGAGATTTTGTTAGCTGTTCCTAATTAAATATTTTTCACATTGTTTTCCTTCAAATCTTGTGTCAAACTGTCACAGAAAATCCTTTCAATACCTATAAATTTCAAATTATCATGTTTTAGAACATACTGCTTTCACATAATATTAATGTACTGTTGGTAGACATGGTAATGCTGAGGTATTAAGCAATTTAATCGATCTTTAATTAAGTCACATTACTTGTTGTATTATAATTTATTGTTTATGTTAAAAAGTTACTGCACCACCATATGTTCTTATGGGATAGAACCAGCATTAGCAGGGGGTTGGAACAAGTGATCTCCAGGGGTGCCTTCCAACTCTTACAGTGCTGTGATTCTGTGACAGCATGTGCCTTTCAGGAAGTGAACAGAGAGAGAGAAAGAGGAAAAAAAGCCATTCTTGGAGTGCTACACTGCAACTGAGGCAGATCAGTACTATAGAGCATATGAGAATCCAAAGAATTTCTTCAAGTTAAGAAAAAATGTTGCAATGTTGAGATGGTTAGACAGGTGGCAAACTCAGACTGCAGTTTTATGCAAAAATACATCTGGTTATTCCGTTAGTTCTGTTAGTATCTAGTTCCTATATTTTTTTCTGCTCTTCTTTTTAGTCCATTCAAAGAATTCAGATAAACCTTATTTCTGGGCAGGGACTGTTTCTTAACATATTCATTCAGCACTTACCATAAAGAAATATTAATCTATGTAGGGATGCACACATTGTAATAGGTACTGATATAACAAATAGTAGAATAATAGATTAAAAAATTGTCATAGTTTTGATTTCTGTTGTTTGAAATTCAGATTTTAACTCTCTTTTTGTAATGAGTGAAGTCAAAGAAAGTGTCTCGAAGAAAATGCATGTGCTCTTCTTAGATAAAGTGCCTGTAAGGTATTTTAAAGAACTATGAGAGTAGAAAAGCTTGAGAATCAAGTCAGCTTGGTCATGTTTATTTTGAAAATGTACTCCACAATCACTGGCTTAGTGGGATCTTAATTACAATCAATGGAATAATTAAGTTGAGAGAATTGTGCAATAGAGAACGAAAATGAATAGAAAACATGCACAAGTGCACCTTTGGGCACTTGTATTATAGGCATAATATTGTCATTATGCCTCTCAGATCACATCGTTATTTGCTCTGGCATATGTGTGGAAAGCAGACTAGACTGTACAAGGCTTTAACAGTCATACTCTGAACCATATTTAAACATTTGACAAAACAGTACATTGTAGTAACACTAGCTTACACTTAGCATATGTGTGATTTTGTGTACAGCTGAACTTTTGCAACATATTTTTAACTCTGCAAAAGCATTGCTATTTCAAAAGCTCTGCTCCTCTCTTTTTTTCCTCACAGACTACATATTTTAGAAGTGTTTATAGCAGTTTGTTCACTAGAGTTTGACTCATTGGTGAACAGCTCTTCACAGATGTATTATTTGCTGGTTCCAGTCTAGCTGCACTAGCCAATTTCTACTGTCTCACTGACCACAGCTCTCTGACAAATAAAATGCACACCCAAAAGGGACTCCTAGAACAGGTAGTTTCAGAGAGTGAAATGGTCTTAGAGAGTCTTATCGTGCTCTTTTTAAATTCTGAATTCTTATCTCTGGGTGCACATTGCAGTCTAAAAGCCATAAGTCCTGTAATGGGAAACCTTCTCTTTATCTCTCTCTCTTTTTTTTTTTTTTTTTCCCCCCAAGCATTTCCTATGATAGTCATTGAAGAGGGAGGAAGAAGAAGGACACAAATCAAAACAAAAAAACTCAAACCATATTTTCAGGTGACAGCTAGAGAAGTCTAAATGTTTTGAAGTGGTCATCAACTTTCAGTCTTTGAAGACTTAACACAGTGTTTTATACAAACATCTTTGTAGAAATAAACATTTGACATTTTCTGCTGTGGATTTAATAGTAGAAATTCATGTATTATGGATCAAAGCCCCTTCAACTGATTTCTTCCGGAGGATTGTAGTCCAGGAACAAACTTTTCAATTACCGAAATATGACAGAAAAATTTGATAATAGATGGTATGTGTATTTATAAGAATATCAAGTATAAAATGTTGAAAACATTCATATTCTTTAAATTTTAACAAATAAAGTAGTTAGGTATTAGATATAATAAGTAATCTTGTATTATTGGAGGAATATATTGTTGAATGAATGTTGTTTTCAGCTGAAATGTATGCATATACATATTGTTTTATTGTTTAAACTTTATAATAAAAATATATAATGACTGAAAAATCCTTGAAAGTTTATCTGAATGTGTTTTTACGCAAGTAAGTGATGTAAAGACAGAAAAGCTAGCAATGGTCTCAAAAGCTGGCAAACTCAAAGTGACAGAATGGTATCTTTATTATTATATTTTTTTCCACACAAGAGGCAGTTTGTCTTTTGATCCATTAGCTATTCTCTACAACTCACACTTCAGATTTTAGCAGGCCTCTTAGAAATGACCAAGAAGGTTCATACAGGTGAATATATATATATAGACAGAAAAAGAAAGAAAACAGCAGTTTCTGCTTTTCTTAGTTAACTCTGAAATTAGTATTTTAATAATTTTCAAGCATTTGGTACAAGTGTGATAAAAACAAATGTGGAATACAATATTACAACTTCTCACAGTCAATTCCTTGAGATTTTTCATTCATCAAATCAGCTAGCTGAAAGTGCATGCTCCCATCTGCTCCTCTGAGTCACTGTATTTTCCAGTGTCATATGGGAGCAATTTGTCAGAGCAACCATGTCATAAAAGCACCACAGAGCTGGAGTCTGCCAGTTTGATAAAAGCTGCAATAGGATTGACTAACATGCTGACATAACAAACTTAATATCAGTTGAAGAGCTTAGGAAAAAAGCAGAAAGTGCAGAAAAGTAAATTTACTGAGGAGAGAAACAACTGTGCAACTTTATCCTTTAAATAATAAAGTTTTAAGGTGTGCCATATTACTTCTCAGTTTATTCTCCTAGCTGGAGCTAGGTAACTAGTTGTTTGAACTCCCCATCTTTTGTTCTGTTGAGATTCCACTTGTGTCTGAATCCGAAGCATTATTTGAGCAGCAGTGAATGGAAGTGGCCTTCAAGTAGTCTGTTTTTGTCCAGATCTCCTGTTGCATGTGCAAATACTGGTGAATATTATCAGTGATTCTGGCTTGCTACATGACACCAGCCATGAACAATATATTCTCTTTCTGGGTCCTGCAGAACTAATGATTTCTGTTGCCTCAGAATGGACCAAAAAGCACTAAGAGTGACTTACAGAAAAGCAAACGGACTGGGGAAAGGAAAGTGAAATGAAATAGAGCAAGTGAGTGACCTTTGAAAATTGATGTACTGGCATGAAATTTCTCAGGTAAAGGATACAGTCAAATTACTAAATCTTGTTCCCACATGTAACAGGATGGTCAATTTGTTTGGTCAGATTCAATGAATGTTAAAGCCTTATAAAGCTTTTGTGCAAAAGGATTGGAGGTGACATGAAGGCAGATAATAAAGTTACCCAGAGTGCAGATCAGTGGCAATTTAGTAATTAGCTCTGTCAGCAGCTCTGGAAAGTCTGTAACAAATCATAAGTTTTTAGTTAGCCAATATAATAAAAATATTTAATAGTGAAAGGAAAGTAACAGAGGCGATAAATGTGTTTAAGCATGGGATATAGCTTTCTTATGACAATTACATGATCTAGAGAAAAAAAGTGTTTTATGATAAATTATACTCTTCTTGAGAAAGAATATTAATCTGTCAGGTGAAGAAGAATTTGTCCTTTTTACTTTTCTCAAATCTCATCGATCATAACACTATTGGCTTCAGGTTGAGAATGAAGAAAAGTTATTATGCAAATTGTACAAATATCTGCCCGAGTGGAAATAGAAACAATTACTATAGGCTGAAAAATTCAGAAGAAGTATAAAGAATATAAATGAAGCAGTAGGAAAGGACAATTCAGTTCACAAGGAGTAAATGCCAGCTCTTCTCTATAAAAGTACAATTTATGTGAGCAAGTCTGAAGTGGAAGGAAGCGAGCCTTATAATTGCCATCTTGTAAACCTACATTTGCTGGGTAGTATGATAGGTAGCACAGCCCATGGAGATCTAAGACAGTAAAGTCACAAAGCAGGGTATTCACATCTTTGAACTTCAAGCATCTAAATAAGTACCAAACTGAGGATCCTAAACACCCTGTAAAGTTAAATGGAAAAAAAAGTAGGCTCCTCCAGAGAGCTATCTAAAGCACCTGAGTTAGTTGTCTACATTTTACCATTGACTATGTAGGTCATCTGATATTAGCTGGTGTAAATACCTCCTGAAGTGTCTTATTACAGTGTATCCAAGAATATATCTACATGCAAGGTAAAGACATTCCAGAGCACTAATTATGTACTTTAAAAGCACGTGTACTGCTTTTAACAAAGTGTGCAATAGACAATGATTGCTCTAACACTACCCTGAGGCTATGCACAGTTGTAATATAAAGGTGAATATTTTCAATAAAAATTCAGGGTAAGAATCTATATTTTCCAAGCAGCATCTCTTCCATTATTAGAATAAGGCTATGGCAGAAGTGAAATGAGAAAGATCCATTTTAAGAAATATTTAAAAATGAACAAATCTACAGTAAAGTGAAGTCTATGGGGCTGGGTCTAGAACTGTATAAATAACTCCATCTCTAACTTGCACATCCATAGGCCTCTCAATATATCTCTTACAAAAAAATAGAAACTAGAAAATAGCTCAAGTTTGTACTCTGGTAAAAAATATTACTTATCCTTTGAAAGTGCTACACAACAACCAGTCACAGAAAAAGAAGGAATATGGCAGTTAAGGTGAACTGGTCAATAGGAAAAAATAATTGAAATGGAACACATCAGAATTGCAAAGTGCATTACGAAAAATATCTGTTGTAGCAGACCTGTCTAAACACAGTTTTAACAAGCAGCCTTATTTACCTAGTACAATGGTACTGTTTGCTCAGTACTCCCTCTCATTCCTTCTCCAGCCAATCTTGCTCAGTTCAGAAGCAAAAAAACTGATCTTTCCTCTGTTTTTAAATCACTGAAGTGGTAAATAATAGATATACAAGAACTCAAATTGTTACAAAATAATTTGACAGAGTTCTTACCAGTAATGTTGAAGTGATAACTTTAGCCGTTGCCCAATATCTAAACAAGAACAGAACCACCTAAGCACTTAAGTGTGAGCAATTTCTTGCCTGTTGCAATTTGATTTGAAGCTGAATTAAAGGAGTAGGTGGCACAATTGGCTTGGAGTATATACAGGAATCTCCATCAGCCTCTTTGCTCCTTTAAGAGTTAAATCAAACAACAGATGTGGTGTTGGAATTTGAATTCATAGGAAAATACGAATGGAACTAATGACTGTGTATCTGAATAAAATAATTCTAATATTTTTTCCTTTTGCTTTATTTTGCTTTGATTAAAACTCAGTAAATTGCTATTTTCTAAATATAGCAGTGAGAAATTTTCTTATGAATACTGTAATTCTGGGATATATGATATAGTAACGAATGAACCTACCTTTGTTTAGAGAATTGATGTGGGAAATGGGATTGCCATATCCAAGTTGAACACAGGCTACTTTTCTGTTGCTGTTGTTGTTAAATGCAGCATGTATATCTAATTTTTATGGTTTCTTTGCTCATTTTTTTTTCCTCAAAGAGAGGCTGAATAGTTTCTAGGAGTCCCTATGCATTTGTCAGGGCCTATCGATGACTTCAGGTTAGTTGGCCATTCTGCATTATTTGAATTTCTGGGTAATGAAGGCCCTTAGTGCTCATCCTTTCAAACTTGAAGTTCTATGTTACTTGACTTTTTGCTGCATTAGACATCTGCAATGCTATCATTGACTGGGATTACCCCCTAACCCAGAATGGATAGGATACTGTGACAGACAGTGTGAACATCAGGATTTCTGGCTGTTGTGAATAACTGCTGTTTTTTGGTCTTATGCACATCTTTTATACTTTAGGAGAAGACTGCTACATATCTCACTAAGAATATTTATTAAAGATCAGCTGTGCCTGGATTTAGAGTGAGATCCACAGTGAAACTTAACCCTTCCCTTCATGTACCTTGGGCTGATGTGCTGTCTTACATGCCAGTGTTCCATCTCTCTCTCTCTGCGCTCCTGGCAAGCTGGGAGTTGAATAACCTTTCCATGTCATACTCCCAGCTTGAATGGATCTGGATTGATGGTGATGAGGTAAAACACCTCCAAATGTGGGTGCTCGCAAACAATGTCAATGGAAAAATGGCAATATATAGATACGTGTTGCAGTACTGTACATGTGAGTACCACAGAGAGCAGGAAACAGGCACTGAAGATGTAGTAGATGAATGTGTGCCAGGTGCACACATATTGGGCACCTGGACTTGACTGTCTGTATGAAGTTTTAACAAGATGCTGATGTGCCTTTGTCCAAGCTAAAGACCTCTCTCCCAAATTCTGTGTCAGGTTTGGCAGAGTGCATGGGCTGGTGACCATGTCTGATAAGAAGACTGGATGTGGTATCTCCATTTACTATCACCAACTGGGACCATCTACAGCAGCTGCTTGTGGTCCAGTGTAGTCCTGGGTTGCGTAGAGCCTCCTTGAACCCTTCCAAATGCTCAGCCTCTCTTTGATTCCTCCTCATTAATATATAACCCATGTGGCTCCTGAACAAAAGTTTTTCATATAAGCCAGCAGTCAAACCTATGAAAATTCAGTATTTTTAGCATCTTAGGTGTACCTAGCAACTACTTTAAAGATTACATAACCAATGTGTATTTCAAAATATGATCTGATGTATTAGTAAAAAGAGGCCCTCAGCTGGTTCAAATCAGGGACGTTTACAACAATCAAACATTATTTCTTTAATTCTGAATTATAATAATATTCATTTCTTCTTTTACTTAGTGTTTCTGTGCAGTATATTCTTTATGATGACTTAACATCTGTGAAGACATTAATACCCTTTGGGGAATGTGAATCAAACAGCAATTGCTCTTTATGTGTATTTGTTTCTTATAGTTTTATTCTAGCTCATTCTTATCAGAACAGAGAGCCTAAGAAAGGATGTCTAGACAGGGCAATTTTCCAATAGTGTTTACAGTATGGGAAGATTTCTCTCACTGCATAGGTGCCTGAAAATTCTAAAGATTCTTCCTAAGAATAAAAACTATATTCCCATCAAATCTATACATGGCTCTATGTTCTTAGTAAATTTTAATTTAAAAATTCCACCCCACTGCTTCTTACTGAGATATCAGATGTAGAGTACTGCTTGCTAAACCTTCATCATTTTTATCTTTTTGCCACCAACCATTGTTTTCTGCTATAAATAATCATTAATTCCTTTATTTAAAAAGCAAAATTATATCGCAGTTTGAAAAATTAATAGTCTGATGGATGTTTTCCTATTTATTTATGATAGTTCAAACCAGAGAAGATGTGTTTGTATCATTCATAAGCATTGAAATGGATTCTGCTGGGACAGCATTATTCCTAAAAGCCATTATGTTCTGTTCTACTCTTTCTCTCTTCATCCATTCTCTCATCTTATTGGGCTTATTGTAAGCAGGTTAGTATATTGCATATATTTTCAGAAATGTTGTTTAGAGGTTGTTTTTTTTTTTTTTTTTTTATATATAAATATTCATTTGTTTTCCATTCTGCTTCTGAAACTCTACTCTTTAATCCTATTTCTGCTTCCTTCTACCACTCCCATGCTAGTTTTAAAAGACTGTAGATATACTTTGATACATGTCTTTGGAAATGTATTAAAGTCTGTAATCTGTTCTTTGTGATTCCATTGGGTCTTTCTAAGTAGACATCATTTAATGATGTCATAGGCAGAGTAGGTCTTTACTCTTTTCTATGGTGGTTCTGTGGAGCCTTTGCATCTCCTAAGAATGCATCCCTGAGAGAAAGAGAATGGCAGACATATATTACTGATTTTTTTTCATGGAATGGCAATGAATGGGCTCCCAGGAAGGACCTGGATGGATAGCTTCTACTGAACTTTGGAAAGCCTAATTTCAGTTATCTCAGCTGAAAGTAGGAGACTAACCTTGATGTTTATGCCTTGGACTTTCATTGGCCCAGAACAGCGGGATATTAGATGTCAGTTGGTGGCAGGTTTATAATCAACCTGTAGGAACCTACAAAAATCTGTACAAAACCAGTATTATCTACCTCAAAGCAGTATAGATGGATGAGGAAACAACACACTTTTACAGCATTTAGTGTGCATCATTGTTTTCTGGAAAGGCAGTGTGTGCTGTGATACAAAAAAAAAGAATCTGGATCCTATCGTTACATACCTGGGGCAGGTAGGTCCTAGCTACTCAGTGCCAAGCTCCTAGCAGACTTACTTAGATAGTAAGACAGAGGGTAGCTCTTGATTCACCATTTTATGTAAACATGTGGATGCCCAAGGTCACTGGCAATTTTCCATTGTGTGTCTGAGTTGGGCAAAACTTGGGCTTCCCTGCCGTGGTTGCAATTAAAGAGAGGCACTGGGTCCATATCTCTCCTGTCAGATGAGTGTGCAGATGCCAGAGCTGACCTGGCAGAGCTCTGTGTATTTTATTTCCTTGCACCCCAGGTTTTCTTTAATGAGTATAAGAAACATCACATCAAAAATCTCTTTTGAGAGACTTGCAGTGATGCACAGATATTAATTGTGCTACAGTTTGAATGCTTCACATCCAGATAAACAATCCTTTAAAGCATTTGGCAGCAATAACAAGTACCTCAAGGTTACATCCTATCTCTTTTTCTCATTATGTCACCTATAACAACTGTGGCCTTTGGAATTTAGTTAATTAAATTTGCCTATGCTCTCTGACTTAGTTGTGCAATTTCTCTTGAGGATTTAATTTTTGAAGGTACTAGGCAAGAAGAATGGTTAACCTTGATGAAACGGTTTGCCATGGTAGCATGTTGTTTAAGAAAAAAATGTAAGCCTTTTAATCTATTGTATAAATAAATCTCAGAACAGTGCATGGACATGGAATATTTAAAGAATTGCATTATACCTTTAAGACTAGGTATCAGAATAAAATGAAATTATCACACAACTTAAACTGCTGCACTTCAACCACAAGTTGATTTTACAATTTTGTTTTAATGAATGATGTTTCTTAAGTAATCATAATTTAGAAGATTCTCATCAAAAATATCTGAAATAGCTTTTACTGTCCCGGGTGCTCTGTATTTTTATGTGGATGTTTAAAGTTACTTTTGAAATTTTATTCTGGTATGTTATTTTTATAGGTGTCTTTTTTAGTGTCAGTATGTCCCAGAGATGGGTTCATGTTTTTTTCTCAGTTAACTTTTATGTTTGCTATTGCTAGCATGATTTGGAAGTAGCCCTGTTTATGTCGGTGTAGCCTTCTGTTCCCAGAGCTGCTATGCAGAAGTTCTGTAGACACTCTCATTTGTCTCAGTGTATACTGATCACATGAACAATGGACTTAGCAAGTTTCCTGAGTAGCACATGAGTGCTCAGAACACCTACATACTGAGGGCAGTCTCCAATTAGTCTCCCAAGTTTTCTTCTGGTGAGACTGGAGCCAGAACTAGAAAGTAGGACAAAAAAAGCCATTTAAATCATTTTTCTGTGCCTTCAGCGCCATTTTCACCCATTAGGCTGAGGTTGTACATATTCCTTCAGTTTCCATAAAATAGTAGAATCATAGAATCATAGAATCACCAAGGTTGGAAAAGACCTAAAAGATCATCCAGTCCAACCGTTCATAATAGTAATAATAGTAATAATAGTAATAAATAATAATAATAATAATAATAATAATAATAATAATTATTATTATTATTATTATTATTATTATTATTATTAATGCCATGAATCGAGCTAGATATTTCTCATAAAACAGTTACAATACAAATTCATTTCAGGGAACATCAACTCTGCATAAGTTAAACCTCCAGAATCTCCATCACTAAAAGTTTTGGGATTTTGGGATTTGTATTACAATGAATTCAGTCATTGCACCAGCAATTAGCGGTAGGCAATTTTTGCTTGTGCTTTACTCATACCACCCTTCAAGAACCATGGTTTGATATTCAGAGCTCAGAGGACACGAGGACTGTTATTACACAGATGATAATTTATGGCAGTTCTTATAGGTGGATAGTGAAACAAAGGGCCAAATCTGTTCCAGCCTAGCATGAAGTGCAGTGCATCTAAAAGCAATGGGAAGTGGTTGTAAATCAGGTAATATTTGGCCCTTGAAAGGTAGCTGTAAAATCAGATGCACATGATAAAATGTATGTCAAACTGCATTGTAAATCTAAAGCTAACCTATACGAATTTTCCTTTAATCAGTGTGTGCCGAATAAATGTATGCAGGCAAGTAGTCATCCTAAGTCTGAGATTAGGCAGATTGATACCAGTTGTCTGACAAATCTCTGGCACTAGATAAAGCTGGAAGTGGAGGAGCGAGAGATATAAATTGCATGCACCTATTAATGCACTCATTTAAGCATGCAATTTAAATGCTAATTGATGTTAATTCAGCCCAGCACTGGTGCAGTTGTATTCAACTGCTGGGAAATACCACAGGTTGAAGGAATAGCAGCAAGGGGCTTGGGAAGACAATAAATGGAAATACAGGAAACAGTTTAATGTATGGAACATGTTTGTTTACTTCACGTTATTATACATTCCGGGTAATTAGAATTATCTAAATACAAGCAAGAAAGTGAATTGTGGCCATTCTGCCACAGCATGGTAACCACACACTGCAGGAGTGATATTCTTCATCTTTTACATTGCCTGAAATCATTCAGTATGCCAAAATATCTTGACATATTCTATTAAAATGTTAAAACTTAATGATACAAACAGCTAAGATGTCTGAAGTGAAATGAAATAATTTCTTTAAATTTGAACGCAATACCCTGGTTGAGTTTTGTTTTATTTTATAATGGTATCTCCGTGCAGAAAAAGGATTAGTTCACAAGGGTTTGTCTGCAAAAAAATATGGGTTAATCATGACAATGAAATCAGTTTTTACTATTATATCTCTACCTAACTATATTTTGAATTAATTTTTTTACTCTGTGAAGATATTTTTCAAAGCACATTTTCAAGCACGTGGTAAATTTAATAGATACTATGAATATGCAATGAAATGTTGTTTATTCACCTGTTCCTGTTGCTCAAGACGTTGTTAATAGTCAAAAAATTACAAATTAAAAATTCTTTGTGGTTAATAAATAGTAAATTTTGTTTCTAAATTGTTCTTAGTGAACAGTTTGGCCTGCTTTACTGTTAATGTAAGAGGTCAAACATAATAATGGAGATGGCAGCATATTTATTAAGCAGACAGATTTGGCTCATGATGTGTTAATATTTCTATACACTACAAACCTGTTGGATCACACTCTATCTTTCTGCCAAAATGTTGGTTCGGTTCTGTGGACATGAACCTGTGGCTCAGGGGTGAAACAAGGAGTGAAATATTGCCCAGTCAAATTGATGGAAGGCCTTCTTCTCCACTGTTCTTTCTTAGGAAATGTAAGGGAAAAATGCAAACACTGACTGCTGTGTTGTTTGACTGACTGGCTGGATAGTTTGAAACTGTGATAAATGTTGTGGTTTAAACCTGCAGGTGGCACAGCACTACACAATTGTTTGCTCACTTCCCCCCTTTCTTGTGAGATGAGAGAAAGAATAGAAAAAAACAACAAAGTTGAACTCATAAGTTGGGATAAAACTATTTGTTAAGATAAAAAAAAACAGTCATAACTATATATATATATTTTATATATATACATATAACAAGCGATAAACCAGCAATTGCTCACCACCCACTGGTTGACGCCCAGCTAGACCACCAAGAAGCAAAAGAAAGAAAGATAGACTCCAATCCCCTTCAGAATTCCTCCTGCATGATCTCATATGGTATGGAATATTCCTTTGGCCAGTTTAAGTCTGTTTAAACTGTCCTAACACTGTTCCCTCTCAGCTCCTCAGGCCCTTCACTGAGAATGGCCTTGGTTCTGTACAGTACTGCTTAGCAGCAGCTATGAACACTGGTGTGTAATCAGCATTGTTTTTCCTCCTAGAACTAAGGTATATAATGCTGTTGTCAGAAGGACACAGAGATACTGCATGAAGAGCTTGCTTTGAGCCTGACGTGTAAACAGACTCTTAATTGCTACAATGACTTCTGATAAGAACAAAATCCACATAAATCCACATAAATCTGAAGATTTAAAAAAAAAAAATAGATACAAAGAAAAAAAAAGACAAGATAATACCTTGGAGAACTTCAAACTAGAGTTGTTTCTGTTAATTAAGAGATACTATAAGCAGATTCACTACAAAAGAAGTTAAAGGGGGAACAGGGAATCAGAACAACAGAACAGCACCACCATACATTTACCCAAAATTATGTCTTTAATTCTCTGACAACAGTTGGAAGATAGTTTGTCTCTGCAACTTGTTATCCATGATACAACAACGTTATTGATTAAATAGCGTAAACAACTACTTTGCTATTGAATGGCAGTATAATTTCAAATGATTTCTTGAGACGCATTGCTGCATTCATCTTTTTTTTCACTTCCAGGAACGTTGAGAAGAATTGTAAGTTTTTCAGATTTGTTCAGAGGTGAAGAGGATGTGGGATTTTAAATTGCTTGGCTTATTGGTAGTGGTTTATCTTAAAATGTGCTACTACACTGTATTTTTAAATTATGTCAAGGGCACCTAGACCATATGGAATGAAAGGAAAATAATGATTCAAGAGTATCTATGTATTGCAAGAGCATTCTGAAGATGTGTCAGCAAAACCGCATGGTCTAAACTGTCCAAGATATGATAGGGCTAAATTGCTATGAAGAAATGCTGAATAAAATTTTCAAATGTGACTACAGTTGGACACCTAAAACTAGCTCCAAGATGTTCTGAAAAATTGTCTGGCACTTGTTGATTTGTGAAAACTCAGCACTTCTAGTTCTGTTTTGATAAAGGATTTAAGTGATAGTGAAGGCTGTGTAAGGAAGAAAAATATTTGACCTTGTCACATGTAAGAAAATGTTCCTGTCTGAAGTCAGTGTTTGGTTTTTTATCCCACAAAACTGTTGTAAACTTCTCTCCACTATGGGAGATGACAACTAGTTAGTAACTATCAAGATTACCAACATAATGAGACAGCTTTTCAGAAATTATTTCATTAATTTTTTTTTTATAACTTGAATCTAAATCAGATGTTCTAATATGTTCTCCTTTGTTTTAATTTATACATTAATCTTAGAGAATGGTTCTGTAGTACTTACTGGCACTATAGGTAACAGGCTGGAATAACAAGTGATTTCTGCTGCTTTCTTTCGTTAAACCCGTGTGTTTTTTTCAGGTGCATTATTTTTTTAATGTAGACTAGTAGAAAAAGTTTTCTGAAATCTGGATAAAATTATGTGCCTTGCTTTATCTGAGCTTAATCTTTTAGTGTTACATATAGTCAAGGAACTCAACTAAATATGTCTCACAGCAGTAGTGAAATGGCTCTCTGTGTCATAGCTCCCACAGAGAGGAGCTCCACAGTAGTCATTAGTAGTACAGGAAACATCAAAGGTAGGAACTGAGACCTGAGCCTTCCCTGCAAGAGCAAATCAAAGCCCAGTGGCTCTACTACTGCTGGCTATTTTAACAAAAAGCAGGCAGTTTTATAAATGATCAGTAGGCTTTGAAATGGAGGGATAAGTGGTAGTGAGTCATCTATGCAGAAGATGTGATTTCTGACCCAGGAGCTGGCTGATGGGTTTGACCTGTGTAGAAATGTTTTTTTCTTATCAAGATTTTTTTTTTTTTCCTCCCCTTACAGACCTGTAGCTGTGGGCAAATACTGAAGACAATGCAAATCAAGTTAAAATCTAAAATACATGTGGGTGTGAACTTCGTCCATCAATGAAGATGTGAAATTAGTTGTCACACCAAAACACCTGCCTTTCCTATAATCGTGTATCTTTCTTCCTAATTTTAAACCAGAGGTTGCACATGATCTACTGTATATCTTATGTCTAAGAAAGCCCTTAGCAATCATCAGTAGATGTTGGACTCAGCAGATGAAAGCTGGGACCACTGCAAAAATTAACACATCTATTGCTGCCTCGTTTTCTCTGTAACAGTTTGTTAAAATACTCCTGATTTATCTGGGGAGTTTGTGTGCTATTCCTTATACTGCAGTCTGCAGGGGTAATCCAAGAATTAGCTGAAAAATGTTTGAAGTAGAAGCTAAGAAGAGGCAGCATCTGCATTTGTGTACTGAAGACTGAGCTCTTTAGCAGGACAGAGGAATGAGGTGATCAAAAACATTTTCGGGAGAAGGGCTGAGGTGTTAAACAGAGGCAGATGTTTCTTTTTTGCGGCTCTTAACTGACACATTCTGCAGTGCCACATATTAAATTGTTTTAATTTCCTAAAGCCAATTTCAAGTGTGCTTACAGTAGGAAATAATATTCAGTTCTTCACCGAGGAAAATGTTCTTAACCCTACAGGCCTATAATCAGTATAGGGTTTTACTCAGATAGTTACCAAAGCGTTTATTTAAGCAGAGTGTACTATACAGACAGTAAATTGAAGGAAAAATAGAAGGCTGAAATTTGAAAGCAGAAAGGAACAAGTAAGTGTCCTCACAAAAGGAGAGTGTAATAGAGAGTCAATCGTCTAGAATAACACTTTGGGTATCATCACTTCCTAGAATAAAGAAGAGAAACAAAAAGCTTTTACCACTCCAAGGAGGGATCACACCACAACTTGCATGGAGCATTCGTCGCTATTTGTGTTATGATGGTATCTAGAGCAGGAACAGGAGATCTCTGGTGCACAGTGCCACAGATGGGTTCATTTTAAGTGCTGTGAGGCTGGGTCAGCCCAGGGCTGAGAGCAGAGGCTTGTGAAAGACCTGAGTGGCAGATATTCACTCCTCTGAACTTGGTAGGAGTTAGAGAGGCACTTTGAGAGGCAGCATTTTCTGGCTCTGAATGAGATTCTTCCAAGAAGGTTAAGTTCTTATTCAAGAAAGAAAAATAAAGCTTTTCATGGCACCTAGAAATTGTATTAATTTTCTGGTCGTCTTAAAATAAAATACAAACACTGCCACATGGAAGGCTGGGTTGGATCCCTGTACCATCACATGTATACTCCAATAATAATTGGGACACCAATGGTCTGTATACAGTAGTAAATTCACACTTCATTCAAAATAGAAGCTGAAAAAAGACAAAGCCTCAGAACTGGTAAGTATACAGATTCCTCCAGGTAAGGGATTTTGTAAGCTGTATGAGTCTTGCAAAGGTTTTACAAGCGTCCCACTCCAATGTCAAAAATGAAACCCAGCTTTGAAGTTCTAAATTGGACCATTAACTCCATCTCCATGCATTAGTAATGCTTCTACTCCTTTGTGCAATATGCATAGATTTCTTCCTTTTAAATTTTTTTTTAGTAGCTTTCCATAGACTCCATATTTTTATGAAAATATTAAGTAAAATAAAACAAATATTCAACTTTCTCAGTAACTGGCATGTTTTGGGAATTATTCAAATAGCACAATGAAAGTATCCTAAAATATGTTTTTTCTCCTACCTGAAAGCCAAAGCTAATAGCAGATAATAAGAATCCAATGTGTCTCATTGTTAGCTGTCTCAGTAAAAGCTGTTCCATTTGCCCTCCAATCATTTCTTTAATCACACTTTGGAGAAAATTGCACATAGCTGGCTCCATTGAAACACACTGTAATGTTTTGTTAATTATGTCCCATGTAACACAGTGGGACAAATTTTTGAAAAGAATAACGGGTAAATAACTTTTCTGTCTGAATTTTGTTAAATAAATTTAATACCTTATCTAAGTAGTGCTTGTACAGGAGTTAAGTCCCTTTCTGGGTCATATTCTCATCTTTATTGTTCACTAGCTAAATGGAACAGGGACTTATCCTTCCTTTCTTGTTTGGCATTTTGTTTCTGGGGAGACTGATTTTACCACCAGTACAGAATAACATTTTATACAACAAGTTTATCTATTATCTTATAGATTCTTGAACATAGCCATACAACAAGATCTAGTAACTTAGAAGTACTGTTTGCAAATCACTGACATACTTGATTTGGGATATGGTTAAAGGGATGCTCCACCTATGGTAAAACCAGGAGTAGGAGAACAGAAGTGTGGGATGCTGGCCTGGAGCTGCATTTGCCTTCAGTGCTGAGAGTACAGCTAGGGCACTGCAGAATTATGGCCATGCAGACTCAGACTTTTTGGTTCAGCTCTGCTCAGCTGCTTCTGTTATGAACCTGTCATTACTTATCACTAAATCTGTGGCTTCCCTTAAGCAAGCTAGACAATCTCTTTTCTGTTACTTTAACATTAACTTTGTTGTCTTTTCCCTCAGTGCTCGTCCACATAAAACAACAGCTCTTTTATTTCTTTACTTATCCTGCTCTGTCTTCCAAGTCCTTGCATTGTAAAATTGCTGGGATGCACCCTGGCTGCAGAGAAAAGCAGTGATGTCCCATGTTGTGTTCTGGCCAAAACCTGCTCAAGCAGCTCTTGCTGACAGCAGTATTATAGGCGCACATCTGGTGGCTCACATTTCTCTGCTACCCAGCTGAGTGTATACAATTTGGGAAATAAACAGACTGCTAACTTCTATCAAGTTTGCATTTCTGTCTCTCTTCAGCTGGTCCCCCTCCTATCTTTCCTTCCCTTTCCTTACTTTCCTTCTCTTTCTTTCCCATTCTGCTTGTAGCTCTATTCACAAGCCTAAATCCAAGAGGGATCAGGATAATATTAAAGTTTCTTAGTTTCACTTAAAATTGCATTATCTGTCTTCTGAACAGGATGTGGTAAAACAGCAAGGGACTGAAGAACATGTGGTGGTGTGTGCAAGCAGGGGACCAGGGGATTAGCAGGAAATAGGAACAAAGGAGCTTGAAAGGAAGAAAAATCCTAGGAATGAGCTGCAGGGGAAAAGGATCAGCCAGAAGAGTATGGGCATGGGAGAGAAGGTGCCTTTAGCCAGAGGAATACAAAAAGAAAGAAGATCAAAGTTATCTTGATAGGAAAGAGAAATGTGGTAAAAAAAGACTTACTGTAGTAAAAATAATAATTATATGACTAGTTGAAATACACAGAACAGGATTACACAGGAAACAAATATTTAGGATGACCATACTGGGAGCGAGGCAGTTAGTATATGGACACAACCCAGGGAATATGAGGGAAAAGGAATGGAATTATAAAAAAGTCAGGTAAAGAATATATGCTTACAGATGCCCCCTTCAAGACATGGTTTTACATGCTCCTACATTTATTTAAATAGCCTTTGTCATCCTTACAACAAAACTGAGGAAGTGTGGGATAGACGAGTGGACAGTGAGATGGGTTGAGAACTGGCTGACTGGCAGAGCACAGAGTGTCGTTGTTGGTGGTGCAGAGTCTGGCTGGAGACCTGTAACCAGTGGTGTCCCCCAGGGGTCTGTGCTGGGTCCGGTCTTGTTCAACATCTTCATCAATGACCTTGATGAGGGGATAATGGCCACCCTCAGCAAGTTTGCTGATGATACGAAGTTGGGAGGATTAGCTGACACACCAGAAGGCTGTGCTGCCATTCAGCAAGACCTGGACAGGCTGGAGAGCTGGGCAGTAAGAAACCAGATGAGGTTCTACAAAAGCAAGTGTAGAGTCTTGCATCTAGGGAGGAATGATTGCATGCACCAATACAGGCTGGGGGATGAGCTGCTGGGGAGGAGCTCTGCAGAGAGGAACCTGTGCATCCTGGTGGACGACAGGTTGGCCATGAGCCAGCTGTGTGCCCTCATGGCCAAAAAGGCCAATGGCATCCTGGGGTGCATTAAAAAGACCGTGTCCAGCAGGTCGAGGGAGGTGATCCTCCCCTTCTACCCTGCCCTGGTAAGGCCTCATCTGGAGTACTGTGTCCAGTTCAGGGCTCCCCAGTACAAAAAAGACAGGGACCTCTTGGAAAGAGTCCAGCGGAGGGCAAAGATGGTGAAGGGTCTGGAGCATCTCTCCTATGAAGAAAGGCTAAGTGAACTGGGTCTATTTAGCCTTGAGAAAAGATGACTGAGAGGTGACCTGATCCAGGTCTATAAACATCTGAGGTGTGGGGGCCATAGTGATGAGGCCAATCTCTTTTCAGTGGTACATGGAGACAGGACAAAGGGAAATGGACATAAGCTGCAGCATAGGAAGTTTTGCACGAATGTGTGTAAGAACTTCTTTATGGGTGAGGGTGACGGAGCACTGGAACAGGCTGCCCAGGGGGATTGTGGAGTCTCCTTCTCTGGAGATGTTCAAGACCTGCCTGGATGCCTACCTGTGCGGCCTGGTGTAGGGAACCTGCTTTGGCAGGGGGGTTGGACTTGATGATCTCTGGAGGTCCCTTCCAACCCCTAAAATTCTCTGATTCTGTGATTCTGTGACATGGTAGAAAAAGAGGAAAGAGTAATTTGTACATCTTTTGAATTACATTCAAGATATAATAAATGCTCAAATAAGGCAGGGAAGACCAGTTATAGAAACTGAAGTTCAAACACAAGGAGGGGATGCTGAGAAGGGCTTTCATTCCAAAGTAAGCCTCTGCACATAATATTTAGAAAGAACCATATATGGCTTTACAATTATTTTTATGTCTATTTTGACATTTAATTGAAACAATTTCTTACATAGAAATTTGATTTCTCTATCATACAACACTTATTAAAGTTTAAGCAGAGCAATTTGAAATGTCAGGATAATAAACTGTGAAAAATAGGAATAAATATGCAGCATCTCAGAGTTTATTGCTGGCTTACATGACAGTACACATTAGAAAAACTAGTATGAATGGCTGTTGAGAATGTGAGAGTGGTAATCAAATCGGGAACAGCCTGCTGGTTTGGACATGAGCTAAATGTCTGAGCAAGTTCTACGCAACACTAAACAAAAGCTAAGTGAATATTGTATTTACCAGTTCAAGAAGTTGATGTATTAACAGAAATGATCCTTCACTTCACAAAGGAGGAGGGAGTAGCGGAACATGAGGAGGCACTCAGTAGTGACTTGAGGAGGAGTGATGGTGGTTGGTTGCAATAACTTGAAAATTAACTTGAAGCCTACAGTCTTTGAGTGAGATCACATGACATGTGGAGGACAGCTAGGGGATCAGACCCAGCCAGCATGAGTTCATGAAAGGCAGGCCCTGCTTGACCAACCTGATCTTCTATGATCAAGTGACCCGTTTCATGGATGAAGGAAAGGCTGTTGACTTAGTCTACCCAGACAGCATTCCCCTGAAAGCTGCAGCCTGTGGCTTGGGCAGGTACATTATTTACTGGGTAAAGAACTGGCTGGATGGCTGGGCCCCAAGAGCGATGGTGAATGGATTTTAATCCAGGTGGCAACCAGTCACAAGTGGTGTTCCCCAGAGATTGGTATTGAGGCCTGTCCTGTTCAATTTCTTTATTGATGACCAGGGTGAGGAGGTCATCTTACTTACCCTCATTTAGTTTGCAGATGACACCAAGCAAGGGGAAAGTGTTGATAAACCAGTGTGTGGGAAGGCCCTTCAGAAGGATCTGGACAGGCTGAATAGATGGGCTGAGGACAATGGGATGAAGTTCAACAAGACCAATTGTTTTGTCTTGCACTTTGGCCACAACAACCTCAGGTAATGCTACAGGCTCAGGTCAGAGTGGCTGGAAGACTGTATAGAAGAAACAGACCCTGGGGCACTGGTCAACACTCAGCTGAACATCAGCCATCAGTGTGCTAGAATGACCAAGAAGGCCAATGGCATCCTGGCTTGTATCAGATAGCACTGCCAGGAGGAGCAGGGAAGTAATCATCCCTCTATACTCAGCTGCTGGTGAGGCTGCACTTCAAGTACTGTGCTCAGTTTTGGGCCCCTCACTAAAAGAAAAGACATCGAGGCCCTGGAGCATGTCAAAAGAAGGGCAACAAACTGTTGGGGAGTCTGGAGCACAAGTCTTATGAGGAGAAGCTGAAGAACTAGGATTGTTTAGTCTGGAATAGAGCAGGCTCAGGGGAGACCTTATCGCTCTCTACAACTACCTGAAATGAGGTTGTGGTGAGGTGGGAGTAGGACTAGAGGGAATGGCCCCATATGGCACCATGGGAGATTCAGGTTGGACATTAGGAAAAATTTCTTCCCTGAAAAAGTGGTCAAGCACTGGAATGGGCTTCCCAGGGAGGTAGTTGAGTCACTGTTCCTGGAGGTTTTCAAGAAATGTTGTACTAAGGGACGTGATTTAGTGGGGAAGTATTGATGGTAGGTGGATGGTTGAACTGGATGATCATGGAGATTCTTTTCCAACCTTGGTGATCCTCTGATTCTATGATTTAACTTCACAGAAGAAAAAAGCAAAAAACACTTAGGTTCTTAATGATATTTAACTAAAGCATTTTTAACCATATCAGTGAAATCATGCAAAAACTTAAAAGCACTATTTATTTGCTGGAGTTTTACCTTGGGTTATGTAACTCAAATGATGGTGGTTAAAGTTAACTTAAGATTGCTACTGAAAATGGAGTAGGAAAGTGTTTGTAATAGTGTTATCTTTGAAATGACACCACATTATCCATGGTGTGCTGATACCCTTCTCACCCTGGATCTTGGTATCAAATCCCATTCCTTTCCTGTTCTGTGTTTCCCAGATGCGTTCTTGATACTTATCCAGCTTCTGCTCTGCATCCCACGTGACTACAGGTATGATTTGTATCTGTTTTGCCTCAGAACTACTTGATCTTCTCTCCTTCCCTGCATACCTATGCCACACCAGCTGTTCAGAAGTTGGAACCTGCAGAGAAAAAACAGATGCATGGATTCTTAGATTGGAGTTAATATGCTGTAGGAAGGATGAAACTTCCTCCCTTGCTCTCTTTCCTTAGGATATTTCCTTATAACCTTGTTGTCTTTGTAACCCATTCAAAGAGAGGAAAGTACCCTCTCATGAAAAGTAAAATTAAGCTCAGAAAATAGATCTACAGTTAGTAAAATACAGTGTAGATGTGCTGTTAAGATGAAGGACTGAGTAGGACTAATCTTAGAAATTTTCTTACCTGCTTGAATTTTGGTAGTAGATGGACACTGGTCCAAATCATGGAGAGTCGCACTGAATTAGAAATATTAGAAAATTTCTTTATAATATTAGGCATCTTTCTATAAGCTTGTATATAGACATAAAGTCATTGAGCTTAGAATGCAATTAGATTATCCTAGTATATAAATATATGTGCTTTTATGTGCTCTACTGACTACCTCTTTAGACTTTTTACTGACTGGGACCTTGGAGCTGCCTGGTGCTGTGAGATGCCATTCTGTATTTCATCAGCTGTCATACTGGAGAGATCTGCTGTGGTACCTCCCATCTCCCTAGGGAATCTCGGATGCCAGCAAACATCTATGTCTAGTCAGCAAGTGAATCAAGGAATTGAGACATTGCACAGTTAAATGTGTCTTAATTGCAACCTGAGTCTGCACTTCTAGTCAGTAATTGGACCCATCATTGCTTATCAGTGCATAACCACTGCAGAAGCATCTGTCCAGTACATTCAGTGATTTTCAGATGTATTTTGTGAACACAAAAAAGTTTTTGGTGTATATATCAGGGCAGTCTTTCCTTTGATCAGCACAACAAAAGAGAACAAGAAAGCAAAAACTATCTCCATGAGGAGATATGATTTAAAGTAACACAAAATGTAGCCAAAGGACAAATGGGTTACTTGGATGTTTTATTAGTCTGAAAAAGAGAAGTTTTGTTATTGCTGAGTAATGAGAGCTTAGAATTAACTGAAATGTTGGGAACACTAAGATGTAGGTTGAAGATTCTTATGTTTAGGCAAGACATTCTCTGAGTTTAGCAACCCTGTATTCAGAGAATTTACACCACTGATCTCCTTAAAATTTGTACTTGGAGGCTTTTCCTTTCAGGTATGCTAGCAACAGGTCCAGGATTTTCCTGTCAGATATCAGTACACAAACAATAAAAAAAGTCCTATTGTCCTCAAAGAATTGTTATACTGATTATAGCACTATGATGGGTGAGCACTTGCAATCGGTCAGAAAGCTGGCAAGCTGGTTAAAAGAAATTCATGTTTAAACACCAAATGTTAAAGCTACTCTGAAGAGCCAACAAAAATAGGATTTTGCAAGTAGCATTTAATGTATATGACAGGTGTGGTGGTGTGTTGCAAAGCAAGGGTGTTATTATCACTCCGCATTTTGTTTACATAGTACACAAATGAGTCTTGTATGACATAAGTGGTTAAAATGATATAGCTATAATAAAAATTGATTCATCTCTTCAGTGCAAAATGGAGAAAAACAAATTTTTTTTTGAATACTAAATCAAACTTTCATTTGTCAAGTTGTCTGTGCCACAAGCCCAAATCTATATTGATATAAACCCATACAGCAACAGCCTGTTGATAAGACTACTACAACATTCAAACTAAATAAATTATATGGAATAGAATACATGTAAAGAAATAAAACGGTGCAATCTCCCTTTTCCATCCCTGGGGGAGGGTAACCGCAAAGGTTTTAGTTCTTGTAAGTCTTGATTTTAGCTCCCAAAATGGTAACTATTAAATGGATCCCTCATCACAGCACAAATTGTCCATAATCATTCACAGTGCTTAAACTTCTTCTGTATTTTCATCTCCTTTAAACAGCATTCAGCCATGTTACTTACTGTAATAAAAATGGAAGCATACTAGAAATACTTTTCCTATTTCCCAACTACATTTATTTTATCTACTGTATATTTTGAGGATTTTTTAATGAGTTTGTAAAGGCATTAGAAAATATTTTCTCCTGCCCCATTCCACTGAACGAAATCAACGATTATTTATTTATTTATTTATTTACTTATTTGCATTTAAGGACAAACTCTATGAAACAGTCTTGCTGCTGAAGTGGAAATGAAAAAGAAAAAAGTGGTCATATTATAATGATTAGTGATATTAGAATCAATAATTAGCATTTAATTAGCATTTATCTTTAAGTCTCATCTCTTCAGTTGATATGTCACTGACTTGTTCCAAGAATCTTCAGGTTTTTTACTAGTATGACTAGAACCTTTGATGAACTAATTATTATTATGCTGAAATCATTATCATGTTAATATTATCTCATTTTTCTCTTCTGTTCCCCTACCCAAGGCAAACTGATAAACAAGTAGAACAAAATCCTTCCATTAAACTGTGAAATTCTTTGCCACGGTAGCTGTGAAATGAATAGTTTCATTGTTATTAGTACTGTGTAATGAGAAAGACATAACTGTATACATATAGAGTTTTTAAGCATAATAGATGGTGGCATCTTATCAAATGACATCTGAGCCAAAGATCTGAGTACCCTTCACAGTTGATGGAGAAAAAATGGGCCAGTTAGGGTTCAGTTCACCTAATCCTAAAATAGTTGTCTAAAATAGATCAAGAGAACTGCAGATTGTAAAGACAGCCAGTGGATGGCCACAAGGATAATTAAGGGCCTGGAGCATTTCCCATATGAGAAAAAGCTGAATAACCTGGGTCTGTTCATCCTGGGGAAAAGAAGACTGAAGGGGATATGATTAATATTTATAAGTATCTAAATGGAATGAGGCCACGTTTCTCTTTGTAGTGTGTAGCGATAGGATAAGAAGTAATGGCCTAAGATTTGGACATAGGAAGTTTCATATGCAGAAGAACTATACAGTAAGGGTAATGGAGAACAGGAACAGGTTGCCCAGAGATCTTGTGGAATCTCCTTCTATGGAGATATTCAAGACCTGGCAGGATGCCTACCTGTGCCACCTATTGTAGGATAGTAGGATACCTGCTTTAGCAGGGGGGGTTGGACTCGATAATCTCTTGATATTTCTTTCAACACCTGCCATTCTATGATTCTGTGAACCTAGGCTGAGCTCTGATGGCAGACATCTGCAAAGAGATTGGGTGAATCTTATACTATAGTGTAGTCACCTAGGAAATCCCCAGAGCACAGGTCATTGGACAATAGATGAATGTGTTTGTAAAGTCTCATCATCTGCCTAATTTTTATAATCCTTCTCAGCTTCTATTTTTTGACACTATTGGAAGCAGGATACTGGGGCACATGGACCTTTCTCTGGACAAAATTAGCAACAGTATGTTTCACATTTTGCTTTGCAGGGATGGTTAACATTTGGCTTTTAAACTATGCAAATGTAACTTTTAAACTGTATGATTGGCTGCAGAAAATCTGTTATCTTCTAGATGATATACACCTATTGCTTGAGGAAGCCCAAATTCCTGGATCTCTTGCACTGGAGAATTCTCCAGTGTCTAGTTCTGAATGTCACTTTTTATTCAGTGGCTAGTTCCAAATCTGATTTTTCATTCATTTACTCATTTGTTTATTTATTTTTGGTAGACTTTCTGTAGTAGAAAAAAACAGTTTTATTTTGTGTAAGGCAGCAGCTGTATCCATAAAGCTCAAAATAATTTATTTTGATCAAGAGCTACAACATTATTAAATTTGGATGGAAACTTCCAATAGTTTCAAAGCTCCTCAGAATAGATGGATAGACAGATGTGTGACCTGTACAATGACATAAGCCTAGTTTCTTCAAGAGCTCGGGCTGTTAAAAGTGCTAAGATGTTGATATCCTATGTGCTAAGAGGTTTGACCCTATGAAGTAACTCTGTGTTTAGTAGCCTCATGCCTATTGCCAGTTCACATAGAGAGAGCTTTTTTGTGAAATCTGTGAATTGATCTCAACACTTCTTTCATGACAAGTTCTCTTTTCCCATAACAACTGCCCATTCATTCACTGTGCTGTGCTTGCTCAGAGAATCTGTGAATTTCCACCATGGTGAATTTTAATATCTCTTTACTTGCAGAATCTGGCCTGAAAAACAGAAAATAAGATGCACCAAGTGTGTTGGCTTACTTTCATTTTAATCTCAATGCATGAACTTAAAGTGAAGTACATTTATTATAAACTTAGTACAATTGTTCTCTCTTTTCCTTTCTTAAAATACTAAAATTCTGCCAATGTAACCAGATAGCATTTTGATCCTGAAGTCTCTCCTCCTCCCTTCCACAGGTTTGTGGGGGGCTGCTTTTTGTCTATGGACAAGAAAAAATAGAAGAGCACATTTCTATGATGCTGCAGGAGAAGTGTGACATGAACCATCTCTGAAGAGGTTTTCAAGTTGTTTATGATACTTCATACATTCATACATCCATCATACATCATACTTCCATCAGATTAACATGGAAAGGAGTGAATCTTCTTATCCAGAGTAGTAAGGACACATAAGTAAATGAGTAGTCTAAACGTGATTTATTGCATAACTTTTAATAGTTTACCATGGCAAGGCAATGCAAGGTAATGGCAGACAAGCCCAGTACAATATTAGGTCCATGTGTTTTGAATGAACTACTCTCTTTCCTTTAGAGCCAGATACATATGTTAGTTCACAAGTAACTTCTTCCACCAGAATATTGTGAGCATCACACTTCCTGGTGTGTGTATTCTGGAAAAACTTCCCCTTAGGTTCTGCACAACTTCTGACCTGCACTCCTTGCCCCAAAAATTGTGAAAGTGTCAGACAGTGCAGATGGACAGGCTGTTACTGTACCCTGAGTCCATACCAAAACTCTCCTTGCTGGAATATAATTGCATTGTACACAGCAACGCCTTTCTCCAAGAAGAAAAGTGCCTCTCATCCTAGCATTGCTAACTCTCTCCTGTGTGTAGGGACCTTAATCGTGCTGCTTTACACCAATCTGAAAGGATCATTCCCATTCACAGATCCCAGGACAGTACTAATTGTGGTGGTAAGCAGGCTCCTGCTTGTATGAACACCTCCTCTCCCATCCATTGCTGACTGCCAATGCAGGACAAAAACCATGGGTCACTGAAAAATACCCTAGAGCTTTCCACGCAGGGTAGATATTACTCTCACTGCATGTGCAATTCAAACTGCTAATAATATATTCCAGTTTATTCTTCAATGGATACACCTGCTCTTTTTGCCTTAGATTATATTTTTCCTAAGTCATGGTGCTATTTTGTGTATTTCCGACTGTCTTTTGCTTTCTATTTGTCCAGGGGTAAAGAAGAATGTTTAAATGTCAGCTATTATTTGAGGATGTATAATTAATAAGATATATTTCTTGCATAAATTCTTTTCTGGAATAATCTTTGGCACCTTCTTTAATTCTCCTCCTTTTGTTGCTTTAGGGTGCTTTTTTTTTTTTTTTTTTTTTTTGAAAATAAGTAGTTTTCATCTTCTCTTTCCTTGCAAAAGTAATTTGAATTACTGTGAACTAATCTGAATTTGTCTTGCAGGTGATTAAAATCATGGAGCCACATGAAATTTAAAATATCAAGTCCACCTATGTCACAAAATCACAGTAGATTTTATTGTCATTTTTAGAGATAAACAAAAATCAGTTTGTATTATCTGATATTCTGGTCATCTCCTATTGTTCGCAAGTGAGGATGCCCTTTAATTTCGTGAACTTAGAAGGGGAGCAAAACTAAGGTATAAATAGTAATAATTAACAATAAGCAAGTTTAGCCTCAAAAGTTATATCAAATCTCTATTTAATTATGTGGAGACGATGCCTTTACAGCTGCAGGTATAACTCGTTGCTCAACACTATTTACATAAATAGTGAGTAGATTGGCAGCCAGATAGATGGATAGATAAGATAACTTCAAAAACTGCCTCTTGTTCCTATATCTGTTTCTACCTGGCCAAAAAATGTAAATGCTAGATCTAAATTCCTGAGTGTTTTATGACAGTTGCATAAAACTGAACATCTAATACAGTAGATAAGAAAGATAAATGGATGGGTAGGTATGCATGCTATATATATAGAATATATTGCTGAGTAAGAATAGAATAATGGATTCTGTACATAAATCTTTAGATTCAAAATGTGTGCTGTTATGCATTCCAGTTACATCTTCTGAAGTTTTTCAGGAGCTAAAATGTCTTCCACCCCTTTCTGCATAAGGCTGACCAGAGCAGAAAATCTGTCTTCACTTGGTGATGTAAAATCAATCTTTTCAGATTTCTCTGATTTCCCTCATTCCCTTCTATCTTTCGTGAGAGAGTTGGAAAACAGAAGGCTCCTGAGAGAAACCTTATATTGACCTTCCAGTACTTAAATGGGTCCTGCAGGAATAGAATCATAGAAAAAGGGAAAGATGAAGAGAAACGAAAGATGAAGAGAAGGAAAGATGAAGAGGAATTCTTTATCAGGGAATGTAGCGATACAGCAAATTGATAATAACTTTAAACTAAGAGAGAGTAAATTTGGATTAAACATAAGGAAGAAATGTTTTACATAGAGGGTAGTGAGGCACTGGATCAGGTTGCCCAGAGAATCCCATCCCTGGAAATTTCGAAGCCAGGTTGGATGGGACCCTGGACAACCTGATTTGGTGGGTGGCAGCCTTTTCCATAGCTCAGGAATAGAACTAGGTATTTAAGGTCCCTTCCAACTCAAAGTTCTCTATATATGTACATATAAAACCTTTTTTTTTTTTTTTTTTTTTTTTTTTTAGTAAAAATGGTAGTCAAGGAAGAAACTACAAGGTAAAAGATAGCTCACTTTGGCACAAGATTTAGCATTTAAATTATTTGGGGCACAAATGTTAGTCATATACAAATGCACAAGTTAGCTTTAGAAACATAAAATCATGTGGTTGCTGCAAGATAGAATATTATGTGATTAGGATATTACTATGCCTTTCACTCCTGTAATCTCCTTTGACTGGAGAGAGAAGGTCATAATACTGAAGTCTCTGGCCTTGGTATCACTTGAGCCAGTCTGAAAGCTTCTCTCTGAAATCAGCACTTCTTGTCCTTTAGCACAGTTAGAAGTGTACAAATATAAATCCCAAACTGTTATTTTTGTGCAGGGTAGCAGTCTTGAAAATAAACTAAAAGTCAGCAAGTTCCAAATCCTCTGTCCATTTTATTTATAGATAGCTACTGTTGTGCTACTTCTTTTGACTCCTGACTCTAACAAGAGTTCTCACCTTCACCTGGTATCTGCAGGAGCTAGCCACCATGACATGGTCTTGTGATGCTCTGAGGCTAAATTTGACATATTGAGTAAGCTGGGATCATGAAATTTTCTTAGTTCTTGTTGACATTGTAATATTTGATCTTTACAAACTGTTTCTATATGCTCATCAGAGGTGTTTTAACTCTGGCAAACAAGTTGCCCATTCTGCACCAAATACCTTTAAAGTGGAGGCTAAAGGGTGGAAAGTAGATTTTCTTGCAATTTTGCCTTTACATAAGCAAATAGTAGAAAGTACTGAAAATCATTGTGCTCCTGCTCTCGGTACTGTCTGGGTTTCTGCCAGTTGGGTAAAGAAAACCTTCCAATAGGTACAAAGCATTCTGTGCTCTAACTTCTTCCCTGTTCTAAGCAGTGCAATACAACTATAAGAAGCAGAAGTCTCAATCTAGCTCTCTAATTTCTCTCTGAAGTTCTTGATGAGTGTCAAGTTAACCCTCCTCTGAGTTCCAGCTGTTCCTCTGAACTTTTATGACAGCATCACTTGATGGTTTTATATTTGACTTTTATGCAACTATTGGATAGATTGTCTTTCCCCTCAGACTGAGAAATCTATTTCTGTGCAAAATACACAACATCTGTCAGAAAAGAAGCATCCTACTTGCCATTACAAAACATGACTTAGATTTGATTGCAAGGGCACTTGTGTATGAACAAAATCACTCAAGTATAAAAGTATTAACCAAATCCTTGCCTACCATTTAAACGATTGATTGATGGTGATGACTGATGATTGCAGTACATTAATGCCTGAAACTCTGTCAGGTGTAAAAACTGTATTCTGTTTGGCAGATAAGAAAAAATGTTTTTCAGTCTATAGGTCAGATTATGTGTTATCACCTGAGGTCATTTCACTGTCTTTATTTGTATTGGATGAATTCTGGAATTAAAATGGAGGGTTGGTTTTGTTTTGTTTTGTTTTGTTTTG
>NW_024962334.1:40030798-40098382 GCF_019238085.1 Lagopus leucura | reverse complement strand
AAATTCATTTCAGCAAAGCGAAGTCAGTGAAGCAGTTTCCTTAGAAAATGAAATTCATATTCACTGAGGAGGAGTTAGTATACAAATAAATTTAGTCAAATAAAAAAGTTGGGTAATTCTTACAAAGCAAATTTTATTAATAATTGAGCTCATTACCCATTACTTTTAATCTCAAAATAACTTTTTCAAAGTCTTCTGAATCAACTGGAATTTTACCAATGATTTTATCCCAGATTGGTCAGTTCTATATTACACAAAATTTGTGTTAATAAGAACCAGTAGAAACAATTTCACCCACTTTCTCTAGGAACAAATGAAACACCTTTTGAATTTATTCATGTCTCTCTATGTCGGAGGTTCACTAGTATGCAGAGACCCTAAAATATGTGATTTATGTTCACAGTTAGGTACTTAGTCATTTAAATAATTGGATCTGTGCATGCAACATGACTATAAAATATGCATGCATGGTTTTGGCAGCTGCAAAATGAACTAGCAAAACGGGATGCTAACCTTCCATATTACGGCCTTTGCAGAACATGATTTACTTATTTACGAAAGAATTGCAGTAAACAATTAATATTGTTATGGTGGGAGGCATAACATAGCTTCCTAAAAGTGGCAAGCACATTTTAGTCCGTTTGGATTAAGTGAAAGAGCAATTATCTGAGCTTCAATTTTGAAGCAGCTGAAATACAAAAGAACGTCCTAAACCACAAACCTGCTCAGAAGCCCTGAGCACATTGTCAGGTTCATTGCAGCCTAACTACAAATAGTGGCAAAGTGCTAATATTTAATTGCAGCTCTCCATATAGTGAAAGACAACAATATTAATGAAAACCAAAGATATGCCACCCACATAAGGAAAAAGCTTTTCGGTGTGAACTTCAGGAAGAAAAGAAATTTAGATAATATTCTGTTTTGGATCTTGATTGAAGTTGTGTTTACAATCATGAGAAAAGTTTATCCATTATTTAGTTTTCATAAGCGAAGCCTGAGTTCAAGTAAAATCTGACTTTAGTAGTTGAATTTAATCTTTTAAGATATACTCCCTAAAAATTGCATTTGGGCAACAGTGGACAAACAATCTTTGCTTTCTTCAGAAGAACAGTATTTTATAACTGAGTTTGCACGTCTTCAGTATTAATACATTTACTGTGATTTTGCATGTCCTTGCACCCTAAATCCCTGAAGAAAAACCATGAATTCTAAAAATATTACTTTCTCATATAGGTAATACTGAAAGTGAGAATGTTTCTGATGATTTGATTTTAATTTACATGGTGGGCAATAAAACAGGAATACTATAAATAAATAAATAAAACTAAAAATAAGACAGGAAAAGGTGTCCTTGCAGTCAAATTTTGAATGTGCCCTTGCGAAGAATGTATTTGATCTTTTTACTTGTGTGAGAAGAACCAGAACCCAAATATAATTTGAACAGATAAATGACAAAAGTGAATAACTTCCTACTGAACTTCAGTTAATGAAGAGAAGAAATGAAAAAGATATTACCACTGTGGACTTCATCTGCCCTCTGGGTAGATAATGGTATGTACTTCATCAACATTCCAGTCTGTAAGCTTTTCCTAAACAGTGCAGTTATATTTGTTGTTATGTTGTTAAAATGGAGGTCTCAATTAAGAAAGTAGATGAACAAAATACTTCTGGGAAGAAGAAAATGCTCGACAACTGTTTTAGAGTATCTTAGAAGTTCAAAATTAGACCCTATGTATTCATTCCCACTCTCGATAAAACAATGCAGTGTCAAGACACATTTTGGAACTTGATAATGATGATAATAGCAGATTCAGTTACTAGAAAAGGAACTTAAATATTTTACCCTTTGAAAAAAAAAAAAAAGAGAGGAGTAAAGCCACATTATTTTGAAGCTTAATTATCTGACTGAAATTTGTCTAGAAGAGTAGAAATTTAGCCTTTCTTTGTGTAGCTTACTTAAAAAATATTCTGCTTCCAGGGGAAGCAGGCACCCCAGGCACCTGTACAGGCTGGGAGGAGTGGTCCTTGAGAGCAGCTCGGCAGAGAAGGACCTGGGGGTCCTGATGGACGAGAGACTGAACATGAGCCAGCAGTGCGCTCTGGCAGCTCGAAAGGCAAATGGGATCCTGGGCTCCATCAGGAGAGGAGTGGTCAGCAGGGACAGGGAGGTGATTGTCCCTCTCTACTCGGCTCTTGTGAGGCCCCATCTGGAGTACTGTGTCCAGGTGTGGAGCCCTCAGTACAAGAAAGACATAGAGATTTTGGAAAGGGTCCAGAGGAGGGCGACTAAGATGATCAGGGGGCTGGAGCACCTCCCCTATGGGGACAGGCTGAGGGAGTTGGGCTTGTTCAGCCTGGAGAAGAGAAGGCTGCGGGGTGACCTCATTGCAGCCTATCAATACCTGAAGGGAACCTACACCCAGGAGGGGAGTAAACTCTTCAAAAGGGCTGACAACAGCAGGACTAGGGGAAATGGATCCAAGTTGAAGGAGGGAAGATTTAGGTTGGATGTTAGGGGGAAGTTCTTTACAAAGAGAGTGGTTAGGCCCTGGAACGGGCTGCCCAGGGAGGTTGTGGATGCCCCGTCCTTGGATGTGTTTAAGGCCAGGTTGGACGGGGTCCTGGGCAACCTGATCTAAATGTGTATGTTTGGTGGCCCTGCTAGGCAGGGGGGTTGGAACTACATGATCCTTGAGGTCCCTTCCAGCCCGGGTGATTCTGTGATTCTGTGAAAAGATTGATCCTCCTGTCTGCAGATCTATACAGACTGTCAGTCTGTCAGACATGGGGTAACAGAGGTAGGATCTCTGAAGCAAGGACCCAACAGCTCAAGTCATTTTCACTTGAATCAGGAAACCACTTCTCTGCCAGAGATGGTTCTTTCTTATATGAAACTTCTTATATAACCTATGAACTTATTGTTAAATCTTCCCCTGTAAGTCTGAATCCCGTAAACAAAATTGAACCTTTCCATCTTTAAAATCTTAGAAAATCACTGTATATAATGAAAAGTGGAAGCAGAATGGGAACTAATGTAGGCTCTGTCTGACAGAACTAGGTGAATAATTTATTCAGTATATTTTGCTTCCTTTTCTTTTTGCAAATTGCCTGCAAACAGTTTACCTTTTTCGTTCATTTATTATTATGCAAAATTATTTGCTGAATAATTCCTGCAGTTAATTGCTAATCTGCATACCATTCATGAGCAGTTGGGTAGCTATTTGTGTCAAACATTCAGTCTGCCTCAGGTAATTTCTGTGGGATGTGTAAGCCACAGTGTACCATAAGCCATGCTGAACAAGTATTTCTCAATACACCTTAAGTCTGCTCCTCCTGTACAGCACAGATCTCTTTGTAAATGAAGTAGATTAATTTCTTTAGGTATTCAAATAAAACTTAGTCCGGAAGCATTAAAGAAAAAGAACATTGAAAAGATGAAAGGTAAAATTTTCTTATGAGCTAAAGATTGATTGAAAAAAGACAGAAAATAATATTCAGCTGCCATCTCTAAACTAAGATCCACTGATCTATGTCTCCCTTTCAGTCTTCTTTTTTTCCTATTTAAACTGTCCTCTCTCTGATTCTTCATGGGAATATCTTGCCTTAGCTCATATTCAATATAGTTAAGTGTAGGCTTTACTGTCCTTATCTGAAGGTGCCTTCAAATTTTTCTGTCTTGCATACTCCACTGATATGTTTGGACTGCATCGCCATCCTGATGATCACTCCAGGTACAATGCTTGCAGAACCATTTCACTTGTTTCCTGCCTCATATTTTGTCCCAAACTTAACTATTCCTTCCTTGTTGCATCTGAGGAAAAGTGAAGCGTAAAGGAAATCCATCTGGCCCTTAACATCTTCTATCCTTCTGTGAAGCCTTTTCCTTTGGGGATTAACATGTTCCAACTTGTCCAATAGTATCAGTTCAGATTTATGCTGTTAATATTTTTTTCTGTAGCTTGTTCTGTTTCCTCCTTCCACTGGCTATACTGTCTCATTATGTGCAAGTCATGGTACTTCATGGCCTGTTCCTATTCCATCTATATTTTCTCAGCCGTTTGAATGAACTTTCATGCCTGCTTCCTTCAACAGATACGATTAATCTTCAAAACAATCTTCTCTACCGTCTTGTGTTACTCGAGTACTTTTCTCATTTCATTCTTAGGAGTTTATTTTACTGCCTACAACACCGAGTCTTCACTTGTAAAACATTTATGTCAGGACGCTACATAACAGCTCTCTGGTGGCTGGTATATCATAACCACTGCCAATCCTTCAGTTATTTTTCCATTCTTACTCTTCTGTGTCACTAATACTTATTTGCTTTGTATTTATTAAGATTTGAAAGTCTGTGAGTAATATTTGTCCTTTATCCATGCAACATTCAGCTTGATGGGCTTCTGTCTCAGGACCACATACCTGGAGCCATGCAGATGGAAAGAAAAAGAGGATTTTCAGAAGGTAAGCTATTATTTAATTTTCAGTGATTTTCAAAAGCAAATTGTGCAATTTTGATTGATAATATTGAATAAGTTTAAGAGGGTTGTAGGCCCCTGAAAATTAAAGTAGAAAACTAAGTGAGTCAGCAGATGACAATATCAAGAAATCATTTTTAAAATGATGATGCACCTGTTTGAAATTCTCATATATACAGCTGATTTCTGAATGAAATAAAACCAGCAAGGAAACTAATTCAGGTCTCAAAATAGAAGCTGATTGGTAGTCTGTTTTGGTATTGAAATCCCCAGTTTCCTATGTGTAATTGCCTTTCAAATGTTCAAATGCTGAAGGTTGAAAAGTAACATGCTGTGCTCATAGAGAGCAGTGTTTGCAATGAATATACAAATTCTCAAATTTTATTATGGATTATAGCCATTTTACCCACATTAAAAATCCATAATGAGGCAAGACATAGGTTATTAATGTTAATAATATTAATATTAATGTTAATGTTAATAATATTAATGTTAATGAGACCATATTTGATACGACCTCACACCCTTAGACTTTTAATTTTATTTCAAATTCTTTATTTTTCTTATGTATATAAGAAAACGCCTGGTGTCAATTGATAGAAATGTGAATTTCCTGGGATGCAATTCATTATAAAATACTTATTTTAAAACTGGGTTAAAGTAAAACGCATTTAGTTTCCAACAAATTCCGATGAATGGTAAAAGGAACAAAGATGCTTACACCAAAGGTCTTCACTTCATCCTGTCTCTGGTTATGATTTGGACTGTTTTTACAGAGTTCAATCTTTTTTCTTACATGAGTATTTCTATTCTTGTAACTGTTATAAAAAGTATTAAATAATAAAAGTATTCAATAAAAGTATTCAACTCACAGTTTAATAAAATTTTTGTTTTCATGTTGAGACACAAGGTGAACATCTTCCAGCCTATACAATTCTTTTGTGTTTGAGAATCTTAGTTGCACCTTGACTTTGTGTTTTTACTTCTGTAGAAAGCCCTAATTGAGACCTTCATCAACTCCTATAGGGAGGATGTTATTGCTACAATTATTTGTTTTGCCTTCAGAGGCCAAAACATCATGTCACATGTAGAGCTGTCCAAAGGCAGAATATGCCAAACTATAGAATTAATTAACTTATGTAATGTAATTAACTTATGTAATGTAATTAACTTATGTAGTCATATTTAGTGTGTTTATCACCCAATTCTTAATTGATGCTTCTAGTTTTCTAGAGCATCAGAGTAATTGTTACCATCTATGGATGGAAAACACTAACATTTTAAGAGATATTTGGATTACATATGGTATTTTGAAGGAAAATAAAATCTAATATCTGATAATGACTTTTAGAAGGACTTGTGGATAGTCAACATGACCTGGTAATGTGTGTTTGCATATAAGAAAGCCAATTATATCTTGGGCTGCATCAAAAGAAATGTGGTCAGCAGGGCAGTAGAGGTGTTTTTTCCCTTTAATCAACTTTATTGAGACTGCAGATGGACTACTGCAGTCAGTATAAGAATGTTAGACCCATTAGATTGAGATTAGAGGAGGGCTATGAAGATGATAAGAGCACCAGTGCACCTCTCCTATGCAGACAGGCTGAGGAGAGACTTGAGTTTGCTCAATATGGAGAAGACAAGGCACCCAGGAGACCATGCAGCAGCCTTTCAATATTTAAATGAGGTCTAGAGGGAAGATGGAGTGAAACTTTTCATCAGAGAGTGTAGAGATAGGACAAGCAGTAATGGTTTCAAATTAAAAGAGGAAAGGAAGCTTAGATATAAAGAAATTCTACACTATGAGCATGGTGATGATCTTTAAGGACCCTTCCAACTCAAAAAAAATTCTATGATTCTATGATTCTATATATGTTGGATTGCTTAAATTATATGAAATGAGCAATCAGTCTAATTTGCACAGCCACAATTTTTACTGTACTGCAGCAATGACGATCAGGTATCAGTTATACATGACCATAGGATGTATTTTCATTTTCATTTCTCTTTGTTAAGCTTAGAAACAACCTCCTGTATCTTTATAGTTGGAAGTTAAGAAGTTATGTAATGAGGTGGAAAAATTCCTTGTCAGAAATGAACTTTCTTCGTTTGCTCTTTGCTTACCTCCACCATCATGTAAGGAGATCCTTTTTCCTGTCGATGCCTTGTTTTCTAGTTTTGTTTGCTTGTTTGTTTTTATTTTTCTGAAAGCGTTGTTGCTCCTTACACAAGGAGACTTCTTATGGAATATATAGGCTAGCCAATTATGGAAGTAAGATGCTACGAAAATCTTAATCTGCTTTGCATGCTGCTTAATTCACTACAACATTCACCCTTTACAATCGAGAAACTGTTTAAATAAAGCGTTGGATTTTCTAATCTCAGTATTACATGTGACTATCAATTGCCAGAGAGTCTTGAGGAATGCTGATGATTATGAATGAGATTAGAAAAGAAAACATTTGAAGAGAGTTGTTAACATATCACTTGAGAATAAAAGAAGCATAACAAGTCCAATATTTGCTATTGTTAACTATTACTTATTTGGACTTTATTGACATAGTTTGTTTAGAGGAAAATCAGTTCACTGCAATGTCAATTTTGCTACAGTATCTTCAAGAGGGTTTTTCCCATTTTAGACATCTTTGAAACTATGGAGATCTCCTTGCATTTCTTTAGATGACTGATTTACTGATTTATTATCTTCTGGTGTCTTTATGCACATATGTGCATATATATTTATTTAAAACAAATTATAGAAAAATGTTCTTGGTAATAGATTTTCTTCCCATAACGGGAAATTATTTTACTTATTTATTTAACAGTATTGGGCAAAAATCAACCTCAAAATGATGAAACTACTAGGATTAAGTCAAGATATTTTCTCTGGGAGTCAGCATTCATTCCTTTGAGGCAACACCTTACATCCTCACTACTCTCTCCTTAAACGATTCCTAATAAGTTAAAATATAGTAACTCAGAATAAATGAAGGCTGCTTTATTATGTTTGCTTTTTTTTTTTTTTAGTGAAAATTTTAAATTATAGACTTTTTGTCTGACTGAAAAAATGAAATATTTACAAATGTTTGTGAGCTCTTCACAACATAGCATTGCTGAAAGCCAAAGTGCTGCTTGAGCAGATTGAGCTGAAATATTAATTTTGCTGTAGTATTTCCATTAATGACATTGCTTACATTTAAATTTAATGTAGTTGTCACATGTATATATGATTACATGATTATTTCTCAGCTGTTTCCCAAAACAAGTCTTCAGGTTAAATAATAATGTTATTTAGGTGTTGAACACTGATATGAACATCTCAGCATCATTTTGTTCCCTGTATAATTACAATTCTCATCTTTAGATGAATCCCATTGTGTTGTTGAAACAGTTATTCCTCTTTAAGTTTAGCTTAATGTTTCTGTTTTATGCATATAATTTATGTCTTTCATAATTTATATGAGATGTGCACATCTTGTGAAGAGTCCTGTAATGTGTAACATGAAAGGTTCTCGACAGGAATTAGTATTTTACTTATCATAGTGAACTGCAACAAGATCAATTAAACATTCAATTAAACAAGAAATTTGCCTCCATATAAAGCTAACAGGAAGGATTTTAACAATGTTCTTTTTTATGATATACTAAATTTTTTTGAATTAATTATTTTGAAATTTCATCTGCTTTGCTTACAAGTGAAATAATAATTCAGGTTGTTTCAGAAAAGGGGCCATGTGTTATTCACGTAAAGTTCCCCTTTAAAAATCTGGATACTATTTCTTTCTATTGTTTAAAACACTAGTGAGAGAAATGAAAATACTCATAAAAAGCAACCACAGTATGTTATAAACCACCTTTATGGTTCATTATAGGTTTGGTTTAATGCTGTTGGATTAACACTAAAGGTTAATGTTTGCATAAAATATGCATGATTAGTTTAATACTCTTGAACTGTGGTCAGGTTCTGAAATGTTATGAAAGGGAGTGACATGATACATGGTTAACACTGAAACAAATAGAAATAAGATATATTTTCAGCAAAACTGGTCAAGGATTTTCCAAATTCTCACTTTTGTGATAGTACTTCAAAGTCAGTCTGTGCCAATGGGAGATTTTGTGTTCAGCTCTCATAATTAAACTGTTTTCTGACTGCAGAAAGTGTATGTGTTTCCAATTCGCAGTGTAGGCAAGTACTTGGAGAATGATATTTTCACAATTTCTTGTTACATTCTTTGAGCCCTAGATATTAAGTGGAATATTTTTGTTTAAACATCTTCTTTGTGCTTTATACTGGAAGTAAAAAAATGTGCTGAGGTTTTTTCATGCTTAGACATGGAAATACGTATCTAACTGACAAATTTCACTTATTGTTCATGTTGTAGTGGCTTCCTAAACTGTTAATTTACCAACAAATGTGATTCATTTATTATTTATTCTTTTTAAAGTGTGTCGTGATGACTTCTTAGAGATAATTACAGTTAGTCATTCTTTCACGCTGATGGAGAAGAAGGGTATATTTAGCATGTGTTTGAGTTCATACTAGCAATAAAACTCAGGCTGTCATTATTCTGGATAGCAGATAATTGAGAGCTGAGGAAAACATATGTATACTTGCTATTATAACACAGAAAGTAATGCAGCATAATCATCATAACATATGGATACAATTACAGGTACTTACAGAATCATAGAATCCTTAGAGTTGGAAGGGACCTTTAAAGGTCATCTAGTCCAGCTCCCCTGAAATGATGACACAACAGCTATGTCAGGTTGCCCAGGGCCTCATCCAGCCTCACCTTGAAAGTCTCCAGGGACGGGGCACCAACCACATCTCTGGGCACCTGTTCTAGTGCCTCTTCATTCTCACTGTAAAACACTTTTTTTCCTTATATCTAACTTATATCTACCTTTGTTGAGCTTGACACCTCCTCCCCTTGTTCTGTCACCATAGACCCTGCTAAAGAGTCTGTCCCCTTCTTTCCTGTAGCTTCCCTTTAGATACTGAAAGGCTGCTATCAGGTCCCCTCAAATCCTTCTCTTCTCACTGATCTCCATCCAAACACTGAAACACTGACTGCCACTTTCTGAACTCAATCCTGCAGCCAATTCTTTATCTATTAAAAAGCCTACTCATCAAGTCCATATCTTTCCAATTTGGAGAGAAGGATGTTGTGGGGTATTGTGTCAAAGGCCTTACTGAAGTCTAGATAGATGGCATCATCAGTGGCTCTTCCTTTGACCACTGGTGTAGTGACCATAAAAGGCCACTGGCCTGATCAAGCAGGATGTAATGATAATGAATTGATTTACATGAGTATCTGTTGTATAGCTATCAGGGCAGGTTATATTTTGTTCATCTGTGAGCCTGAATATTGTGTGAATGACTTTTGTACAATGTCATCATGAATCAGGATGGATTCTACACCATGTGCTCACAATGAAGGATTAAAAAAGAATTTAAAAATCCAGGAAGAATAGAATTAGACAGGATTCTTTTAATTTATACTTCCTCTAAACACAAGTCAACTTACAAAAGCTGATGGAGTGGCAACAATAAAGTACGTGTGGGAAAAAAGTTTTACATAGAGTTGATAAAGCAGGCAAGAAAAGCCAGCATCACTGCTAACGTATATATTGTATGTTTTAAGTAAGGTGGATGACTCCTGTGGTACTGAAAATTGAACAGTCTTTTTGTAAATGGAAGAGTAGAGGCAAGAGCAGAACTCAGTCTTTAGGGCAGAGTTTTTTCAAATATCTGTGGGTAGGCCTAATTTGGGCATGCGTGTTTAAGAGTGGGAAGAGGCTGTATATCATGACGGAAAGACTTGCTGAAAGTGAAGATGCTATTTCAGAGGAGTGGATTACCCAGTGAACATTTAGAAATCAGAAGATTTCCTATTAAGGACAAAAAAGCACCTTTTCCCCAGACATGATCTTGGTAATAATTTTCCAAGAACAACAAAAAATCATAACAGCAACAAACTTACTTTGTTTCTCACATGGATTTACACCCTACCAAAGTGAAATTTAGCTAAGCAATAAGTATTTAATTATGGCCAATTATATTGGTCTTGTTTATCCATTCTGTATTGGTTATTTAACCACAAACCCTAGAGACCAAAAATTCAGAGAAAATTGAATACTTGTTTCTTCTTTCTAACTAGGCTTGTTTCTGTAAAAACCCAAAAGCCAAAGTGTAAAGTCATTAAAATATATTTTATGCAGAGTTTGCTTTTGGGGGCTACATAGCATCACATATGAGAAGAATTCGTTCTCCAACCAAGAAACTTCTCATCTGTTTTGATAAGCAAAATACTGAGTAGTGAAATCATACATTTGTATAACACTTACAAATGTCTGTAAAATGTAGGAAGCTCATGGTGTATGAGCAATCATGCATTTTTGGGAGATGAGGTAGCATTCTTTTGCTAAGTGATATCAATCTTAATGTAGTTAGTTTGAACACCATGCCCTTCATTTTTTTTCTTCTATTTTTGCCACAGTTATCTTCATTTTCTCTTTATTCAGCAATGTCTTTTCATTTGCTAAACAGACAAGAACTTTCTCAAAGACAAACAATGTTAATGAACTGGAGATATGTCTCAATCAATGTCTTTCTTTACCCATCTTGATGGGAAGTGTATGTAGCTGCTTAATTCTGCATTTGAGTTTTGTTTCGTTTTTCTCTTCTTTTTTTTCCCCTCTTCCATTCTTGGCAAGGAAGGAAAATGGTTTCAGAGCTTATCAAATTGTTTTTTATCTGACTGAGTTTGGGCATTCAGTGACATGGCTGATCACTCCCAGGAGGCACAATTTCAGTCAAAACAAGATGACAAAGGTCACCGTGAAACAATTCACTCAGATTATGTCACAACACACAGTGGTCATAAGGAGCTAAATAAGATGAGCATTAAAGCTGGGTCACCAAGTCTCTCAGTGATCTTACATTTAAGTGTTGATATATTCTGAGAATAGCACTTGGTAGTTGTAATAGGCTTGAAAATTATACTGCAAAGAGTCACTGAACTCACATAAATTGTATTTATATGGTAATCTTATGAGCTCAACTGTTGTTGTTTGATTGCACAGTCTTAATTAACTTTACCTGGGAGACAGTAATGCAAAGTACCCTGCTATTATTTTCACTATACAGAGTTTCCGATTGTTAAAAGGGAAAAAAATGAAATAATCTGGACAAGATGAAGTTGTAGGTCTCGAACTTCTACTGTAGCTTTTAATCCTGGAAGAAAAATGTTCTTTCCACAACAGTTTACATTTCCCTTCATCTTGTGTTAGAAATGCATCAATTTTTCGGGGCTGGATATACAAAATTAGAAAGTTAATTGTGCCAATGCAAATCAGAATAGTTTGATTTCTTTTGGACCTTCATTTTAATTTACTTGAACAGCTGTGCTGAGTCATGGAGGTTAAAAATCTGGTGCTGTTTTCAAGTATGGCTGCTCTTGTCTATCCTTCATATCTCAGACTGTATTTTGATTATGTGCTGAACCAATTAATGGCATCTATGAATCTGAATGACTGGAAAAAATTTTAAGAACCTTTGTGAAATGGCCACAGAGCTTGAGAGATGATACACAGTAGACCACAGTCATGAGAAAATGACTCACAGTTCAAAGCTGGATTGAATGAAATAGAAGCTAAATATATATATTTATATAATATATGATATATAATACAACAAGTAGCCATCAGGAAGATAATGTACTTGTTATTCTCTTACTAGAGGAGAACAAGGACATTCAAAAACCTTTTGAAAAAAAGGTTGAAACGTACCTTGGGCCAATAGAAAGGAAGTTAGACACACTGAGATTTAAAGAAGTTGCAGAAGCAGTGTCCATTACCAAGAGAAAATATAAGATAATTAGTGACATAAAAAGACAAAAGTTTTTGATTTCTTTTTCTACTGTGTGGAAATTGAAAGTATTACAAGAAGGTGATGAATTACTTTCTGATCTATTAGCAACCACAAGATGTATAAATCAGCATTGCTATAGACATAAATACTTTTCAACCAGCATGGAGATATACGCTAAAAGAAACATTAAAAATATTAATTGAAGAGAACTCCAGTCTTATAGCATGATTGACAATAATTCTTGAAATACTGAGTTATTTCAGAAAAAGTAGAATGATAATATTGAAAAAAAAAAAGAAAAAAAAAGTATTTTAGAGGTTGATTTGAATGCGTGGTGACTGACATATTTGACCTAATTGTCAAAGGTAATTTCATAGAAGATTTAGTAAGTAACAGTAGAATGTTGATTTAATTACTATAAATCAAGATCATTTTGCTATAAATGTCATAGTGAAAAAGTTAGTTGATAAAGCTTCTGTAAATCTTCTAATTAAGCTAGCAAATGTACAAAACGCAATAAATATTAATGTATAGTGCAATGATAGACTTTTCATGTAATTATGTAATGGAGAAAAGTATTTTCATGTTTAAAATAATTATTCTGAAATTCAGTTAACATCTTTATTTTCAATATGGAATAAATAATAACTCAGAAGTTCACCTTACATCCTGCAGGCTATGAACAGTCTGGCCTGACACACACACATCACTCAACAACAAACAAACATTGGTGTGCGACTGGCATTATTTGGGCTGAAACCAGGGCACAGGGAAGGTGCTGTACAGTGTTAACTCAAGTTATGGCAATTAATTTTATTCAATTTGATATATTCGCTAAACACAGTCCTGTGAACAGTGAAAAAAATGTATCTGAGTATCTGTTGTGATAAAGGAATTTGAGATCAGGTTTCAAGATTGCCAAAACTCTCATAATGTTTTAAAAATATTTGCAACTTCATAAATACAATACCTGTGAATTTTGAAATGGAACGTGTACAGTTGCAGTCAGATATTCAACTTGAAGAAAAATCTGATTATATCTCTTTAGGAAATTTTTATAAGCCCTATCTTATCAGAGAAAAATATCCCTCACTTCACATTCACACCTCATTCATGTCATCCCTCTCTTACATTGTGTACAACTGTTTTCAAAGATGAAGCACAGGAAGAATAAAACTTCATCAAAAATCTCTGAATACCTCGATACCTCACTAAAAACTGCAACCACTTCTGTTGAACCAGTCTGATGTATTAGTTTCACAAAAACAAGCTCAAGATCCTACTAGTTTTATGTTATTTTTGCTCTATTTTTTATATTAATAATAATAATAGTCTGTTGTGTCAGACAATACTGAAATTTTTGATGCACTTACACTGTACAGGGGTTAAATGAGACTCAGAAAGATTTACCTTGGGAAAATTACCATCACTAAGGTGAGATGTGAGCCTGTGTATGCACAAATATGTCATGCAGAAAAATCTTTTCTTGGTTTCTATTAATATAATGGGAGTATATACACTACAACAACCAAAAGTTAGACAACCAGATGTCACTTGTGAAGTCTCTGAGGTCCCTTGGTACGTTTTTCACATAGCTGAATTGTCAGGGAAGCATATAAGCTCTCAGTAATAAATCACTGAATATTTTAATTTTATTAGCAGTAAAAATCTTCTCAATTTTTAAATAAGTAAATTTATAAAAGAGATAAAGGCTGCTTTAGGACTTCAATTACATTTAGGACTAACCTCGTCTACATCACTGGTATGCCCACGATTAGTTAAATCTTGCCTTTTTTCATGAGTATTAAGAGCAAGAAGGAGAAAAGTGAAGCAGAGATTCAAAACAGTCTAGGCTACATTTCTCTGAAAGCTTCAGGGTTGCTGAGAGAAATGTTTGTGCAGGCAAGAGCTTGAAATGAAGGAAGCTACTGGGCCGTTGCTGTCTTAAAAAGAACATGGTCTCAAGAGTTCTGTAATGGCTGTTCAATAGCAGGAGACCACACTGATGTTCAGTGATCTCCTGAAGGTGTCCAAACAAAATAAGCCTGCTGAGTAGACTGTGACATCTTCTAGACGAGTTTATATAAAATAGACATATGCTTACGCTGTTCGTTTTGAAATGCTTTTTTTCCAGCTTATACTACGTTTCCACTGCTTAAATAAACAATGCTTTGGTTCAGAGAAGGCTATTTTCTTGCTGAATGAATCTAGTTATAGACTCAAAGAAGTGATACCAACTCCAGCCACGTGTGATAAATCACACAGGAAAGATAATGTGACCCACAAGCAGGAGATGAAGAACAAGAAAATCAAAATGAAAACAAAAATTCACATACAAGGCCTGGAACTCAGAAAGGAGAAAACAAAGAGTGAATATCTGGATGTATTTCTAATAGCTCTACAATTGGACAGCTCTACTATTATTATTATTATTTTACTGTTTTATTTACTATATTTTACAATGTATTTCTGAGCCCCAGTAGAGAATGCGTTTATGCACAGCTAAGATGTAGCCTCAACCTACATTATAACTGAGTATGTAGCAAATCAGATAAATTATTTCCCTGCTTATGTAATTTATGTTTTAATATGAAAGACAATTTTTAAGAACCTGAAGAACCTGAGCATGTGTTCAGACACTGGGCAACTGGATGCAGTTAGACAGATGCCAGTTTGAGCTGGCTTACTTTAGATTTGATTTCTAAGCAGTCGAGAAACACAGTGTACACACAAATGAAATAAATCCTTAAAGTATATCAGATTGCATTTTGTGTCCTTAGATCTTGTAGCAGAATTGTAAACCTGACACAGAAAGAGTCTTTATTTCCTGAAGAACTTAATTAATTCATTTCATTTATACAATTTTGTTTGGATATTGTATAGCTATATTAGATAATTTGTCTTGTTGAGCTCTTTTTTCAACTTCTTTTTTGTTAGCAATAGTTTATAATAAAGACACCAGAGTCATGGTAATCAGAAGTTGAGGTCAGTGGCAGACTGATATGAAAATGAACTTTGGAGGAAAAACAGAAAAATTAATTAGTTGTGGATGTCAAAGCCTCCTTAACAGGTAAAAAGTGTGGAATTGGTCAGTGAAAAAAAAAGTATTAATTGGTTTACATCGTATGGGCTGAGGATACATTTAATTAGTAGAAGAATGTCCTCTCTTATTTCTGGGAGATACTAGGTCAGAACTTTCCTCTTTCCTTTTTGTTTCACAGTTTCATCAGTTTCTTGAAGTAACAATTGTTTATTAGCAACAGTTTCAGGAGCTGATGAAAGGAGCTATCATCCAGTGTGTATAGGGAATAAGGTGTTGCTATTTAAAATATATGTAAAACAACATAAATTATTCTACTCCAAATTTCAAGCGACTTATTAACTTTGGACCATAAAATGTAGGATTGAAGGATATAGCAATAAATATTTCTTTTTAACTTCAGGCAATCACAACACGCAATTGAAACCACAGAAATATCAAGTTCATTTAGTTTAGAAGAATTTCAGATTAGTAACATAAGAAATTAAATTTCTGAAAAACACACACACAAAAAAATGAAATATTCCATAATATTCTATTCCTATAATGTAATATCCTGTAAGTAATAGAATGTTGCATTTTCCCAGTAAAACATTTTTCTCTGTCCTGGGAATACTTATAGGATTAATAGAGCTTCTTAGCAATATATTTTGTACTCTTCCATGCAATAGAATTTTGACATAACATCATACCTGAAATAATTATTTTGAGTGGAATACTAGAATAAAATACCTAAATAAAAGAAATCATTTGTCTGAAAGGAGAATATTCCTCTATATGATGGACAGGATGACAACAAATATGTTGCACAGTAACAGAATAGAAGCTAGAAGGAAAATAACTCCCAACAGCAGTACAGAAATAGGGATTGAAGATGACAAAATATGGAACAATGACAACAGAGAACATTCTCTCTAAATCACAGAACAGAGGAAACAAACTGCCCCACTAGACCTGCTGTTCACAAACAGGGAAGGTTTGGTGGGAGATGTGGAGGTTGGAGGCTGTCTTGGACAGAGTGATCATGAAATGATAGACTTCGTGATTCACAGTGGAGCCTGGAGGGGGAATAGTAATACTGCTACCTTGGACTTCAGGAGGGCAGACTTTGAATTGTTCAGGGGACTAATAGGGGGAGTCCCCTGGCATTCAGTCTTAGCAAGCAAAGGGGTCCAAGAGAGCTGGTTGCTCTTCAAGAAGGAAGTCTTAAGGGCGCAGGAGCAGGCAGTCCCCCTGAGCTGCAAAATGAGCCGGCGGGGAAGAAGACCGGCGTGGATGAATAGGGAGCTATTCCTGAGGCTCCGGGAGAAAAAGAGAATCTACCGCCTGTGGAAAGAGGGACAGGCCACTCAAAATGAATACAGGAAAGTTGTTAGGATGTGTAGAGGTGAAATCAGAAAGGCAAAAGCCCAGCTTGAATTTAACCTAGCTGCTGGTGTGAAAAGGAATAAGAAACTCTTTTATAAATACATTAACAGTAAGAGGAGGACAAAGGAGAATATCCACTCTTTGCTGGATGAGGCTGGGAATGTGACCACTGAGGATAAGGAAAAGGCGGAGGTTCTGAATGCCTTCTTTACGTCTGTCTTTAAAAGTCAGACCAGTTATCCTCAGGATACCCCTCTCTCTGACCTGGTAATCTCGGCCGGGGAGCACACTAACCCCCCTGTGATTCTGAAAGAAACAGTCAGAGACCTACTGCTCCAGCTGGACTGTCACAAGTCGATGGGGCCAGATGAGATCCACCCGAGAGTGCTGAGGGAACTGGCGGAGGTGATAGCCGAGCCGCTTTCCATCATCTGTCAGCGCTCCTTGTTGACTGGTGAGGTCCCAGAAGACTGGAGGCTTGCCAATGTGACTCCCATTTATAAGAAAGGTCGTAAGGAGGATCCGGGGAACTACAGGCCTGTCAGCCTGACCTCGGTGCCAGGGAAGGTTATGGAGCAGATCGTCTTGAGGGAGATCATGCGGCATGTGCAGGGTGACCGGGGGATCAGGCCTAGCCAGCATGGGTTCATGAAGGGCAGGTCCTGTTTGACCAACCTGATCTCCTTCTATGATCTAGTGACCCATCTGGTGGATGAAGGAAAGGCTGTTGATGTGGTCTACCTAGACTTCAGCAAAGCCTTTGACACTGTCTCCCACAGCATTCTCCTGCAGAAGCTGGCAGCCAGAGGCTTGGATGGGTACACTCTTGGCTGGGTAAGGAGCTGGCTGGAGGGCCGGGCACAGAGAGTGGTGGTGAATGGAGTTAAATCCAGCTGGCGACCGGTCGTGAGTGGTGTTCCGCAGGGGTCGGTGCTGGGGCCTGTCCTCTTCAATATCTTTATTGATGACCTCGATGAGGGCATCGAGTGCACCCTCAGTAAATTCGCAGATGACACCAAATTGGCTGGAAGTGTGGATCTGCCTGGGGGTAGCGAGGCCCTACAGAGGGATCTGGACAGGCTGGAGAGCTGGGCTGGAGCCAATGGGATGAGTTTCAACAAGGCCAAATGCCGGGTCCTGCACTTCGGCCACAACAACCCCAGGCGACGCTACAGGCTTGGGGCGGTGTGGCTGGAGGACTGCGTAGAGGAAATGGACCTGGGGGTATTGATTGATGCTCGGCTGAACATGAGCCGACAGTGTGCCCAGGTGGCCAAGAAGGCCAATGGCATCCTGGCTTGCATCAGAAACAGTGTTGCAAGCAGGAGCAGAGAGGTGATTGTTCCCCTATATTCAGCACTCGTGAGGCCGCACCTGGAGTACTGTGTCCAGTTTTGGGCCCCTCACTGCAAGAAAGATATTGAGGCCCTGGAACGTGTTCAAAGAAGGGCAACAAAGCTGGTGAGGGGTCTGGAACACAGGCCATATGAGGAGAGGCTGAAGGAGCTGGGAATGTTCAGCCTGGAGAAGAGGAGGCTCAGGGGAGACCTTATTGCTCTCTATAACTTCCTGAAGGGAGGTTGTAGTGAGCTGGGGGTCGGCCTCTTCTCTCGTGTCATTAGTGATAGGACCAGGGGGAATGGTTTCAAGCTACGGCAGAGGAGATTCAGGCTGGACATGAGGAAGTATTACTTTTCAGAAAGGGTGGTCAGGCACTGGAATGGACTGCCCAGGGAGGTGGTGGAATCACCGACCCTGGGGGTGTTCAAGGAAAGGCTGGATGTTGTGTTGAGGGACATGGTTTAGTAGGAGCTATTGGGAATAGGTGAACGGTTGGACTGGGTGATCTTTTAGGTCTTTTCCAACCTTAGTGATTCTATGATTCTATGATTCTATGAAACACACGTCTGGAAAAACGCGATTTGAAACAATAAAGGAGAGCAATGATGGCAACACTGATATTTAGTTGTATAGCATCCTCAATCAAAATACTTCAACATGATAAACAGAAAAATCCAACACTTGACAACAGATGAAAATGGCATTAAAGTAGAAAAACACTTTTTTTCCTAAGCTAATTTACTTCCAGCCATTTTCATTTTCAACTTTCTAAGCATCATTGAACAAATTCACAAAATAGATAGATGTCTCTACTTTCCAGATGAACTAAACAGGATGAAAAACTGCTTGTGAAACATGAAGGAGTCAGTGACCTACCAGATGAACTGGTCTTTCTGTGTATATTGAAGAAGTTATGTTAGGTAAGTAACATAAAATCTTGATTGAATACCTTGAATACCTATGCTAGAAAAACTGACCTTCAGCTACATAGGTGAGTCAGCAAAAAAAAAAAAAAAAAAAAAAGGCTATCTGAAAACAAATCTTCTAAAGACATTGGAATAGTTTTGAACACTGTTTAGCACAATGTTGACTACTGGTTCCCACCCACAAATTGTTTACTTTGTTTTCCAGTTTCAGAGTATGGTTGGATACCTGTCATTATTTGATTTCACTTCAGGTAGTTGAAATTATATTTTCAATTATTTAGAACATTCTGTTCTATCTGATAATCAAAGCTAAACTAATAAGTAAAATTATTAAGTTCTCTCAGCTGTCTGTGATGGCACAAAATAATGGGGCATGAAGACTGTAGTATTTATGAGACAAATACAAAATGTTTTTGTACATTTTCTCAGCATCCAGAGAAACTGCAACCGTATAGGCCTGATTCTGTAATCTGTAATTGTGTTCTGTAATTTTTTTCATAGGGTGTTAAATCCTAGGTCAATGGTCTGACTCTTCAAATTACTGCCTGGCTCAAGCTCTTGTTGCATACATATGGGATCAACTGTTATCACAGTCCTGGCCAAAAGTTAAACTAACTGAACAAGACCTGGAAAACTTGTAGGTTTGACATAAAAAATAGCAGATAGCACAAATTGCAATGTGAAGAGATGATGATGGGTATGGAGTACCAACTTTACCACATTATTTCTGATATGCTGTAATTTTGTCTGCCTATGCATAAAACAAAACATTCAACGTGGACCTAACCCTGCTGTAAGTAGTAGCCTGTTTTAACAGCTAGGTGAAGGGTCACATAACCATAAGCAGCAAACATATGTGCATGTACGTGGTGCAAGGTGGCAGATAAAGCAGTTGGTGAGAACTGTGAAGTCCCAGACCTAATGACATGTTTTTCATTGGCTTCCCATGGCCTGGGATTTCATTTTCATTATGTTCAATATGCCACTTCTTAGGTCCATGTACCCCAAATACAAATTCACATTTCTGTCACAATCCGTCAGGCAGGTTGGTAGAACCACAGAGGCCAGTAGTTGCAAGGTTATTAAATCTCTAGAAATATTTTCCTGTTGTAACCTTCAGTGATTAGAGGCAAATATTGTTTCAAAAATAATGTTTAATGTTTACAAAATAAAACACTCTCTCCTCAACCCTTCCCCTCCCAAAAAGACGCAAAAAGAACAAATAAACAATTAAAAGAAGAGGCTAAATTCATGAGTTTTTTATGGTGCTTTTCCAAACAGTAACTTTGCTCGTAAATAATCTTTCTTTTCTGAAAGAGAAACTCATTCCCTGTTAGAAACTGTTAGATGTCCCCCCCAAAAAAGAGTCTTTGAAGTACATGCTCTTGCCTTTGACTGTGGTAGGTGAAAAAAATAAAAAATAATAATAAAGAAAAGGTATTCTACATATTAGAAGTTTAAAAAGTCACTGCAGAGTTTCACATACTGGTACTTCATCCCCTTGCACTTTTGGCAAGTCTTTTCAATTTTCCTTAAGTAACCAGAGTAAAATAACACACTGTGAGTGACACTTGCTGTATTTTAGTTGTTAGTCAATGGGAAGAATAAGAAATTTCTCATTCTACTGCCTCTAATAGCAGCACAGTGTGTTTTGGATCTCATTGCTGCTTCCTGTTCTTGTAGGCATTGTCTGTGCAGCCCATGCTTTTATAAGGATGGGGGTTGACAAATTTGCTGGTTGTGTAGCCACTTCCTGGAATAGTCCATTACCTTCTCATGCCTATAATGCATACTTCTTCCTCCAAAGCCCATATGAGAGGTAAAAATAAATTACTAATTCTTAATTGGCTTCCAAAACTGCGTAGGCATAAGTGTTCTAGCAATAGAATCCTCTTACAAGCAATAAAGCTAGCCATCTATTGGTGTCAGTGCATCAGCAGAATTTAATATTTATCTCTGTGAAGTCTTTCACCATCTAGAAGATATCTTCTAAGATCATACTGAAAGTTCATGGTTTTTTTTTTGTTAGTTTTATTTTTGTTTTCATTTCACACACACTAGATGCAGCCACTCAATGAAGTACTGGTTACTCAATATGTGGTGCTGATTAGAAAGTGTAGCAATTCCCTTTAGAGGTACTTTTAAAACTATGGAAAACTGTTACTTGGAATTCTGCGCACTAGGCATCAGGGACAGAAAATAGATAATGAGGTTAGAAAATAGATCTCTATCTCTTATTATTAAGAGTATAATTTCTGCGTGTAGCAAAATTTCTCTGTTGATCTGGGTTTGTTACTGGCATCTTTACAATTTCTGTCAACAGGGTAGAATAGAAAATAAAAAGTTATCCTGGCCTCAGTCTCAAAGGGTAGCCTATACTTTGTTGGATTCCCTAGGTACTTACACTAGATGCTGTTGTAATGCTAATACCAGACACAGATCTATTAGGTTTTGATTTACATACAGCAAATTTGTGAAAGATTGCTTGCTTGTCTGCATGGACTTCGAGCTGACAGAATTTGAAGAGAGGTCAAATAGCTTTCACTATACCATACATCAAATAATTACAGTGGTGATTCCTTTCCTACATTGAAAAGTAATTGCTGACAGGAAGAAACCAATGCCAATATGCGTAATGTTTAAGAATTAGTACCTCAGTTCTCATCATTTCTTTCAATGATGTGAACTGTCAAATTTTGCTGAGTAAATCCAAAAGAAATTGGTGATAATAACAGGCTGTGGTAGATTTTCTTCTTGAGATAATTACTCTATCATTTTTACATTATCTTTCTTTCCCCTCATAAATGTTTCAATATTTGGGAAAGCACTGAGGAGTAAATAATCTAAAGATTTCTAGACATGTATAAAGAATATATAAAGGCATACATAAAATATAACTTTTAGTTTTAAATATACACTATATGTACACATATGGATGTGTTTTTATATGAAAATATACATTGTATCTATTACTTTAAACATGCTTTGTTCTTCCATAGAATATCTAACCTTAATGTTGTTAACAAACAACTTTTTTCCTATTATTTCTGTATTTAAAATAAATAAAACAATTTCAATTTCATTTTCCTCAACTTGGATATTATGCCCACAGACTAGAAAAGGGAACAATCTGGTGGAAACTAGTACATGCTGACATTCTGAGATCTAAATTCTGAAGGCTTTGAGCTCCATGTTTGGAAGATTCACTGGCATTATTAATTTATTCTCATGGATATTCGTATCACAAGGCCTTTATAAACTTTTGCTAGATTAAGTATTTATGGTTTCTTTCTTTTTTCCAGGAAAAAAAAAAATTAAAAAAAATGTGTAAAATAAGCAATCAAATTTTTTTTTTCTTTTGAACCCAGAGCATGCCATAGCATACTCAGGGATGAATGTGCATATGTACATCTTAAGATAGATAGATAGATTCGGATATAATAATTGCATTTATAGTAGTAAATCTTTTGTTCAGATCATGTGTCCCAGCTCTGACATCATGATTTATTTTTATGTCTACTACTACCAATGATTTCAGCTGACTTTTCCTGGTATACACAAATAAGAAAGCAGAATCCATGCCCATATTGAATTGTTTTGCATGAATCTCATTAAGGGATACCTGGTTTTCACCAGAAAATAATTCTCTTTTCATGCAAAAGCTCAATATGTATGAAATGCTCAGTTAGTTATATTTTATAAATAAAGCTCAAATTTTACATCAGAATTCAAAGAATTCTTTGTCAATCAAAATCAAAGAACTTTTTTTCCCATTTTGGGAATAACCTACTTTTGGACCTAATAAAATGATACAATGTCAAGACAGAATGTGAATGGAAATAAACATCTTAGATATCTGATCTCAGATGAGCCCACTTAAGTGTCAAAGTTCAGACGCAGCAGTGTGTAAGTGCAAGTCATTGGAGATGACACCTTCACTGTTAAATCACAACAAAGTGTTGTCAAAGTGAGTCTATGGAGACCACATTAAGTTGTCAAATGAAACAGATGCCAGCATATTATATTACCTCTTAAAGATAAATGATAAGAAATTAAACACAAAGACTGATCTTCAGTCAAAGTGGGTGAGTAAATAGAATGCCACCTGATTTTTTTTTTTCTTTAAAGATATCTCTTTGGGGTTTACAAGAGCTAGAGTTTTCTTATTCTTCCAGTGCAAGACCCTCTTATTAGAAACAGTTCAAGGGACTATGGTGGCTAAGCTCTGTTAGTTTACTCAGTGAGATTACCAGCAATCGATAAAATTATATCACCATCACCAAGTGCTTGTATTAATTTCAGCAGTGCTATAGCTTAACAATATCCAAAAAAGACAAAAGAATTCACCTCCTAGATTTTTATAGTAAAGACAAGCATACTGGTAGTATTGTTATTATTCCACAAAGTGGAGAAAGGCTGCCCCAAAAGTAGCTCCTCCTATTTTATTATGTTGGCTCGCAACGTCAAGTGGATGTTGGTGGTATGGCAGTAGAAGTTGAATCTTCCCACCAGTATTCCATTCCATTTTGTTGCAGTGCAACAGGTGGCAGCAGAGGGGTAGTCTGACAAAATGACATCTGACACAGAAATGTGTATGAAGCAAAGCTGTGGAACAGAATTCCTAAATGTGGTTAAAAAAAAATGGCACCCACTGACATTCACCGACACTTGCTGAACATGTCTGGAGATTGAACAGTGGATGTGAGCTTAGCGAGACAGTAAGCAGTGCCTTTCAGCAGCGGCAGAAATGATGTGAAAGACAAGCCATCATAGCCCCTGTTTAACAGTGGTTCAGTGGTGCTGATCTTCACTTTTTGTTCACTGGTATTGGAAATGCACTGCTAATGGTGGTGACTGTGTTGCAAAAAAGTGTTTTGTAGCTGAGAATTTGTGGTCTTTGTGTCTGTTGTAGTTTCCATGGAAATAAATAGGAGTCATTACTTTTGAAGCAACCTACATATTGTTCATGTTATTTCCACCTATGCCTTCATTCCATTCCAGTAAAAACTGTGATTTTTCTAAAGCTGTTTTTTTTATCCTTAGCTACATAGTCACAATTTAAAAGTGCTGCTCAATCTTTTATGGTGAACAACATAATGGCAATGAAACCCATAAGAACCTGCCAGAAAAATGCAACAAAGTAAATAGTAATTTGTTGTTTTTGTTTGTTTGTGTTTTTTGTTTTTTGTTTTTTTGGTTGGTTGTTTTTTTATAGGTAACCACAAATTCTTCAAAAGCCACAAAATAGTAGTATATTGAGAATTTAATTTATTTATTTATTAACATAAAGTAGGATTTATCAACTAGCAGGATATATCAACTTTGATACTCTGATGCACTTTCATAACTACTTCATAACAGCCTCTAACACAACTAGTACAGTGTCTGCATATTTCTGAGGCACAGACATCCTGCATGTTACAGTGTCTATGTTTCTGTGGACACTTTGCATTCTGTAAGAAAAGATGTTTTCTTCCTCCACCAAGATGTTACACAAAATGTACTATTTTCTCTTTCTTGGTACAACAAGCTCAGTTTGACTTCTTGAGGTTTTCCATTCCTTCCATTATTCAGCAGATTTATGTGGAATATTTGTTCATCATATGATCATTTTATCTCATTTACCCCCAACTTGTCAAGTAAGGGGAGGCTTCTTAAAAACCTCCTAAAGGCTTTGCCACTTTATGAGGAGCATTTTGCATTCACTGGCTTGTAAATGTAATAGAACCTTTTGGCCATATTGTAATTTTCATTTTCTGGCCAATTGGTTTCACATATGTTCTCAGGCCTGCAGAATGTTAAACAATTGTTATCAGAAGCATCACTTAAATACAGTTCTGTGGATCCCAGCTATACCATGATTGTTGGCAAGAAAACAAACTTGTTGGTTATTTTATATTGATAAGACCTGTCCAACAGATACCTGTCCAACAGGTATCAAAATACCTGATTCCTCTAAACTTCCAGTTTCTCCTCTGGTGTAAGATTCCAATCCTGCTAACATCTGAACAATTCTCAGTCGTTTCTGATGCAAGGTCCTCAGCTTTAAGAAAATTCAGCATCTTGTCATCTGCAGCAGCTCATCCTTTTATTTCCAGGAATACTAAATAAAGCCAGTTTGGTTTGGGGAAATCAAGGGTCCCATCAAAAACTTTGAAATGGTTTCCTTTTATTAAAAAAATAAAATAAGATTCCATTTTCATTTTATTTTTAACTGGTGTCATCTGAAATCCGGGAAGAAAATTCTCTAACTCCAATGTGATGTTAGAAAGTGGCATTTCTTTATTCCTTACAATACATACCAGATGACTTGACAAACTTCCACAGAGTCAAGTTTCCACACTTAAACAGATAAGATGTACATATGCAGTACATTGGCATAGATATTCATTCTGCTCCAAGAACTCATTAATATATGTAAATGTCCCTCATGCACAACTGTTTCTAGGGTGGTCCTATGCATACCTACTTTATGTCTATTTTTCCATTATTAGATTCATCACTGAGACTTTTAGCTGGTTTTTAGTCGTTTTGTTTGTGTGTTGGTTTTTGTTGTTTTTTTTTTTTTCCAATTTGGCAAATTTTCATTGCTTGTTATGCCATAATGAGCAACTTTTGAAACAATATGTGTGAAAATTCAAGGAAAACATCCCTGCACCTGCTGAAATGCAAAGACAAGTAGTAGATTATGATTCCTATGTTTTCTGTGAAGGAGAATCATTGAGGAAAACAGGGCTGTCCACACACTAAGCAAAGTTAAAGTGGAACTTTTTTTAGAACTAGCACTCATTGATTGCTTTTGCTAAACTAATATATTGATCCTTAGACTAATATACTGATCCCCACTGCTAAACAAACCAGCCTATATCTGTGGAAAAGACTAAAAATTTATCAGCAGCATTGAGTTCTGCTGTCATGAGTCAGGGTATCCTTGCAAAAACATTTTCAATTTGCCAAGCTACAAGATTTTTTCCTATAAACCAATAAAGTCCATTACGAAACCACTTTTCTGTTTGTTCAGGCATACTTCTGGCCACCAGGCAATGTGTAAATTTTGTCTGTACTGAAAATAGTTCTTGTACATAAAAATACCCCTGCTAAGTGAAAAGAACTGCAGAGTTCATTATTTTAAAATTAAGTTTTTAGGAGAATCCAGAGAAGGAAAGCACGAAAATACAGAGAAAAAATAACCCCTTATGATCAAAGGTTTCAAAGAGTTTTGGAAAGTGTATTTGTGATATATGGAAAGCATATTCGATTTTTCATACTGTTTCTTGTTCTTTGACATTAGTACCAAAGGATAGATTTATGGATAGCTACTCCAGATAAAAGCCCTCATGAAATTCCTTCAGTTCTGACTTCTTGTCCACTGAAAGCAGGAATGGACAGAGGAAAGTGTAGGTTTCTGCTAAAATAGCATTGTTATTACTAACATACTGGATCTGTGTATCAACATGATTTCAACACTAAATTTTAAATATACCTATTAGTTCCTTGTGATTATTTATATCTGCAGCATGCACACTGAATAATTCATTTTCAAATCACTTGCTGATATAGCAAAGAGTTGCTCTTTACAGAATTGTTTAAAAGACCAAAATGAGAGTATTTAAGTGGCTAATCATACAGTTTGTCTGGGAAGATATAAGCATTTAAATTGCATGCTAATAAACTGACCAGAAACGATTGTTGGCATATACATACTGTACTGAAACTACAAAACAAAAGATTCTGTATCTGGATCTGTGGCGTTATTTAAATAGCAATTGGATTTTAAATCACTTTCCTTTGTATCCCATTATTAAAAATAGCCAATTATGGAAAGAATTGACACCAAGATATGTAACACAAGAAAATGCACCTTACAATGTGAATGACAGAATTTAATTGTGTGTGTGTATATTTATGTATGTGCATGTATAATTTTGTTCAAGTATTCCCATATGGAAAATGAAATATATTTAAAAAAGCATGCAGAAAACATTCCCATGGTTGGAATAGGATCTGATGGCAAGTGAGTTGCTCTAAATAGATCAAATAAGACAATAAAAACTTAGAATTATTGTCTGAGTTGCTTTACTGCATGCATTTCTGCTGACTGAGGAATGGGTCATCTTTATCTTCCTATTAGTTTCACTCCAGTATAACACAGTTATACTCAGACTAAGGATCCAAGGTGGAGTATATGACTTTTTCTGAGAAATATTGTCCAACTCTGTCTATCAGGAAAAAGAAAAGGCTTGGATACACTGACATATTCAAACACATATACAATATCTGAAAATTGTACAGTGTCAGTTTTGACCACTTTTCAGGATTGATTTGATTGAAATATATCAGTTTTCTATGAAAAGTAGGCAAATGCTCTTCAAATTAATTTTCAAAATGCTAAGAAAAATGTGAAAATCTTAAGAAGTAAAAGGTCTTTCACATGCCTGTAAGTAGTTTGTTTCTTATTTGTCAGCAGTGGTGTAGTTCTTAGGAAGTAGCACTTAACAATGCTATTTCTAGCCATGAACACGCTCAGTACAATGGAATCACTTCAGAACTTGACTGTACTATCCGGTGAAGAGCTACAGAAGAATAGGTCCATGTTTGCTACTGATTTTTGTCTAGAAAAGGGCTGAATTGGCAGTGATAGTTTAATTTGACTGCAGCAAACATTAAATTTTAAATAATTTGCATTGTCTCTGTGGCTAGATCACAGAGATATGGAAATAAGGAGCAGGTCAGAAACTGTGGAACTTTGAGAGATTTGTAGCATTTCATTTCCCTGACAAGTTACTGATAAGGAAAGGGGACAGATCTCAAGAATAGATTTTTAAAAATTAAAATTAGCTTTATTCTCTTCCAGTTTTCAACATGAGCAGAGATTTGGCTACCACGTGTATTTGGTTCAATAAACACTTACTTTGCAAATTGTTCATCCCCTGCTTTCTTGAGGTCTTCAGGGGGAGATTGGAGGCCTTCCTGTTAAGATTCCATGAAAAGTCATTCAAACCTTTCTATAGAGAAAAAAGAAAAGTCATTCAGCTTCCTATGGAGTAGTTAAGTAGGGTCCAAGTAGATGATCAGAGAGGATCATTCCTGTTCTAAAATCTGCTCTACTCTGGCTTCAACTTGGGCATGCTGAGGCAATCCTCACTTGAGTAGAGAAAACTTTCAAGATGCAAGAAATGTGTTTATTTATGATGTGCTTTCAATAATTTTCCATTATTTGCTGTTGCTTAAAGTGATCGTTTAAGAATTTAAGATAATCATTTAAGAAATATATATATATATTTTTTTAAGAATTGGGCTCTTTTTTCATATGTTTTACAGTTTATTTTTCTCCTGTTTGAAATGGTTAGTGCACCTTTATTGTTAACATGCTGTATATGTCTCCTTACTTGACTTTTACATTACTGCTCTCACTATTACTATGCATGCATTATTTATATGGTTGGCTATCAAGGAAAAAAGGCAAGCAATTTACTTGTCAAAACATATTAGAATGCCTGACTTTAAATCAAAGTTGCATGGGTTGGTAAAAAGCTATAATAAATGTTCTTTGGCTAATATGTTAGTGTCATGCAGTGGGCATGGTCAATGTATTGACTAAGGAACCTGTAATCACTTGAAAGACTCATTGAATAGTAGAGTCTTTTAGACTATTATGGCTTGCTTTTAATTGCATGATATTAAGATTTAATTTGTGAATGCTATATTATTTCAGAATAAGGAAATTTTAACCTGTGTTTTAATGTTAATGTCAGATTAAAATAAGTATTTGCTTAGCATGAAAATGATAAACATAATAGAGTCTAATTATCTAAAGCAAATACAGATATCTGGACTTAAAAATACATTCCTCTCTGCAGAGTTCATTTTTCTGAATTATAAAGAGTTTACGTAATGCTGGATATTCTCTCCTCCCAGACATGAATTTTACAGCTCCTATGGCCTTGTACTTCTGTTGTAGGACACAAACAACTGCAACTGAAATGACTGCACCTAATTCTTAAACAACAGGTTCCCTTATTTGAGAGCCACTTGTTTCATCCAGAAGATTAATTAGCTGCCCATGAACTACATCAAGAAAGTATTTTGACAAATACAAAATAATTTCCAGTTCCCAGTAACTCTTGTCACATATAGAAGTTCATACTCTCTAAATATAAAATGTGAAAATTACTAAAGTTAGATTCAATGACCAAACTGGAAAACAAGTTGATCCAGAATAACAATTTTTATCTGTATCAACAAATAATACCTCAATATAAAAAAATATAGAATATCTATATGAAATATGTAAATATTTACTGAATATGTTCTTCTAGTAACAAATGCAGGTAAGTATTGTAAAAAAAATAATTGAAATTATAAAACAAAGTTTATAATTCTTGATATGCTTAAGTAAAATAAAATTTAGTTTATTACATTTGTTTCCTCATTTTTAAACCACAGCCATGTGATGGACTCTACATCACGCATAGCATAACATCAAATAAACTTTTCTATTTTATTCAAACTCTCATTCTGCTGTCACAAATATATATTAGATGTCTAACACTATACAGACATACTTAAAAAATATAAGGTCCTTCATTGTTCATCTTACCAGATTTCTTCTTTTTTTTTTATCCTCTTCCCTTCTTTTCCCTTTCCTTTCCTCTGAATTAGAATCACTGTATCTTACTGACACCTTATGTGGCATTTATCTTTCAGACAGAGATTAAAATATCTTTTATTATTTATTTATTTTTAATATAAAATAAAGTGAATTTAGAATTCCTGGTGTTCACAGGACATTCGCTTCCTCTGAGTTTTTATGTTGCTATTGTGTGCAGTAATGTGTCAACCAACCGAACCTATTTGCTTTAGGCAGCTATACTGAGGGATTTTGCACATATGTTATGCAGCAGTAGTCAAAATTTCTTCCCATATCATCTTGAAATTGCTGAAAATTAAAAGCAGAGTAGGTGAATTTGGAGTTACTGTACAAGTTCACCAGCAGTAATATCTGAGACAGTGGAAAAAAATCCCAGATGATGGTGTTCTTTATAAGGGGAAATCAGAAATGCACCATGATTCGTATATCCACAGAATTTTTCCAGAAATCTCAGATTTGATCATCTAATTCTTTTTTTTGTTTGTTTGTTTGATTTTTGTTTGCTTGTTTGTTTGTTTTAGGGATTGGTAAGGTGTGATATATGTCAGCCTTCAAATTTCACTGTCTGTTGCCCATTTCAATAGTGAATGACATCACTTTATTTCATACCAATAAATGCTCAATTTTCAACAAGCTGTCTTCTGCTGTTCTTTCACAAGCAATGAGTTTTTAAAATATATCCTCTCTTTAAAATACTGTGTAGGAAAGCAAAGAAGATATTAGAGATCATAATGAATGGCGGACCTAGATTTCAAAATTAAATGAATTTTTATTCAGTACTTAAAGATTTAGAGATAGACACAGTTATGAAGTATAAATAGTTATGTAGCTCAAATTTTTAGTACATGAATATCTTTTACATTTTACGTAGTGCGCAGAAAGAACAAGGTTACCATAATAGGACTGTTTACCTTTTGCAGAGAGAAAGTTTATACCTCAAGAAGGGTCCAATTTCTGGAAATCAAAGTTAATCAAATTCAAAATGGAGACATGAAGTACATTTTTTTTTACAATTAAGGAGTTTAATACAACCTAAAACGTTCTATGTGAATGTTCATATCTTAATATCAAGGAAAGCACAGTATTAGTCAAAATTTACTGTAACTAACTCCTGTCTGAGCAATGGAAGGTTTCTGGAGTATTATGCAATGGGCAATAGTGTATGTCTTCTAATAAGTTATATTCTAGCTCAAGCAAGATTAATCAAGTTGATACTTGAGGTGTTAGTTGAAATTATTTAGCTTGCATTCTATGTGACAGCAAATCAGATTACCCTAATTTATATAAAGGCTGTGTTTGTAAGATAATTTTTTTTTTTTCATATGGTGGAATAGTCACCTTTTATTTTGTCTATTCTCAGCTTCAGACTGATTCAAATTTTGAACAAGATGAGCTTCATAGTTGTTAGTCTTTTTCACATTCTTATTTAGGATCTCAGAGGAAGGAAAAGTACATTTTTTACCTGGAGGAAACATGCCATTTTTAGAAGGTCTATTTGTCAGATTGCAGAAGGTGTTGAAAAGAGGAAGCAATTATCAAGGTTCTGCAGGGGGAAGCAGGGAATATTATTTATATAATACTGTTTGTCTAAAATTACATTAAAAAATATCTAGTTTTGCTAAAACCAATATATTAGTTATGTTCCCCATGTGAAAAGAGCAAGAAAATCCTGCATTAGCTGCTTAAATAGGCTATAACAAGACGGTGTTTGACATATTGAAATTACATTTGAAAGAAGAAAAAAATGCTTGCAGAGAAAGGAGAAAATTGCAAGGTTTATTAAGGTTTTATTGTAAAGAGATTGATGGACATTTGTGGGCATATTCAAATAGGTTTAATCCATGCTTCAATGAAAATAACACTGGAGAGAAAAATGCCATCTTCCTGCTGTTGTACAGTGCAAGATGCATGAATCTGTTTAGATTTTCTGTCTCTTCATAAACCTGGTAAGGGCATGAAATTATTTCAAACAGACAATAAGCAAATGCCGACTGCTTGTTGTAAATGTAATATAATGCTTTAAACCAGTTAAATAGTTTGAAAGGAAATAAAAGAATAATGCATAGCATTCAAGATTTGTTGTAGATGATCTGCAGAGTACTTTAGAGATATATAACCTGACTGATCCCTGGAAAAACAGCTTGAAGATTGGATGGTGGGCCAAACATTTTCATTTCGAAGCTGTGGAAGTGATGGGTATTCCTCTTGTCTGTGGATCTGTGGTGACATATTATGACTAATTACGTGTATACCAGCTGTAAAGTGAACTGTGCAGTTTTCCAGCCTACACTGACCAGATCTCTAAGAAGTGTAAGGTGAACACAGACAATTAGTTCATACACAAGTCGCTAGAAATAAACATCTAGATATAAAGTATCTAGATACATCTAGATACAATATATCTGTTTCTAAGGAGTCAAAAAAAATGCAAGAGACAAATTTCTGAGTAATTCCGTTTTGAAGCCCATGGGGGCACTCTGAATTGACAACTACCAGAAGCTCAAAAAGACACAGAAATATAAATACTATAATGCTGTAGGACAAGCCAACCTTGGATTACACTACTAAGATCTGTCCTAGTATAATATAGCTCTGTCCTGTATAATAGTGCCTCAATAGCACTGAATTTCATGTTCTGCTTAGCACAGACTGACCATTATTCACTCATGAGGTGAGTGATGTGTTGCTAAAATCTATGGAGAGAAGAGGAAGGTGCCAGCTGAGATTTCTGCTACACATATATGGTCAGTAATAGACAGAAATAGAACTAAAATCTATAGCTTCCAAACCTTAGATTTTTTTCAAAAAGTTCATATTTTCTATTCCCCCTGAAGCTGTCTTTCATTTTGCCCTCTGTTTTACGACCTTCTTTTGGACTCTCTTCCTTTAATTATTACTGTTTATCAAGAAGTTTTGTCATATTCTTTGATTAAAGATATGTATGAAATAAAAAGTCTCCTTCATACATTCTTAATGCTAAAGAGATAGAACGATCATTTGTAAGTATAAAATATATCACATGTGACCTCCCAATCTTCCTCTGCAAAATAAATAGAATATCATGTTTAATGAGTCTGTTGACAATACAAGAAATGATCTAGTCTGCCTCGAGCTTTATAAATATATTTTAGCTTGAAGGCTTAGTTAAGTAGGATGTGACAAACTTAAGCTCTGTGATCTTAGCTGAGAAGAAATCTCTGTGGAAGCTGGTTATCTGTCATGGGGCTGATACCAAAAGGGTTCAGAGATTATAGAAAAGCTCTGCGAAAACAATATGTATGCGGGAGGGGTGAGTTCACCCACAGGATTTTTAATTTTCGTAGTAGAGTATAAGGTGATAAGACTAAGCTAAAGAGACAATAGGATATTTTACAGCATCAAGACTTCTCTTAATACTGCATCATGTATTTCATCCTCTTAATGAGGCTTGGGAAAGCTGTGGAATGATACACATTGACCTGAAGGAATTAAGAGTCCTGAGCATATTCAGTAATGTTGTCCTTGGCCTTTTTTATTTTTTCCTGAAGGTTAATTATCCATAGGCCTTTTTTATCTTATTTTTATCTTGGAGGTTTGAATAAGTTAAGTGATAAACACCTTATGCACAACTTTCTTATTTCAGCTATTTTAAACTCTCTGGCTTTTTGTACATAATTCATACAAAGAAAAAGTATTCTGAAGAAACATTTGTGTAGGAATGTGTGTTCCTTTCTTCAGAAGGACTGATAATAAGAAGTGGAAGGAAACAGCACCCTGGGATATTGTATAGTCCATTCTTTGCCCAAAGCAGGGTCATTTATGTAAAAATTATTTTTGACAGGCAGTTTTGTCACGGAGTTGACCAGATCAATCTATGTCCGTGACAGGGGCGATAGGCCTCTGCCCTCCCCCCCCACCCCAGTCCCACAAAAATGGGAAGGAAGGAAGGGAGGAAAAGAGCAGCGGCAGCAATCTATGGAGGAAAACTTATTTTACTATAATATTGGAATACAAAATAACACAATATATACAATTTAATTGAAATTGAGATGAATAAATCAGACAAGATGAGAGAGAGAGTTCCCGGGACCGATTCAAACCTGAAAAGCTTGGAATGGCTAGGAAAGCACCCTCCAGCACCCACTGCAAGGCAGCAAGAGAGCGCCCCCCCCCACCCGGAAGGGTCAGATCCCGTGACTGCTGTAACGTACAGGGATAGGTAGCTGGGATTGGGGCAGTGACACTTTAATGCCCCGTACACTACGTGATGTTTTGATGTGGAATACTGAAACCCAGAAACAAAAAAAACCAAAACCAAAAACAAAAACAAAAACATAGAACCATGACAAGTTTTTACTATGTTTTTCGAAATGACAGAATCTCAACAAATGCCTTCGGTAATTTATTCTAGTGCATCTCTACACTTAAGATCGGGAAAGTTATAAATATTTTCAGTTTTACACTGTCAGAAAGTAGTAAATATTCTCAAATTCAAGACAGGTTTTAAAAGTTTAATTTTTTGAGTGATTATCGTAGATCTTCCTTCCAGAAGACTTATCTATGCTTATAAAGTGGATGTTTAAAATGACAAGACTTGTCTAAATCTTTTCCTTACAGTGACTTCACCAGAGAAAATATGGACATCTATCTAACTTAAAAAGTTAGATTTATTAATCTAAAAAGTGGAATATTTAAAACTCTCCATGAATTGAAAAACAGAATGAAAAAGTAAAACAAAATGGTTATTGATCAGTCTTCACCTGCACAGTGAGTCGAGGAAGATTTCCTCTTCTAGGAGTGGTTTTCTCTCGCCCAAATTTACGATTTGCCTTCTGATATCTTTTTCTCCTCTGCCGCCTCAGAGACCTGTATAAGTGCTTGTACTCAAGTGTTCTATCAAAATCTGTACTTGTAGCATTTAGAGGAGACTTTCTGCTTTTTTTTTTGTTGCCCTGCCATAAGTTTTAATCTGAAAGTTTCTTTCCAGAAAAAAATTGCTTCTCCCCCTCCAACCCACCTCAGAAAAGTACAGATTTCTTCTTCAAGCAAGAAATTCCACATTAATTTGGTTTCAATCTTATAAAACAAATATGTGAATTCTGGCACAGATCAATATATAGTGGACTGAACACATTTACTTTAGTCAAAGATTTCCTCTTCAAAATAGCTGTACCTGCTATCAGCAAGGCTTTTTAATAGGAGCTACCAACTTTTTACAAACACTGAATTAGAAAAAGCAATTTCTCAGTCATTCATGCTGATTTCAATAGTTTCACAATCACATTAATATACTAGTCTGTATTTCTAAGTAATGAAAAATTTGATACTTTCTGAAGGAATTCAGGATTGAATTGGTAAAGGTGGAAATGAATCTGATTTAAAGAGATTCACAGTCATGGGAATGTTTATTAAAAAAAACAGCCAGACCATCTTTCTGTCTGCTAAAGCAGTTGTTTCTAGTCTGTCAATGTAGATAAAATTATAATTAACAATAAAACTCTCAGTAAACATAAGGTCATTTTTCTTGTCTTCCTCCTTAAAGAAATAAATATTTATAAAAAAGACAACAGGTCACATTGAGCTGCAACAAGGAAATTACAAAATATTAAAATAGACCTTATGTCCCTCAGAAGGATGTTTAAGGGATCAAGATTACAGGTGATGTTCACCTCTATCTTCCCAGTTGGGGACTGAGACACAGGAATAAGAAGGAAAATAAATCAGATAGATGTTGTGTTCATTGTTTTGGGTTGTATCATCTTGAACTTACCACCAAGAGACCAGGTATGTTTATATGCTGGATGGGACACAACTGACCAGGTAGGGCAAAGATGTTCTGGGCAGCAAGCTGGCCAGGTTCATTAACAGACCTTTAAACAAGATTTGATGAAGGAAAGGGATATTGATTGAAACTCTATACTGGACAGTGGAAAAAGAATTCAGACATTCAATAATTTGAATATAGCTGCATAAAAGTCATGAGAATTATGTAAAGGGGATGATGCCTAAGTGATCAGTGCAGAATTTTGTTTCAAATACATATATATGCTTTTGTTTTGCATTGTTTCTTAGTGTAGATTTTATTTATGCTGTGCTACTTCAGTTTATGTCTCTTGCCACTTACCAACTAGGTCATTCTGCAATGTTCTGTGCCAAGAAATTTTGGGAAAATATGTTTTCCTCTCTGAGGATTTATAACATAATTCTGTCTCATTATGCCTAGTGTTTTTCTCCTCATGTTATGATATCCTCAAAGAAGCTTGTCTTCTTGACATGAAGGCACAAACAGACTGGAAAAATTAGTTGCAGCAATTAGAAAATTTGACAATGCCAAGCTACGTGCACTTCTGAAATGATCTTAGAAGAAAAGGGAACTGCTTAAAGATTGTGTGAAGTTTCCTGTGAGCTAGAAATGATAAGGATAATCATTACAAGTCTTGAACTATTCCAATTTAAACAAGCAATGAACGATTATCAGAAAACTTTTCTTCATATCTCGTATCCTGCCTAGCTAGCATTGACCTTTACTAATGTACCCTTTAGAATAGAAGCAGAAGTTTGCAGAACTTATGTGTGGTAGAAACTAAGGTATTTATGCATGTTTAGTAGGATTAAAAGAAATCCTGGAATCTCCATTTAATTCTGCTTGTAGATTCCTTCAGCAGATACTTTACATTACAACTGACCAAGTCTTTACTTATTCTGTGAAAACTAAAATAGCAATATAACAGGCTTGATCTGCATATGGATACTCATCTTAATGATGAAAGCTTCAGTTACCCCAGAATAATGCAAAAATAAAAAGTTTTAAAGCAAACATTGGATAAATATAATTTGATTAATTACTAATTAATATAGATAGAGAATTGTAAAAGAGATGTTCACATAAAAAGTCTCACATGTTCTCTAAACAATTTTCACTTGTCTTACCTATTTTCACATATGCATAAACCCTTGTATCTCATATGTAGATCCTTGCCCTAGAAAGAGAATAGTATAACTTTCACTGGGGCAGCTCTCCTGAGCCAGCAACCAGTGATAATAAAGAATGGGATTGCTGAGAAATGCATGGGAGGGTTATACATTAAAAGGAAGCCTTTTATGCAGATAAGCATATTCTAATCTCATTTGGATCTTCTAGTAAAAGTTCCTTCAGTAGGCTAAAATAACTTTGCTATCAGTAAGGGACAGTTATCAATCTTCAAATTATCGTATTTTTTTCTTGGCAGGGAGCATTCAGCAACAAGGGCAGAGATCTCTAAATAGATTTTATCTTTTTCCCTTTTTAAACCTTTTTTATGAGTTCTGACTCATAGAATGGCAATATTGTGTCTCATAAAAATTAACAGAAATATACCATGAAATGGCCTTTTATTCCTTGGGGGGCCGGCCCCCCCAGCAAATTCTAGGTCTTTTTAATATTACTCTTGTATGCTGATACTATTTACTTGATAATTTTAGAAACTTGCATGTTCCTTACACTGTTCTTGACCTCCAATTATCCTGGGTTTATAACGTAGGACTGTAAAGATAAGAAGAAGCAATAATGACTTTTGAAAGATTTGGCAGACCAAATAGCCCATTCTAGCTCCTAAAGAACTTCAGATCCTATCACAAAAAAATAACAGTTTCAAATACTTCTCCACAGAATTTGCCTTCAAAATTCAGTCTCCTGTCAAGCTGTCATCAGTTCAAAGGCAGAAGAACTTTTTTATTTTCTCTCCCCTTTTCTTCTGCTCTTCCATCAATTGTCTTATCTGCAACAGGTTCACTGTAATTGAAGATGGAATGAAACTATAAAACCATTTGTAATTTATACGTTTGTATCACTCGCCTTTCATATGAATCATTTCTTAAAAATATACTGAAAGTATCTCGCAGGTTGTTTTGAGTCTTTTTTGTTATTCTGGGACACAGTGACGTGTCTCAAACCTCTGGCATTGTTAGTGGAAATTTTCTTTTCACACAGCTGGAGCACCAAAATTTGGGGGAAGCTATTACCTCTGCTAATCTACAGACCTAATCAACACACATATTCCAGTATCTCATGCATGAGGGAGCTCAAATAATTATACATGTCCGGTTCAGGCGTCTCATCAGAGCAGATGTTTTCATGAGCTGAATTGTACTGTGAGCCCAGGCGCACAAGACAACAACAGGCTCATAGCAAATTTCTGCTCCACTAGTCTAGGACGTGTTTGGAAAAGTTGCAGCGGGGATGGCTGACTGGAAAGAAAAGCAGACATAAACTGGTCTGCCTCAGTGAAGAAGAAAATCTGTGACTTAGTGGAGATATTTAAAGACAAGTTCTAACATTTCCCTGCAGTGTGCTCTGATGTGCTGAGCAGAGGCTTTAGATAAAGACATAAAGAAGATTATCAAGTGTATATGATGCACATTTACAGAACAAACCCTCAGGGGTAGAACACAAAAAAAGAATGCACCTTGTTCTGCACATGCAAATGAAGAGAGAACTGAATGACTCATCCAATCAAGATCTCAAGAGTGAACGTTGTCATTACACATCTGAGGGACTCACAAAGTTATAAAGCAATCACTTCATCAAATGTACATTTTATCATAACATGCAGGCATGGATGTGAGAGCCTATGTTTGAAGCAAATTCCTCTGCTTTCATATAGAGATTTTTACTGATGTGGCAACCTCTTTACTACATGATCATATTTTCTCACTTTATGTTCATTTTTTGTTTCAAAATACGTCAGCTCCACCCTCCCTGTGCTTTTAAATAAAATATGTCCTCATGTCCATCTTAGTGAAAAAAACAATTCTGAGTCTTGACAATCGAATAAGCAGACTGATTACTTTGTCAAAGGAAGGAGCAACTCAATCTTCACTTTATGTCCACAATGAAGAAGCGAGGCTTGCAGAAAGATTACATTTAAATGTGAATATTTTCACAGATACTACAGATTCCCTTTGTCTCCTAGTATAAGTATTATATAATTTCTCTCTATAACAACCTTTTATCATTCCTCCTTTCTCTATTCTTTTCAGATTCAGGTATACATAAAGAAAGATAATAAACACCTATTGTAATCTCTTCTATTCCCTGAGATACACATGCTTTTATTTCCGTATGTTCTAAATTTTTAACATTGTTGTACCAGTGACTTTTATTTAAACAGAACAATTGACACCCAAGGTTAGCTTCTTTTGTTTTTTTGTAAGGATCTGATTCCAGTATCTTACATTTATCTTACCTTCATTATTTTTTTTCTTTTTTTAAACTGAATTCATTTTGATTGCTTATTTTCAAAATCCCAACGTATTCATCACAGGTATCACAGACAGCTTTAAGTTCTCCTATTATCTATGGAGCAAAACAATTGCAGTTCTTTAAAGGACTGCGTCGAGTGGATAATATCGAGAGCATTTCCATCACTTAAAACTGGCTGGAGTCCATGAACTAAGCCTGTGTGATCTCTATCAATCAGCCTAAGGATCACCTTCAGTGATCCCAGCCAATGTCTTATCTCTAAGCAAAGCACAAATGCTGTTGTGTGCAGTGTTTCTTGGTGAACTGGCATAAACTGATATAATAGAGGTGACCTATTCATAGCTTCCTTGATATTCCGAAGTATCTTGCTGATGTCCTTTCAAGATCCTTTTGTAATAGCGCCAATGCATGCATTCAGGCCAAGTTTTGGCTCAAGTTGTGAAAACTGGGCTTAGGTTTAAAAATGAAAATAAATAAATAAATAAATAAATAAATAAATAAAGACACTAAATCCTGGGTATGACACTTGAATGTTATTGATATTTATCAAGTGAGTGCAAATATTTTGAGAACTGCGCTTAAGAAGACATAATTTTCTGGATAGGGCCTATGATTTTTTTAGAGAGTTAAAACCATTTACGAATACGACTTCCGAAATGTGTCTCTTGATGGGAGCTGTATATCAGCTCTGGTTTAATTACAGAATCATAGAATGACTTAAGTTGGAAGGGATCTCAAGAATCATCAAGTTCCAATCCCCCGATGCAGGCAAATTGCCAACTGCTAAAAGTACTAGATCAGATTGCCCAGGGCCCCATGCAATCTGACCTTAAACACCAGCAGGGATGGGGCACCCATAACCTCTGTGGGCAACCTGTTTCAGCATCTCACCATTCTCTCAGTCAAAAACTTCTCCCTGACATCTACTCTAAATCTTCCCTTCTTTAATTTGAAACCATTCCCCCTTGTTATATCACTATCTACTCATGTAAAAGCTGATTTCCCTCCTGTTATAATTTCCCTTTAAATATAGAAAGGTTATAATGATGTCTGCCTTTAGCCTTCTCTCCTCCAAACTGAACAAGGCCGGCTCCCTCTGCCTGACTTCATAGGAGAGGTACTCCAGCCTCCTGATCACCTTTTGGCCCTTGTCTTTCCTGTGCTGGGGGCCCCAGACTGAATCAATACTCCAGGTGGGGCCTGAAGAGAGACGAGAGGAATAATCTCCTCCCTCACTGTGCTGGCCACCATTCCTCTAATGAAACCCAAGATATGTCGACCTTCACAGCTGCAAATGCACACTTGCTGGCTCATGTCAAGTTTTTTGTCTAGCAGGACCTCTAAGTCCTTCTCAGCAGGACTGCTCTCAAGCAGTTCTTCTCCCAGTCTGTGTGGGATTATGCCTGCAAGAGCAAAATCTTGCACTTTATTTTCTTGAACCTCATTAGTTTCATACATTTGAGTTCATCGAGGTCCCTCTGGATGGCATCCCTTCCTTATCCCATTATTAACTGCACCACTCAGCTTGGTGTCATCAGCAAACTTGCTGAGGGTGCACTTGATCTCATCTATGTTTAGAGATGTCTCATCATATTTAGAGATGGCAAATTCTTTTATAAGTATTTCTGAGCCATTAAAGTAATATTTCCAAATAGCTTTTCTATTAAAAGAAAAGAGAATCTGAATGTTAATAGATTTCAGACTCACATAGGCATGGGACTCGCTTTGGGTGGACTGCTTCTGACATAAAGTTTCTGGGTACAGTGCCATTTAGATTGGCTTATGTCAGCTGTGACTTTCTCATTTTCTCCTTCAGTATTGTGAATACATACAATCTTTTCCTTTAATAGATGGCAAAGATGAAGGCCAGACATTTCTAATCAGTCTGTAAAAGGACTTGGAGCCAGTTAGACTGGAGGTGTGAAGGAAACATTGAGGAAGTCCTCCCTCTATAAGAAAGAAAGAAAATAAATTGATGTCTCTCTTATGCTTTTCCATAGTAGCTTGGATTTACTCAGAGAGCTCAATATACTTCACCTAATATTTTTCTGGTGTCAAAATCTGGAGATGGCTTAAGATAGTGCATTTGTTTAATATAAATAAACATATTTCAACTTTGGATATTAGAGACCTAAAGATTTATTCTGGTGCCTGCTCTGGTGGAACAAGGACTTCACAAACATGATACGTGTATATAAGTATGTATTCATATTCACAAATGTCAAAAAAAAAGTTCAATCTTAGCCATAGGAACAGGAGGTTCACCAGAACGACAGAATGACAGAATCACAGAATCGTATGGGTTGGACATGGAGGACAGTCATGATTATTGAGGGTGGGTGTGAGGATTGAAGTGATATGACAAATTGATTTTTCAGTGGGTATTTCTAAGATGATCGTGTTAAGCCTGTGGCACATGTTGTTGAGAAGGAAGAGTATGACAGATTTCCATGAAATATATTAGGGCTCCTTCAAAAGTAATGCCTCATAGTTTATTATGTTGGCCCACAATGTTGGAGGCGTGTGGTGATGGTATGGCAGTAGAGGTTTAGCCTTCCAGCAATAATTACATTTTGTTGTTGTGCAACAGATGGCAGCAGAGGAGCAGCCTGACAAAATGGCATCTGACATGGAGGGCATATGAAGCAAAGGTGTGGAACTGAATTCCTCCATGTGGAAAAAATTGCACCCACTGGCATTCAATACTTGATGAACACTTATGGAGACTAAACGGAGGAGTCTGTAAAGTGAGGTGGAGAGTGGTGCATCACAGCAGTGGCAACAGCAACATGAAACACAAACCATGTTCTGTACTGCTGTGCACACTTCTACATGTGCAACATGCAGGTTCTTGTTCATAGCAGAAAAAAATTTATAGCTACTGGTGGCGACTTGAAAAACAGTGTTTAGAGCTGAGATTTTGCTCTATCAAATGGTGTTATTGTACTCTTTCCATTGTAGTTTCCACGGAAATAAATGAGGCTTTACTTTTGGAATAACTTATGTGCAAATACTAGTAGATAAGAGCTAATCTCCAAAGTGGAGTACTGCTTTCTTAATTACCCACTAAACACTAGGTAGTGAGAAATGGAATGAGTTACTAAGGTTACATTTGTGACTACTCTGAAATTAACATCAGCAGATCCTTCTCTATCTTTCAGTCAGGTCAACTACTTCATGCTGGAGGGATATGGTGCATTTTCAAAGAATGCAAAATGCTATGCTAATTAGATCTATTAGGAAATGTAGACTTTGACATATTAAATAGTCTCCTTAATTATGGTAATTAATTGTTATAGTTGTTAGACTAATGGCCTTTGTCATTCACAAGGATAGGGCATGACTGTTAGATAAATACTGTGAGAATTAAAGTGCATGATAGAAGCTAATTTAGAAAATGCACATATTCCAGAACCCTCTTCTTCTTCCTTGAAATACTGTTACGAGAACAATAGCCACTATGTTATTCCCCTCCACAATACTGAAAATGCTCAAATGGCCCAATTGACCTAACACAACGTAACACAACATTTCCCAATCACCAGTTACTGTTATTTTCCTGTACATTAACCTTTTTTTTTTTTTTTCTTTAACATAAGATTAGGATATCATGTAAAATACTACTTGGGAAATTACTTGATGTCAGTACATATTTTTTGTTTATCAAGGAAAAAGGAAAAATTCTATTGCTAAATACAATGGAAATGGCATGGGCATTTGATGGGACACTATGAGAGATGATACAGAGACTAGAGAGGAATTCTCATAGTTATTAAATTAAATATAAAAACTCTCTTTGACTTCAGGGAATAAGCATTTGACTCTAGAATTTTTATTCTTTATGATAAAAAATAAATGACTATGTCAGCCAGTCGTGTATCTTAATATTCTTCCTAATCATACTCATGTGAGGCTTGAATAACCAAGAGTAATTTTACATTGGTCAAGTTGGAAAAAGTGTTTCATTTTACTTGCTCTTGTTTTTAAGCTTTTGTAAATACTTCATTGCAAATCCACAGGCTCCTAGAAGATTTAGATAATTAAGTTAATCTGCAACAGATTTGTTTTGAGAGTATTTCTGATTCACCATTTGCTAGGAACAGAAGTTTTCCAAGGGCACTGCTGGATGTAGTTTAGGTCATTAATAGATTCAGGCACTGCATGATCTCTGGGAAGGCACCATCCATGTAACTGCTGCCAAGTCTTTCCTGTATTGTACAAACATGATACTTTATTTTCCAAGAACAGTTGGAGAAAGATGAATTCACATGTTTTTGTATTTATGGCAGATTCTTTCCCTAAGGCAGTTAAAATACAGAAACAAAACATGCACTGCTAATACTTTTCTTTCCCAGGACAGAGAAGAGCATGAACACATGACAAATGCGAAGGTAACTAATGCACTACTGGATGATGGGTTTAAACAACTGTGTTTAGCAGTGTATGAGAAGCTAGCTATGAAAGAATGGCTGTGCACTTAACAGCTGATCCTGCAGTAAGCTATTCCTACTTCCTTTCACGTGTAGGCAATTTGTAACGCTAAGCATGCTATAAATCTCCCTCCTGTGTTTTGTTGTGCTGATAACAGAGCATTGCAGTCTCTAACCACAAGTTTAGCTTTACTCTGCAATTACGATACAGTGAACACAAACAATGAGTTTGGCATCTTCTTTGGTGATTATCTATAATACTTACAAATGAGCTAAGAAAAGAAATTGAGAAACAAAAGATGATGCTCCGATACCCACTAAAATCAAGGCCCAGATAAATCTTTCACAACTTGGTATTATAACAGCTCAGAACTATGACCACTATATTCACAATGCCTCAGGACAGCTGAAGCCATTTGCCCTCTCTCTTCACCCTGTTATCTCCAGTGCTAAGCACCAAATATAAACAAATCTCTATTAGTGTCTAAACCAGGAAGAGCATTCAGAATGTCAAACTACTCCCAAGGTTCCAACTTTTCTTTTCAGCATCTTGATTTATTTTGAAATCCTTGATGTCACCCTTTCTTTTTGATGCTAATGGATTGCAAAATGACTTTACTGAATAATGTCCTGAAGTTGTCATACAGACTTTGTTCACAAACGGGAAGGCATGCTCAAACGACAAAAGCTATCTAATCTAATCTAATCTAATCTAATCTAATCTAATCTAATCTAATCTAATCCAATCTAATCGATCTAATTTAAACCAGAGTTTCTGAACAATCTGAGCCCCATTGACATTAATCTTAGCATTTTCTACAACATTGAAAAATGAGGTTGTTAATAGTGAGACTGTTAGTTAAGCGATAGGAAATTATGATTCCTCATCAGTTTTAATCACATTTCAGTGACAGTAAGATCCGTATGAGCATGAACACATCACGTTTTGTGCCTCATATTTTTTTGTCTGTGAAAATCAAAATTTTATTCCTTTCTTATAGATCTGCTTTGAGTATACAGATGGTCAAATACTGGACTATGTCAGAAGTGTGGACCTTGTAAAACTCATTTTTGTACAGTATGCAGTAAATATTGTTTAAAGAAACTTTTTAGCAGTTGACACTATTATAGATTACAAAGCATAAAAGACAGATATGCGGAAGAAACTGGAAAAAAATATTTTCCATTTAAGTTTTACTTTTACAAAATATGTAATTTACAGCTGAATTTCAACAGAAAACAAAAGATGTGTCATTGCAAAAACCTGGCTATGATGTTTAAATACTAGGATGTGCCTGGCAATAGGCTCTGCGTACTAGGATGCACCCAAATGACCCTAGGGTTAGTCCGACCACCAGTAGAAGTAATGTCAAAACTTTTAGCTTGCCCACTGCCTTGCTGGAAGCACATTTTTCCCCTTTCCCAGACAGATGTTGGCTTCCCAGCAAATAACTAATCCTAAAGGGAAGTGTAAGCAAGACAATTCTTGGGGGAAATGTAGGTAAGACAATTCTTGGGTGATGATCAGCAAACCACTTATCCTATTTCATCTCTTCTCAAGCAGACTTTGCTCTTTTCCTCCCTGGATTCCCATGGTCTATTGTTCAGGGGAATTTTTCCAAAATAAAAGCTCATCTGGGAATCCCAGGACTTTTAACTTCTACCCCTCAGAGTTATTTGCTTGAACTAGTAATAATGCTTGCTAAGAATAAAAAACGCTAAATTTTTCAGATGAGAGCCCATTGCTGTATTTCAGTATATCAGAAATAATTTCTTTTCAAGATCACTGAAATGGACTGCATTGAAAAATATTTTTAATATCAGATTTCCTTTCCACCAAAAATAGTAATAAAATATTTCTCTTTCAAGTTAGGGAAAAAAATCAAAACTTCTGAATCCATTATAAAAGAAAAAATGCCTGTTGTCTGTCCTGCCTTAGGAAGAAAACACTCTGAGTGGTATAAATTCACACTAAGTTCTCATAAAACTAATGTTTCTGAAAGTTAATTTTGGTGATTCTTCAGTCTTCTTTCATAATTTTCTAATGTGTGCCACTGACAGACAATACACAGTAGCTTAATTATTATCTTCTGCTGTGTGAGCATGCTGTGAAAAAAAGATTATGGGGAGCAGGAGAAGAAGGAGATAAAGTATCCTGACACAAATTAGTATTTAACATACATTTTGAAATCAGTCTGCTGCCACTGTCCCTGTGTCTTCAACTCTTTAGATACAGCATACCAGGGAGCCCATCAATTTTATTTCCACAGCAGAATATAGGATAATTTTGTGTTGTTTTTTTTTTTTTCTTCTCCTTCTTCCTTTAAACAACATCTTTCCCAAAAAGAACAGACATCTGAGGATGATTACAAACATTGACTTCATCTGCACTGGGCTCTGTAACAATCTGACTAAATGATTTAGGGAGAAACACTATTTTTCTACTTGTGATGAGCATATTTTTCATGTTGGGACACCAGGATTTTCTGTCTTGTAGAATAATAATAGCTACAGTTTAATCAGATTGAAAAAGTAAGTAAGAATGTGTTCAATATTTAACTCACAGTATGTAAATAATCCCTCTATGTTCATGTTACTGTTCAGTTCGTCAAGAAAATGAATGAATGCTGTAGGAACACATTAAAACACAAATGCCATCTAATAAACCTGAACAGCTATACAGTTTAGTTTTAATTAAAGAACTGATGGAAGCTGGTTTGGAAACATGATTGTTCATTTCTATCTCAGTAAAATTTCTGAAAAACATTTTTCAGTAAATAAGTCTGTAAGAATGTGGCAGAAATTACTGTAGTTGGAAATGGCCAATAGTAATTTCCCATGAGTACTCTGGAAAAGCTGATGTAAAGAAAAATTCTGTAATCTGCCATGTAGGCTTTACACAGAAATCTAAAAAGAGGAAATTGGTTGTAGATATATAAAATAGTAGTATATACAAAGCAGAATTGGAAATTCAATGGTCTTTTCTTATAACAATAATGGAAAAGAACATACATTTAAATAGAGATTTGAAAAATACCAACTCATGCAACATAAATTCACTTTCATTCAATGTGATTTTTTCTCGTGGAACTCCTTGTTATGAGAAATTCTTGTAAGCCAAATGAGAAAATAAAGCAAACAAAACAACGAACACAAAAATCCAAAACTAAACTAAAATAAAACCAAACCAAAAGAAACAAAAGCTCTTGAAGTGGATCCCGGAACTCTTGGAGCAGGTCCAGAGGGGGCCACTAAGATGATCAGAGCACTGGAGCACCTCTCCCAGGAGGAAAGGTTGAGGGATACTGGGCTTGCTTAGCTTGGAGAAGAGAAGGCTCCAGGGAGACCTCATTGCGGCCTTCCAGTACTTGAAGGGAGCAAATAAACAGAAGGGAGAAATGCTGTTTATGAGAGTGGATAATGATAGGACAAAGGGGAATGATTTTAAACTGAGACAGGGGATTTTTAGTTTAAATATTAGGAGAAAGTTTTTCACTCAGACGGTGGTGATACACTGGAACAAATTGCCCAAGGTGGTTGTGGATGCCCCATCCCTGGAGGCATTCAAAGCCAGGCTGGATGTGACTCTGGGCAGCCTGGTCTGGTGGTTAGTGACTTGCACATAGCAGGGGGGTTGAAACTAGATGATCATTGTGGTCCTTCTCAACCCAGGCCATTCTATGATTCTATGAAAATCAATCAAACAAACATTTCAACAACAACAAAAAAACAGGATAAGAAACACTATTTCTTAGCATAAGCCAAGCTGTAAAAATAACGTTGATTTAAAAAGCCATTATTCACTACTTTCTTCTGGATGATTGCTTGCATCTTGTCTCACTCACATCTCCTTTGGGGTTAAAAGTGCACATGTACTGTTGCAGTGCAGCAACCCATCTTTCACTTTAATATTCTCTCAGTATAAAAGCAGCATCACCTTTTTGTAAAGCTTTAGAGTTGACAATGATGCAACACCAAATAACCAGTTGTTCTAACCTAGCACAAACAAAAGCTAGCAAAAAATACCACTAGTTCTTCCAGTTCTTCCAGACCGGAAACAGGTCTTCTGCCAAGCTTAATGCAATGACATCAATTGAGAAATCCAAACTTGCCTTTGGGAAAGGGACTTTTAAAGGTTAGATTTTTTTATTTGGACTTTCTCTTAGTCAAAAAAACATTTCCAATAAAATAAAACAATGATTAATTTAAATTACTCTTCAGTGTTTTTGCAACATTTTGTTTCGAAGTGCTTTTTGGTCAGGTTCATCCTGTCCTAGGTAAGTTACTTAAGCAGTGTTTTCAGCTATTGTAAAGTTTAACAATGAAGAGCATATAATTACCCTGAAATCAATAAATGAGCTTTGCTTTAGGTCATTCCCAGTCATCAGTGGGTTTGATAGCTTCCATCTTAATATTATTAGCAAATGATTTCATTATATTATTATAAGAAAAGCGATGTAATGTTAGCTTCTCTTGCAATATGCTTTTTTCCTTTATTAGTATTTTAAGAGGAAATCTTACTCCTCGTATGACACTTAAGTCTTGTCTTTGAAAACAAATGCAGAAGAATTATGAAAGAGGATGACAAAATATGAGAACTTAACCTGTTTACAAAATTATGTTAAACATCGAAGGATGACTTTTTTGTCTCCAAGCATCACCAAATACCAGTAAATGTGTCAAACAGCAATAGCAAAGGAAGATATGAAAATAGATGTTGTCTAAAGATGAGTTTAATTGATTTTTCAAAAATTCTGTAAGCTAAATCATATTATTAGTCAAAGAAAAATGGTTTAGCTTTTAACCTATTTTGAAGAAAGTGATTGTCAAAAGGCGAGTTGACAGGAGATAGCCTTTTACTTTTGCAAACCAGGGTCAGAATGAAATAAATGGTCCCTCCAACTATGCTCATGATTCAAATGAAATCCACTGAGCTGAGTCTTAAACAAAAAATCAAGCCTCTATTCATATTCAGAAGATTGTCTCAGTGAAACAAACAAGCCCTGGGGTAGTGACTCAGTGCAAGTTACATGGACATGAAATTACCAAGGAGGAAAAATTATTTCATAATTTTCCTCTCTTAGATGCTTCTTTCTCCAACACACTGACTGATTCTTTAAACTGTTCCTCTTTCCTACTGTATCGGTCCTTAGGCCTCTGCTTCACTCACATTTCATGGAAGATATCAAATGGTGTCAGTTTTCTGGCTTCATTTTCATAAGCTCTGGTGCTTTCAAAGGGGAATTAGTTATCTGAAATTTAGGTTATATGCATTAAAACATTTACTATCTGCAAGATTTATCCAACCTATAAGGACTTTCATCGATTTTCAGCAGCTGAAAATCAGCTAATTTGCTTTACAAACTTTCTTATGCTTTAGGTCAGTACATTCCCTGCATCATATTTATTTGTTTTCCCTTTACTTTTTTTTTGCAATATTCACATTGATAAATACTTTCTCACGCAATGTTTCCAGTCAGATCTTCTGTGTTAGTTTTTTTTTTGTGTTTGAGTTCTTGCTCTAACTCCTAATACCCCACAAGAACTGCATTTGGAAGGAAGGAATGAAGAAAGCATTTTCCTATAACCTATTTAATGAGATTTCTGTGAGCAAGAAATAAAGAATTTTTGACGAGGGAAATTTACTTACAGTTTTACTTTCAGGTTGATTTTTCTCAACTGAAATCCATTCTCATTTGAAGTTCAAACTCCTAGATATTTTGACTGATTTTGATTGTCTCCTAGACATAGAAATAATAATTACAATTTTATTGCAGTGATATGGAAAAAAACCATCCCATTGCCTGTACTTCCATCATGAATTGAAACCTAACCTGAAACTCCTGGAATTCACAGAATCACAGAATCACAGAATTGTAGGGGTTGGAAGGGACCTCCAGAGATCATCGAGTCCAACCCCCCTGCCAAAGCAGGTTCCCTACAGCAGGTCGCACAGGTAGGCATCCAGGCAGGTCTTGAACATCTCCAGAGAAGGAGACTCCACCACCTCCCTGGGAGATTCAAATCGAGACAAAACAAAGATAAGATGCCTTCCAAAAAAGAAAACAAAACAAAGAAAGCTTATAATCCTGCAAGGTGTCCCCAGTCATTCTATAAAGTAGACAAGATGATTTGAGATGATCGTGATGCTGAAGCCCATGTTAGCAACAGGCAGTAAAATAATGTTCTCATAATTTCATAAATGCTTTGGTTTTTGTGTTGTTTTTATTTTGTTTTTGTTTTTCCTCCCAAAAAACCAGCTTCCTTTCCCATGTCTTTCTGCAATAAATTTGACTTATGAGGCATGTCTGCAAAAATTACTTGCTCATCAGAAACAGACTTTATTTCATCGAGAATTGTTATCTGGGTTAACAGATGACATTACTTCTAGATATGTTACTTAAGCATTATGTAGACATCACTTTTGTGTAATGATAATATATCTGCTGTTGGAAAGCATGCTATGCTGCATACTAAAATTGTATGTGAATGTTTGTGATATGTTCACTAAGGTAGGAAAAGAATAAACTACTGGAAAAAAAAAGGAAATGCATCATTTTTTGCTTGAAAATGGAAGGGAAGGTTTGCTTACAGGAGTCAAAAATAAAATAGAAATAGATATACAATTACAGCACAGTCAGAAGAAACTCAAATTTTGAGAGAACAAAATTGCAGAATGGAAAAGTTGTGACTACATTCATTCACTATAATGTAAATTGTACAGTATTACATTGAGAATGAAATACAAACAAAAAAAAACCACCAACAACAAGAAACCCACTCTAAAACAAACAAGGAAAAAAACCCACCAAATGTAAAAAAAAATTAGTTTGAAATAAAATAGCACCATTTGAAATAATTGAAGGCATATTAAAATATGTATATTTTAGGTTAAAGACAAATGAAATTAATTAAAATAATCTACCTTATGTTGCTCATTGTATGCAAAACTATTTAATAGAAAGAGTGCTGTTTCTGCTTTCATTTAGATTGTCCACTTTCTTTGCATTAAAAAAAAAAAAAAGATCCCTGTTTTCATTTATATACAGTGTTCAGTGTGTGGTTTTGAAGGTATACATGTATATGTCTATATACAAGTGTTTATGTGCTTGCACTTGCATACACAGGAGTATGAAATTATTAATTCTGTAGATAGTATTTTCCTATATTGTCATTATTCCCTCTCAGCCTCGACAGAAAACATCTTTTCTTGCCTTTTATAATTCACACATATATCTTTCTCCTTGTCTGTTGTTTTCCATAAATGTACTTCCAGTTAAGGGCAGAAATTCTTCTGTCAGTCCTTAGTGCACAAATTTGTAAAACTACAAAACAAAATGCACTACTTTGCAACTTAACAGAAGTATTGAGCAGTCACTTATTATCTCTTAGAATCCATTCTCCATTACTGAACTTGAACAAACCTACGATATAATCTTCGTGTCATCTTTGGAAACACTAGCAGACTCAACTCAGCGTTTCCTTTTAGAGTCAAGAAAGGTGCTAGCTAGTTTCTGAGATCATCTGTTAAAAGAAGAATGTTCTTACTTGTTTGCTTTCTATTTTATGTGTTTAAATAAAGTGATCATTACATTATTAATTTATATGTTCTATCATGACTGTGAAAAGCTAATTTCTTGTTTTTTGAAGATAAGACCTTCCAGTGTTTGGAATTTAAATACAGATATCTGGAAGCAACGGTGATGATTTTGTTGAAGGATATAATACAACATGATGATGTTAATGTAATAGTCCAGTAAGCGAGACTTGAATCAGCAAAGCATTTATGCATGGCTTTGAATTCTCATTTATTTTAAACAGCCTGAAGTCTTGCCTTTGATATCAGAATGGTGTAAAACAGATTTAATCAAATGTGGATAAAAACAGGTTAAATTATAACTGATTTTTAAAAATAGAATTGGGCCTTGAAAAATCATTAGTATTGTCTGAAAGTATTCACATTTATTTCAGCTAAAGAAAGAATTTTAAAAATGTATGTGATAAGACTCTCAGATGTGTTAACAATTCTAGGGAAGATGAAACAAAATTAAGAACAACTAAACTGCCATTGAGAAGGAAAAAAAACTGTTAGAATGAATATAATTCATCTTTAACAGACTTAAATGATTCTAAAAATGCGAAACCTATTCTGCCTAGCTGGAAAGAAGGTTAGCATTTGTACTGAGTCGAGTATATTGCCTATTTTATGCATTAAAATTTCTCTCCTACATCAGTTAAATCATAAGTGTGTAAGAGAGGACAATTCTTTTACAGATGGAGGATGAGACTGTAAACGGTTCCTGTCTTTGTCATAATAGATAGTGCAGTTAAAATCTCCCCCCAAAATCAGCACATTCTGAGGCAGACAATTTGATAAAACCCTACTTATGCATTAATTCAAAAGAGCTCCTTCCTTTCTGTCAGTAGTGGAATAGAAGTTAATGAAGCAAACACAAATTTGATCAAAGTTGTGCTGAACTTTTAACAACTGTTCTAATACTATCAAACCAAGGTTTAAAATAGGAATGCCATAATTTGTGACGGAATCAAACTAAACTTTCTTTTCAGTGGAAACTGGTTTTCTATCAACGCCATGGATTATCAGTTCTATATCATATGAAGATTTTCTTATATTTGAAAATCATGTTCCCAGCTTGGCTTACCTCTGGTAGCAGTTTATAGAATATTTTGGTTCAATTTGTCGTCTTAATATCCGAGTGGAGAAGTGATTGAGAGATGCTCTTCTTTGCTATCCACTTATATGTAAGAAATGAAGAATATGGTGAACTGGTTTAGTCATAAAAGAGCTTCTTTAGCTTGTAGCCCTGTGTATTTTTATTATGTTTCTTCATCTCTCCCTTTTTACCATGTTTGCTGCACACATCTCACATACATTGCTGTAGGCTTGTTCAGGGCTTAACACAATAGGATTATTCGCTATAACAGTAATTCCTTATAGAAATTCTAATATACTTCTAGTGACATGGAAATGCTTCATTTTGATAGGTCCCATCTAGGCAGAAAACATTTGACTGAGAGAGAGGCTGCACTTATTTACATGTCTGTCTAAACTTTCAAGGACATAGGGTTTGTAGAACTTGCTACTAAAGAAGCAACTTCAGAAAGTGGGTCCCACTGGTATGCGAAGGGACAGTACTTCAAAATTTTACTGCAAAGGTTTCGGTAAAATCATCTGCTCTAACTCATTTTCACTAATGCAGACTAAAGGAGATGATTAACAGCATCTGTCACACAGAGATGTAAGAGAGAGAGTGCATGATGAGAGGGGCTGGGAGATGTTTCTTTGGATGTGGGTTATGAAGTAAACTGCTACTTTCAGAAATACCCTGACAGAAATGAAGGCAGCATAAGCCTTTGTAGTGCAATGAGTTTAGTAGGCAGAGCTGGACTGTAAAAATCAGGGTGTCCAAGGCAGAAACTTGTAGCCCTGAGCTCCCCAATGTTTTGCTGGCATGGTGCTGGGGTGCTCGGATGCAGGGATGCAGGCTGAAGGATAAGACTTGAGTAGCCTGAGGGCAACTGGGGCTTTCCCTGACCATGTGTTACTGAACAGGGCAACTATAGCACTAAGCACAAAAATGGAGAGAAAAGAAAGGTATTTCCATACCGTTTGCTCTTTCAAATAGTGTTACTGCACTCTTTGTATCCGTTTCCATGGAAAAACATAGAAGACAATAGAAGACAAATTTGGAGTGACCTATGTAAAAAATCTAATGCATTTTTAGCCTTACTACAAATATGGATGGACTATGTTGCCTAGAGATACATGTGGGAATTGAATTCTACATGAGGGGATTATTGATAAAATTATTTTTTTCAACAGTGCTGACAATAGTTTTCTGGGTAATGACTAGTTTCACAGTATTTCACATGGAAGATAGAAGTAAATTCCTATGAGTAACTTTTCTAAGGAAAAAGTGTCTAAAAGTAGGGTAATTGCTTTTAAAAAGAGTTATGTGTATTTGTGAATTAAAAATAGCAAGTGAGATAAACCGAATCATGAGAGATGTCCTTCCTCTGCCCACATACTGGATCTGTCTGGATCTCAATTGCTGACTAAATTTCAGCCATGTAACAGGACCATGCCACAGGGCATGGTAGGTGGTTAGAGGAAGCTTTCATTTAAGATGCTAATTCTGTACTTGGCAAATAAAGATGCAGTGCAGAATGTGAATTAACAGTAAAAAAATAAGAAACATTGCAAGCTTATGTCATTCTCTTTCTCCACATATATATGATGAAATTATATAAAACTGGTTAATATTTTAAAGTATCTGTATAATAAATGTGTGTGTATATAATATGTGTGTGCATACTAGCATCACAGAATCAAATTGTCCCACCTTCTAAAGCTACTAATGAAAACTTACAAATGAAAAACCATTTGGGGTTGTGCATGTTTTTCCTCAGGTCTACTTACACCAAAGGAGTCTTGCGACACAGTGAAGAAGCAGCACGTGATATCTCCTTCAGAAAAAGAATCAGTGTATCTTCATCCCCAGTACTGAGAACATCCTTCTAGAAGTTTAAAGTTGTTTCACACCCAAAAATATGTAAAATTTTCTTTTGCAGTTCACAAAATAATAATAATAAAAAATGTTACTTTTCTATTGGTCTCTGAAATCCTTTAATATCAATTTATATTATCTAGTTTGCTATTGCACTGTGTGTAGTACTAAAGTCCTCTGTCATTGGTATCTGTTAGTCTGTGACTCAGTGGCACAGTGCAAACTCTGGATGCTCTTTAGGAAATTATGAAGCTCTGAATTCTCTGAAGCTTGTTAAAATTAGCAGGAAATCAATGAGTTTTTGTGTTATTCCTCAGAACCAGTGTGCCAGTATGTGATTGTGCTCTATCTAAGAATGTACAGTGTCCACTGTATATGTATATGATACATACAGAAGTTGTTGAACTGGGGATACATACATTTTATAAAACTTGAATTTACAATTTATTTCAGCAGAAGGTTATGGTTAGAACAAGGGCTAGATATCAAATATATACTTAGGTTTAGAATGTATGTAAATGAAGTTTAGCATCTGGGTAAATGTGAACTAAAAAGTATTAATCAGATTACTAAATATTGCCTGTTGAAAACGAAATACATAAATGCAATGAAATCAGTGTGAGACAGTATTGGGACAATTCAGAAAATTTCTCTGAGGACAAAAGAAGCTATCAGATTGTGTTGCTGATGCTATGTGTGTTACAAATCATATGGTTTCCTCTATGGTTTCTTCTTTTGTAATAAATCCAAAACACTCCTTGAAATAAATCAGTTCCTTACATCCCACCCTAAAACCTCTGTAAACCTTTATTGGAGTATGCTGAGTCTGGATGTGCAGCCATTGAAAAGGAATTAATTTTAAGATCTGAACATAAGCTGTGAGATTATTTTCAAGACCCGTAAGAGTTCAATATTTTTGAAGTAGTATCTGAAAAGGGCAACTAACTCTTTAAAGAACTACTTGTACAGACCTAGTAGTCTCAGGCTACCTGAATTCTGTACAGATTTGTTGAAAGTTGTTTGTTTTTTATTTCTTCAGGAAAGTATTTGCAAGAATTGCAAAGAATGCAATAGTAACATAACATAGTAAATAAACAAACCAACAAATGAATAAATAAAATAGGGAGATCAGCTAATCATCATTCTCCATAGGTTGCTCCCAAAGAAACACCTCCAAAGTATGTCCACGGAAACTAGAACAGATTCAGTGAGCACAATAATGCTATTTGGTAGAGCAAATTCTGAGCTACAAAACACTATTTTTCAACGTAGTCATCACTAGTAGCTGTGTTTTCACCAGCAATAAAGAGTCTGCATAGTGAGCTCATAAATCTTTGCAACGGCAGAAGTGATCTGCTCTTAAGCAGGTGCTATGATGGAATTATTGATAAGAAAATGTTGTCCATGCTGTACAATTTTCTCAGAGCTCACATCCACTGTTTGGTCTCTATAAACATTCAGCAACCATTACTGAATGCCAGTGGATGCAATTTTTTTCTAAATGGAGAAAGTCAGTTCCACACCTTTGCTTCATATGCACTTCTATGTCAGATGCCATTTTGTCAGACTGCCCCTCTGCATTTTCCTTCCTTCTGCATGTGATTCATTACTGTACTAAGGAATAAACTAATTTTGTTTCAAGTTATAAAGCTAATCTCTCCTAAAATCAATGGATGAAGATGTATGAATAATGAAAAGAGGTTGGCGTAAAAACCATTTCACGTGACCAAGATTTTTATATAACTCACATTATCTAGCTAAGCAGAGGCACTGTACTTCTTTGTCCACTAAGATAACTTTGAATTATATTAAAATATTTTCAATGAAAATTACATTAAAAAAAAAATAAAAAGGGAACATATCTCTTTTTATCCCTAGGACTTTGCAGTCAGAGGTTACTAAACTACTTGGACTATATCAGTAGTTTAACTGTTGCTTAGTGAAAGGAAGTTTCAAAGTTCATTATTACAGCTTTCATGCTGCTGTGGCAATACACAGAGGCTGATTAAATGTTAAACATACTGTATAAATATTTACTTAGTCTTTAAATTCATGTTATTATTTCAATAAGATTCAAACATGAGTATGGATGACAGATATCCCCAAAATTCAAAGCATGTTTTAAAAATGCTATTATTATTGTTTTCTGCTTTTTCTGTAGCTGGACTTTAAATTCAGATCTCTAGCTCTGTGAATGTAGAAGTGTTTTAGAAGGCTTAGAAAGCGTTGCAGGCCAAGAAGAATCTACTGATCATAGTCATTTGATTGCAGAATTTAAAAAAAAAAACAACCAAGTATCTTTTACTGGCATATGTCATACATGATGATGAATAAACCAGTTTTTAAGAGTAATAAACTTTTTTTTTTTTTTTTTTTTTTTTTTTTTTTTAATGTATTGGTTTTTATTGAGTCAAGGTCAAATGTCAAATGGCTGTCATCAGGATTGGAGTGGGAGTGTCACACACAGTAAGATATTCTGTCTGATGCAAGTGATATTTCACTGTTTGATTGACCTTAGATATGGATGAACTACAAGATGTATAGAGTGAATTGCTGCAAGTGGACTTTGCAGTAGTAGTATAACAATCTTTGATATTGCCCATATCGTCACAGAGTTACCTTGTTTTCTGCCTGCCATGGAAAGAAGAAAAGCTGAATTTTATTTTCACAGAATCGTTGAACTCTGGGAGTTGCAGGAGACCTCCAGAGATAACTCAGTCCAATCCCCACTCAAAGCAGGCTCCCTACATCAGGATGCACAGGTAGGTATCCAGACAGGTCTTGAATATCTCCAGAAAAGGAGACTCCACAGTCTCTCAGGGCAGCCTGTTCCAGTGCTCTGTCATCTTCATATTGTAGAAAATTTTAGTGAACAATAAAACTTAAAGAAAATATTTCTTTAACAACTAAGCTAATACAAGAATGGGAAAAACAAATAAATAACAAGACAAAATTAAAAAAAAAAAAACAACCCAACTCTAAAAAAACACAGCTTTCTTTCTGTAATAGGTTTGACAAATATCCATCATGAATGGCCCTAACAAGGAATAAGGTCATAGTAAGACCACATAAGGCACTGCAACAGATTATCTCCTGAAATAACCTCCAGTGTTACAGACCAAGGGTGTGGCTCATTCTTGGTTTGGCCATCTGTAGCAAAGAACGTTGAATTTGAAATACAGAAAAGTTTAATTAAGATGTCCACTTCTATAACAAACTGAACACCAAAGTTTCACTGGAAGTAAGTTGAAGAGTTTTATTTATTACAAAAAGAAAGTAAGGTGTTCCCACCCACTTTACATTAACTTCCCACACACAAGCAGAAAGACGAGTGCAATGCAACCTATCATAGAAATTTTATTAAATTTAAGCCTTATAATAACTTGATGTCCACTGAAACAATGAAGTCACAGTGCTGAATAGCAACTATCAAAATAGAATGAGAAAATTACATTTAAGGATGAAGCAGAAATATATCTGACAAAGCAAACAATAAAAAAGCAAAAAATAAAATTATTTTTTTCCAGAGCATTCACAAGTAGAGATTTTCCACATAACTGCATAGCTATTATTGAACTAATAAAAATATCACTGTTATTAAGAAATAATGTAACAGTTTTATCTTTGTGTAAAAATTTAAAACTGGAAAAGGACTTTATACTTATGCATGGGAAAATCATCTGATTTCTCTTGTACTATATTCACTGGTGCTTGAAGAGTGTGGACGTGTACATTCCAGTTCAAATGGGTACATACAGCTCTCTTTTGTTTCTCTTAGTGGAAAACAAAATTTCTTCAATTGGCCAAATGAAATCAAAGAGAACCAAAGAGCAACAACAAATAAACCCTACAAAATCCACATAATTGTGTTTAATGCCTACTGTGCCTACTCTGCCTTCTCCTAACCCCCAATCTGACCCTCCCCTGATTTGGTTCCATGCCATTAATTCAAGCACTATCGCAGTACATATGTCCTGGATTGACAGATTTAAGATCTGAGGTGCTAATACAGCTAATGCTAATTGCTGCTTTCTATGCCTACAGTAGGAGTGGTTGCTCCTACCATAGAAGACTTCGTCATTTCCTTGTTTTTGAAGTAGACTACACTGCCTTACAACAACTTTCAAAGAAGTTGAATCCCATTTAGTAAAGGTTTTGGCATCACATCCTGAAAACTGTGAACAAATCAATGTGTAGAATATTAACCTGTCACAATGCATAAATGTGTTTTCTTGTACTGTCTTCTAAGGAGAGTTTTATCAGGAGTCTCTCTCCATCTGTGAACAATAAGTCAAATTCAACTGAAAAATGGCACACTCTGAGGTGTGAAAATTTCATATAAAATGTAGAAAATGGCCCAACTGGTAGCCATTAGGATGTCAGAACTCAGAGAGAACTATTGTCCCTTCACGAGAAAGCAAGAAAAATCTGCAGAGATAAATCTACACTGGGAACACTGGCAAATCTATTGGATGGCAGATAGCATTCAGGGGAAAGAGAAGATATTTTGAACTCTGGTAGCTTTGAATGAAGCAGATGTGCTCTGATAAAACAAGCTGTCCCATAGAGTAGATAAAACACTTGATAAGAAATGTGGAAAATGCTGCATGACAGAAGGGAAGACGAGAGATAGATTAGTACAGTTTCCATCAGACAACTTCGGTATGTTTGCCTCAACTATGCTTTGTTCCTTCCTCTAGCAAGAGCAATCATAATGGCCCTTGTGATAAATGAGCAAAGGAAGGAGCCTGGGAAATAAACAGGAATACTTCTATATTTCTTCTACTTGTGCACTGAAAATTCAGTGAACAAAAAAATAAAGAAATCATGAGTGGTCTAGAGAGTCTTCTCTAGAAACCAGAGAATATTACACTAAGGAGATACTTTTCATGTATTCTCTTTCTCCCAAAGCACATATATGTTTGATGATGGCTGATATTGAATAGGTCTAAGAAACTTTTCAAACTGAAGGTAAACTGAGTTGATGAATAAGAAACACATCTTGTATTAACAAGTTTGTTTTCTTTACATTTCTTAAATCTGAAGTGGTAAACTTTGTTTTAGGTCTTGTTTATATTACCGCCTCAACTGAAAATCATGATTTTCCTTGAAGGACAATGCAGCGATGATGAACTCACACTTTCCCCAGTATGTAATATATGACATCAGTAAAAGTAACTGCAGTCTATACTATTACTGAATTCGGAATAGCAATGATTAATTTGCTGCTTGGTCTGTATGCATTTGTATCAGTCAGAGAATGTTTCATAAGCATGGAAAAAAAGATGTTACCAATGCTAGAAAAATGTTATGGGGGTTGTAATTATGAGGTTTTCTATAGTTTAGTGTTCCCTTGCATTTTAGGGCTGTTTTGAAAGAATGTCAGACCTAGAATTTCTTTCTAGCTTTCTTTGCTTGTGTAATTCCTACATAATTCTATACTGATATGAAGATCAGACATAAATGAGAGACCTATGACTTAGTTCTGGGTAAAGTTTTAGGCAAAAGTAGCAAATCAATATCTGACCTATGTTTTCCATGTGGTGAAGTTACCAAAGTAGTATCACCTAGCATACGCAGCACTGAATGTCATTAAGAGACACATTGACAAGGTGGATAGGGTACATCGCATTATTTGTTTCATGAAATACAGAAGTGGTTCTTCAACCTATCAGATGATTTAATTGTGAATTTAGCAACAGAAATCTTCCAAGAACCTTGTCTGCATTAAGTACACATGAGATTTGTGGAACTTGTTAAGCTATATTATACATATCGACTTGTACTTTGTAAGGTACTATAAAACAAGCCATTTATTTTATTGCTCCCTGTTTCAGAAATATTTACATATGTGCCCAGTAATAATGTTAATCCATAGCTACAAAAGATCATAAAATATTTTAACTTCAATAATTCTATTTTATTATTTCAGGATATAGGAAAATTGTTATATTTATCAGTAATACTTAAACTGCCAAGATAATAAATACAAGAATATAGTAAGTTATTGTGCCTACAAATAACTAATAGTCTTACTTAAATAAAAGTGGTAAAAAATATCACTTCCAGTTGAAAATGTAGTCATAACACACTGTTGTTAATAATTAACTTTTCATTCTCTTCAGTGGGATGAATTGTGTCATCTATTTGAAGACAGGGTAAAGTAGGATGTAGGGGTCTTACTCTTAGTTTTGTCCAATCACTTTGATAAACATACAAGCTACAACAATTTTTTACTTTAATCTCTGTCTTCTGCTTTGCATTGGTGAAAATAAATTCCTGCAAGTAGTTTCAGAGAAGTTTTAAATAATTATTTTGATATTTTTAAGGAAATAAAAGATTAAATATGCAAATAATCCTTTCCCTTATATCTGGAAATGGTTCTAATAATATCCTATGTAGTATACAACATCTAACCAGTGTTGTTGCATTCTATTATAATAAGGAGAATATGTTAGAAATGACAACAAATGGACAACTGAAATGAATCTGCATGTTCTGTCAAGGCATGGAAGACAAAGCAGATGTTGTTTTGACTTTTCCAGTGAATTTTAGAATTAGCAAGTTAGTTTTTTTCCTTTTGCTGTCATTTTAGATAATGACTCAGAAACAGCAATGTACAATGGAACATTAAATTACTGTCACAGATTGGTTGCACCATCTACTTGTTCCTTAGCAAGCGAAAATCTATTATTTGAAAATATATGGACAAAAGGAAACTGTGAAACAGTGGGATCAGATTTCTGTTGAAACACTGTAACATATGATTAATACAAAACACTTCACATTTGCAGTTGAAGTAGAGTGAGCATTTTCTTAAATAAAAATATAAATAGTATGTATAATTTATTTATTTGAAGGTACATTTAGAAAAGTGCCTGTGTTTTACTGTGTATGGTTTTCTTTTAACTATTCTCTATTACATATTTAATTTACACCATGAATTTTATATTAATCTGGGTATTTAGATTACTTTTTTTTCATCATTTTATGCAACGTTTTATATACACCCTTGAGCTCTTTAATGTACAAACTTAATAGTATAAATATTTACAAACTATTGCCAAACTGTTCAATTGAGATGGAGAATACCTGTGACTTTTGTGTGTGAGGTAGACATGGAGAAAAGCAGACTTTGAAAAAAAAAAAATCAGCCAGAACTCCTAACACTTATGTAGGTTTGCTATTAAATCTCATGGTACAGTATTCTTCATATGAACTTTTATCCATTCTGTACAGTCATGGATAATTTTAGCCTTCGCAAAGCTTCTCATAACCGAAACTTGCCTTCTTGCCTTGCAGAGAAAGTGTCTGAACTAAATTAAAATAGTTCTATTCAACTTTTTTCTTTTTTTTTTTTTTTCTTTTTTTATACTGGTAAATATCTTAATCATAAATGCCTTGAATGAAATGCCTTTCCCTTTTTCAGCCAAGGCATGCTAGTTAGATGAGTCATACTGATGAGCAAAGGCTTTGATACTAGTTTGGTTCTATACTTTTCTGTGTAGTGAATGCATTAGACCAAAATTTCTCCATATGCAAGACCAGATTTATCAATTTATGCCTATCAATCAATCAATCAATAATTTTGTGTATGGAACACATACAAAGAGAAATGTTATCAAAAGCATGTTTCTTTAATTCCTATAATACAGAGTAATGTAAAAAAATATAATTGCCTGCAAATTATAGCACATCAAAATACTGTTCTTTCATATGTAATAAACTTACTGCATTATAAACATTTCTAACACTTTTGCAGTGTTGTCTTCAAAACAGCCAAGCAGTCAAGGAGTTATTCCCTTCTTAAGTATTTCATAATGAATAGCAGGTAGTAAATTTTCAATATTTCCTTATAAGAAAAAAGAAACATCTGAAAAGAAAAAATATCATCTGTCATATTTCTGACAATAAATAAGCTTTGTCCTACCAAGATAGATATAGTTTCACTTATGAGTAAAACTTATAAAGCTACAGGATTTAATTTATTGTCATACTAGTGCAGTTAAGACAAAAAATTGTATGGTACAGATGCTTATGTGGCAGCTACCATATTGTCTTCTGCATTTTCATACTTGAAACATGAACGTCAGTTTAATGTTAGGTATATTACAATTATTTTGACCAGATCCATTTCAGCATCTTCTCTGTAATAATCCTCATGAGCAAATATGGAGCTGTTATTTTATAAAGTTTATAGCAAACATTGCTCTTTACAGTCTCTATCATGTACCTATTAAGTCTAGAAGATATAATTGCCCTGTTTCTTAAACAATATTTCTATTTGAAGGATCTTTATCTTTGAAGTAAGTACAGAAGTCAGGGAATGAAAGAAAATAATTTCACTATGTAAAATTATTTTGCACATAACTACGCCTCATGTTTTCCATCAGAGCTAACTCTTTTTGATTTGTTTTTTAAATGTTTTGTAATTCTACAGCAGTTTGTACATTAATTTTTAAAGAAGTGTTAGGGGGATTTGGGATATGGATTTAATAAAACACCTCATATTTTGAGAAAGTCTTTTGTAATATCTCAAGGGAAGAGAAGGAGAGACCTCCTTAGGATAGAAAGCTCAGGCCTTGGAGGAAATTTAAATAAAATTTCTTGGAAATATCAAAACAGTGGTTCTGAACACATAACGCACAATTCTACCTCCAATGAAAATTAAATAAAAAAAAATCTACTGAAAGAAAATACTTTTTAAAGTTAAAACTCTTTATCTCAAAATGTTAAAATATACACATTTTCTTTCAATAAATCAGCACTTGAAATTAGTTCTGAAGGAAATTTTTAAAGTGTCTCATTGCACCTTTAAATATTGCAACAATTAGTGGAGGATTATGGAGCAACATCTCACGCTTTCACTTTAAGAAAATTTCAACTGGCACCAAGGAGTTAAAAGCATTTTGAAAAAGAATTTTATACATAACATGGCAGGGCTGGCTAATGGAGCACCATCCAAACTGGTTACACTGGATTCTTTCAATTGCCAGTCATGACAAGAATTCAAAAGGTCAGGCATATTGCTCTTTTGGATTTCAGGAAAAGTGAATGCTGGTGACTGTAAGAAGTTACTTAAAGATGAACATTTTATTTCTGTGTGTAGGCTCACAAATGTCATCTAACATTATTAACAAAGAAAATAAAAGCTATCATTTTCATAGTGGCATCATAATCTAAAATGTATTAGTCCCCCATAAAAAGCTTTCCTACGAAATAAGTGTAATATCTAGAATTTTAAAAATAATAGCAAGAATCAGCTGAAGAGATGCTTTGGTTTTACCTATATTATCCAAATTAATTTTGGTTATAACCAGACCCTGAAGAAAGATATTGTGCACAACAAGTTATTTTCCTAAAACAAAACTCTGCTCCTGACTATAAAATGTACTAGATGTGCATTTTGCCTAAAGACATAAATAGTTAAAAATACCAATACAAGTGAATTCCTGCTTCCATTGATGTCGTTCACTTTCTCTTTTTATAAAAAGAGAGAGGAGAGGAGAGGAGAGGAGAGGAGAGGAGAGGAGAGGAGAGGAGAGGAGAGGGAATGGGGGTTGTGGGGGAGGAGAGGTAAGATTTCCCCATTTTAATTCCGAATTTCTGTAGTACTTTCCAGTCTAGTGTGGCTTCTGTTGCACAGGCTGCTCAGAGCAATTGAGTTAAAACTTTTGCTACTACCAGTTTCACGATACAGACTCAAACCTCACACTATTGTTCAATACATTGTCAGGTTTCCCACCTTTTATGACAATCTATTTAGGGGTAAATGCTGCTAGAGCAGCAGCTATTATTTCTTGTTATAATGTCCAGTACTTCAAGTTGTTGGCATACCACTCCTTATCCTTTTTACCCACTCCTTCCTTCTTTTCTCTTGACTTTAGTGTACTTCTCATTCGTATTTCTGCTAAATGCCCCAGGGAAGGTTTTTGCATTTATAAGGAGAAGATAATAGATGCATTCATTCAGTGTTTGCCATCTTGGCTTCCCTTTAATGTAATTCATTATTCTGCAAATATACGGTACATAGTGCTGCCAAGTTAATTTGTATCATAATAATGAGCTATTAATTAACATCCAAGAACACATGTTTCTTCCAACAAATTGTGGTAATAATATAATTAATGAAATATAAAATTTCTCTCTACACAGGAAGACTGACTCTGATATTTGGAATGCTGCATTTTGTTTGTCAATAACATCAACAACTTATAAGTCTACAGAAAGGGGAGGAGGGAAACAAAGAGATTCTAGTTGAGTGGGAAGTGCAATGGTTGATCACCATCTATTTTGCTGCTTTTGGTGACTCTAAGAAAGATATGTGTCATGACTGTTGCCTTAAGAAAAGAGTAATATAAAACAATCATCATTGCTTAATCTGATCTGAAGCTCACCACTTGCTTCTCTAGCAAGCCAGCATTATTGAGAAGAAGATGTAAGTGGCTTAAAGAGAATTAATAACAAAATCTGAATAAAACCTGTGCTGAATTTAAAAAGCTTGTATAAAACCTGTCTAATTTCATTGTGAATTCCATTAACTCCAACAGAGTTTTCTCCAACAATGAATTTTCTTATAGAAAGCTCTCCTTGATCTTTATGAGGGCTGCTGTGAAAGTAATGCCTCCTAGTTTATTATGTTGGCCCACGATGTCAGAGGCAGATGTTGGTTGTATGTCAGCAGGGGCTGAACTTTCCCATCAATATTCCATTACATGTTGTTGTGGTGTGAGAGATGTTGACAGAGGAGCAGTCTGACAGAATGGCATATGACAGAAGCGCATATGAAACAAAGGTACTGGAATGAGTTCCTTCGTGCAGAAAAAAACTGCACCCACTGTATTTATTGATACCTTGTCTCGCTCCAATTTATAGGAGGGAGATAAAGTTCTTTTAATATCTGTATACCTGGCGTGAGATTAAGAAACAACAGTTCAAATGTTGGTCCAACCAGTTTATTATCCTAATCAGGGAGATGGGGAAGAGAAGGAGGGCGATAAAAAAGATAAGAAAGAAGCAAGGATTGTGTAAAGCAGAGATAGTCACGACCAGTGTCCTGCTGCATGACATTTTGAAGGTGTTAGGCAAAAGCAGCAGGGGAGAGTGGCCTTGGGCAGCAAGCAGGTAGCAGAAGAAGTCACAGAGCCAATCCAGGAGGAAGCAGCAGGACTCAGGTAGCAGGCCCAGGAGAGTCCGTCAGCATGCAGGAATTCCGTAGTGAGGAATGTGATGGCAGACACCTTTGCTTCTCTTCAGACTGTGGTAGAGCACAGAGCAAGTCCAGGAGGGACAGAGCGCAGAGCAAGTATGGGAGGGAGAGGAGCAGGTCGTGAGACTTCTCATGGCAGAAACCTCTTCTTCATGAGGATCTTTAAGGTCATCTGGTTCCAACACCTTCCTATAGGCAGGAACAACTCCTTCTAGTCCAGGTTGCTCAAAGCCTCATCCAGCCTGGCCTTGAATGCTTACAGGGAGAGGGCATTCAGAACCTCACTGGGCAATCTGTTCTAGCAACTCACCACCCTCACAGTAAATAATTTCTTCCTAATAACTACCCTAAATTTACCCTCTTCCAGTTTAAAACCATTTCCCCTCATTTCTGTTGCTACATACCCTCATACAAAAAGTCCCTCCCCAGTTTGGTGATGACTTTTGTCTTTTAAGTAGGCATGTTTGGGAAGCCTGTTCCTGCAACTACCGCACAGGCAAAGATGAACTGAGACTTGCACGTAAACAGTTAGGAGCAAGATAGCAGTGACATCCTGCCTCCTCTGTGCGTTTCCTGTGCTAGGAAGTTGACTTGGTTCATCCCACTCATGTGGACACGCTATTTTATGTAACAATAATATCTAGTAGTGCTCTCTGAGTATAAAATTATGTAAAACAGAAAAAAAAACCTCAGAGGAATTTTAAGTTGAAAGAAGGGGATTATTGACAGAAATAAAATATCAACATTCAAGAGCTCATAAAAGTGAGAGAGAATGGGTAGTTCCGTGGATATTTCCTGTAAAACCAGGACACACACCTTGAACACAAAAATCACAAAAAACACCGGCACGAATATTACTTAAATATCCCTCTGAAAAAATGTGCTATCACTGAAGTTATTGCAGTGAAGACAGACAAAATTTCTAATATTTACCTTCTGCAATTCAAAGTCAACAAGGAGTAAAAATCACTGCTAATCTCCACTCTTCTGTAGTTTTTATTTAAAGACCCCATGTGAACCATGTTTGAATGATAACTTAATATGTTTGATATGTTAATCCTGTATTTATTTTTAATTTAACTAATGAGAGTTGATTGTTATTAAAAAAGATGAGTGCTACTCTGTGAATAGTATTATTCACTACCTTCTATATCTACATCAGTGATTTGCAAAATTCTTTTTCTGCTTGTGAGCTTCCTCTTCATTCTGTTTGAAATATCACCTACTGTGAACTACTCTTCTCAATTCACTTCTGTGTATGTCATGGAAAAGCATTGGCAATCTCTAATAGCCTGGCTGATATCTCTAGTCAGATTTTACTTCTTGTAATCATTCACTATGGAGGTGGTTTCTTCTCAGAAACTCAACAACAAAACACCATGTGGTTTGTTTATTTTTTAAATCTCTATTCTGAGGCCTTTTGAAACAGTTTATTGTTCATGTATTCACAGATTTTTCTTGTGTTTTGAGAAACTGACATTCTTAAACATATATTTGGTCTAGCATGTCTGCTTTGCAGACAGTCAGCACTTGGTGTTGAATTTCAGAATTCAGATGTTTGGGTAGTCAGTGATTTTTTTTGTTTTGACATTTATTTAAACAAATGTTCCCATTTTGTGTTCAGTTTTGCAAAAATGTGTGAGTTACCCCTCTGCCAAAAACAATACCTGTTACCTTCTTTTTGTTACCTTCTGCAAACAAATTATCTGTGAGTGTACACTGGTAAGAAAATTACATTGGAGCACATTGATTTTTTTGGATACCGCTTTCTCCACTTCTAATCTAATGGGTTTCATCAACTCTTGCATAATTTTCTAAAATTTTGGTATGAAAATCTCAGCTGTTTTTCATAGCTTTCATTTATAGATGAGCATTAGGCTAGGATTTCCATGAAAATAGTTATGAACACAGCATCTTTCACTAGAAAATTTAATTATTAGTTATTTTAAAATAAGTTGCTACTCCTGTCAGAAAACAAATTAACAGTGAAACCAAGGTAACCTCTGCTTTGTATGACTCTATTACAAACACTTTACAGCAAGTCTGGTGATTCCCACTGGCAGCATTTTGTTTTGCTAAGAAGTTGTCTCCTGTAAGTTCTCTGAGCACTGACCTGTTAGACGGGCAGAATCTCCTCATTTAAAGGGTTTAGTCCTGACTATCATGATCTCTCCACAACATGAGGGACATTCATGCTTTTTCTTTACCAGTCATCTAAATCCAATTGCACAATAGTATGCATTGAACCTATGTATGTACATTGCACAGAACAATTTTTTAAAAGATTAAACAACAGATACAGACAAGACAAAATTTTTAAAATGTAGTCACTGATTTTAGAGAAATTTCTTATGAATATATCAGAAAAGGAATGGAATGGAACAAGATAGGATAGGATAGGGTAGGGTAGGGTAGGGTAGGGTAGGGTAGGGTAGGGTAGGGTAGGATAGCATAGGATAGGATAGGATAGGATAGGATAGGATAGGATAGGATAGGATAGGATAGGATAGGATAGGATA
>NW_024962334.1:39777062-40030788 GCF_019238085.1 Lagopus leucura | reverse complement strand
TAGGATAGGATAGGATAGGATAGGATAGGATAGGATAGGATAGGATAAAATACAATAGTTGGAAATGACCTTCAAAGATCTTCTGGTCTAACTGCCAGACCTCTCCAGGGCTAACCAAATGTTAAAGGTTGTCTAAGATGTATATATTATTTACACGTATTGTCTACATTGATTTGTTTCAAAGATTTTTCAAAAATCTTCCCCTCTGCTCACTTGATCTTATCCATCCCCAAACACTGTGATCTTATTGTAAACATACTGTTGATGATCTCTAATTGTGATTCTAGCCATGTGAAAATTGCAAGGACTACCTCTGTTTTATCACCTACAAAGACAGTTATTTCTATTAAAAATATATATTTGAAGGGAACTGTTGTTGTGCGGACTACGTGACTGGCCTGAAAGGGTCAGTAACGTGTTACAGTGTTTCATCCTGAAAGGGATGGATACTTCTAGCAATAACAACAGTGACCCTGAAAGGGATGGATACTTCTAGCAAAAACAACAGTGACTGTTTGGCAAAGGAAGGAAGAACTTATGTTTCGGTAAGCAGAACACAAGAAACTAGGATATGGGAGTACAAGAACAGCTGCTTGCACACAAGCCTTTGCTTTGTGCTTTATTTCACACTTGCTAATTATTTACGATCTTGTAGTGTATCCAGTCTATAAAAAGAATGAGCCTTCAATAAACATTGCTTTTGCGCCACCAGAGCCTAAGCCCGTCTGTCCCAGGCGTCTTGAGCTGGTCTCCGTCATATATTGTTCTGGTATTATGTATACTTTAAAAACTTTAACAAGGATTGAGATAATACATATACTGAAGAATCAAGTGCTGCTAAGAGAACATTGTGCTGAAGACAAACTATATGTACACACACAATGTAGCCAGATGCAAAACTGTAACCAAAAGTTTGTTTCTGTACAATGCAATTATTTTCCATATAGTACTCCAGTCAGTGCTGTTTTAAAATTAACACTAAGCAGCATGGATGAAGAGACAATGAGCATATGAGTATATGATACATACTTCCTTGGAAGTTTCTCTTCCCATAGCTTATTTAGAGCCATAAGAATGTCTCATATTTTTGCTAGAATCACTATGCTCCTCAATAAATGCCTAATATTTTTTTGCAGTTAGAAAATTCTAAAATTCTCTTTTGTTCTTTTTTTTTTTTTTAATGTTATTATTATTTTCTGAGTGCTCCTGTCACTTACTTTTGTTTTTCTGCTCTGCTGTTCTGAGGAGGAAAAGGAAAGGGATGGAATGAGTGTGTGAAGATAACTCCTCACTTGAACTAGAAATATTCCATCATTCAAAAAGGAAAACAGCTGAGAAAGAATAAATCTTTTTTTAATGTGCTTGAGCTTGTATTAAAAATACAGATGTACTGTATGCATATGAATTTTTTGATTAAAATGTCTCTTACCAGTCTGTCTCTTTAATTAAATAAAACCTGCTTGGTATTAATCAAGGCATAAAGAATTTATGCCCCAAATCCAGATTAATTAAAAGCCCAGAAGCTTGAAGAGCAGACTGTGTATAAATACTAAAATAAATCAATCTAAGCATAATATTTATGATTGGGGCTGTGTTTCCCAAAAATATAAATAACTTCAAGAAGTGATTTATGATAGATTCACTGTAGAAATACAGTTCTTATTAGAATATATTTGAACATAAAGTTAAGCAAATGGTTTGATTTACAAATTTCCTTCTTTGAACACTTAGTTTTTAATCACAGTTCTATTTGTAACACTTTCTGATGGTTAATTTCATAACAAGTCACGAGAAATTTACTCTTTAGTCTCTTATGCTATTTAAAAGGATAAGCTAGAAAGCATTTTCTGTGGTTCTTAAGAAACACAATAGGAAAAAAAAAAGATAAAGCATTTTTCTTTTTAGGAACAATGGTGCAGAAGCACTTTCAATACTTTCGGTATTGTTAGCAACAAACATTCTTTTTGTAAGCTAAATCTTTTGGGTTTGGCCTAGAGTCCTTATGGAGGGAGAAAATGCACATGAAAATGTTGAGAGAGCTCTTAGAAAGAAGGCAGTGGATGCTGTGGTTCCAAAGCATCAGCTTTTGTATCAAATAGCAAACAATGAAAACATGAATTAGGAAGCAGAAGAAAGGGTTCAAGAGTTTTCCTAATCCTTACTCCCTGTGGTGAATCTGTGCTGACAGAAGAAAAGTTTGACTTTTCTGGTGTTACAATTCTTTATGTTTGGATGGCGATCTGAACTTCACTGTCTTATTTAAATCTTGGGGCACAGATTTTGAAATTCTCAGTTTCTAGTGAAAATTCAGCTTTGGGATTTATGCTAAAGAACATGAATCTGGAAACTTGCTTCTTTTCTGTTTAGAGGGAAAGGTCATAGTGGATGGTCTTGTCTCATTTCATCTTTAACAAGAATTGCTGAAGATCTCATAACTCATAACGCTGCTGAGATTATGTTCACACACTTGCCTAAACCACTAAGTGACAAGTTGATACTAAGTGCCTGTATGCAAAATAAATGGACTGCTGTCTTCACTGATACAAAAGATATTGAATACTCTGCCCATAGTGCTGACTGATGGCTGAAGTGGCTTCACAGTACTAATTTCTATGCAAGTGCAAAATAATGCAAATTATTCATTCAATTGCAAGCATTTCTTATGGTAACAATGACTGCCAGTTACCACAGCTGTGAAAATAATGCATGTCATTGCTATAGCTGTCAAATACCAGATTTAACACCTGTTTGCTAATTTTGAAAGTGCACAGCACAGGCCACAAGATAATGGGATGGGATGAGTGGAAATGTTTGAAAAAGAATGTTCAACTATATTATAAAGAAATATATGTTCCTCTCCATTTTTCTTTCCTAGCCTTCCTTTATTCCCTTTGTCTCTGGTAGAGACAATGCATGTTGATAAAATCATATTTTTATTCCAAACAGTCAGGTCTTCCCTTCAATAAGCATCAGATGAGGAGATACAAAATTTGACCCAGTGTTTTTCAGGTTGTTTGTGGTTCAAGTAACCCATCTGATAGTCCCAATTTTTTGACATCTGCACATAACAGCTGGCAATGAGTATTTGAATTCTGAAAGTCTCTAGTTTTTAATCTCTTGCATTAGACTTATTAATAAAGATGGATGGAAAACAGGTGTGGTAGTTGTTAAGGGGGTTATTGAAAGATATAATTGCTTTAACTATTGTTTTAAGTATTCCTTTCTTGTTCCTGCACAATTTGTACTTATTGCAGCTGTAAATTGCAGCTCAGCTGGGAATGTACAGCTTTTACATTTTCTTCACTGTTTACAAATCTAAATGAGTACATGGAGCAACTCCAGGAATAGAACTCCATTTATATAATTATTTATTTTAATAAATAAATCTGAGTGTTCCAAGCGATAGAACTCAGCTGAAATGTGTTAACATGTGCTGTTACAGAACTATAATCACAGACCTGTAGGTGGGATCAGGGCTAGTGTTTTGCGTCTGGCTCTAATATTTCTGTATTGTGAGTGAGAGGAAAGGTGTTCAGACCTATCTGCACTGCACACTGCAATAGGGTACAGAACTCCCAAGAGATAGATGCAGACCAGAAGTCACCGTGATATGGAGTATTAATCTTGCTTTGGTTATTACTGCATAGATTAAAAATATAAAAAAAACAAAAAAACATTTGAAAAGAGTAGCATAATTATGCCAAAATTTCTAGAAGCACACAAACATAAATAGTTATTATCTTAAAAGATCTAACTGTTTTTCTATTTTATATAGAGTGTTTTTATCTCTTAAGAACAAATAAATATTAATAATGTACATTAGAAAATAAAAACATTTCCTGCTAACGAAATAAAAAGGAACAATTAGATTAAATTGTGCATGTATGGATTAATTTGAAATCTCAAGCTAAGTATTAGGATACTGTAACATCGATTGCATAACAAATGCCAGTGAAGTCAATGTTTTTGAAGTATAGAGTCATTTACCAAATATAATGAGGATAAAATTTCTTACATATGGTAAGAAATGACAAGCATACAACAAAAAACACTTTAACTCATTATTTTGTCAGATTCTTGTACAGAAATTTTGAATTAGATCACAAAACCCATGTTCTTCTCCAGATTTTTTCCTAGTTCCCTACAGCTGTGACTCAGGAACTTCGAGATACTGCCTTTCTATTTAATAATCACAGGAAATTTGCCCAGTAACTTTTTAACATCTTAGCATCCTTAACAACTAGAAACAGATTATTTCATAGCTCAGGTTAATCTTTAGTTTAGTGTCAACCTTTAATCTTCCAGTTACTTTTTATGTACCCTATTTATTGCGCTGGGAGAGACAGTCCCTGTTTGCATTGTTCATGACACTTATGATTTTATGAATCTTCTCCATCATGAGGAATCCTCACCTGCTTTGCCAGAGAAGCCAGCTCATGCCCCCCTTTCTTCTTTTTATCTTTTCTGGCTCTGCCATATCCTAAGATAGAGAAACAAGAACTGGAGCACAAGTCTTTTAAGAGCAGCTGAAGGAGCTGGAATTGTTTAGTCTGTAGAAGAGGCTCAGGGGAGAGCACTCTACATTGCACTCTACAACTTCCTGAAGGGAGGTTGTGATGAGGAGGGGTTTGGCCTCTTCTCCCAGGCAACAAACAGGACCCGAGGAAACGGCCACAAGTTGTACCAGAGGAGGTTTATGTTAGATGTAAGGAAGAACTTTTTCTCTCAGAGAGTGGTCGGGCACTGGAATGGCTGCCCAGGGAGGTGGTGGAGTTGCCATCCCTGGCAGTGTCTGGATGAGGAGCTACGAGATCTGGTTTAGTAGCTTGTGGTAGCAGTGGTAGTGGGAGGATTTTTGGACTAGATGATCTTGTAGGTCGTTTCCAACCTTGTGATTCTATGATACTATGATAGCTTTCTCAATGCAACAAAAACTTGGAAGCCAATTTGTTACACACTAAAATATTTACAGTGAAACTGTAAATGCAGAAATGAGTGAAAAAAAATAATTGTCATTCCTCAAACACGTTACATTTTAAAATTGTTCTTTGGTGATTATGTGATCTGTGGAACAGTTTTTAAATTTTCTATGATATTTCCTTGCAAAAATTTTATCATACTTTTTATGTATTTTTCTTCCATTCTTCTGGATGAATGGTAAAAGTTTATTAATTTGTTCTACAAATTTCTGCTATGAGGTTTGCAGGTTGTTTTTTTTCCCCTTTTTATTCCTTGTCTTGTCACATCCCAACTCATTTCCTCCTTTTCTTGCCTGTCTTCATTCTCCATCATGTTATTAGTTATTCTGAATTCTTCCCAGAAAATTTACTCAGAATTAGAAGATTCTGCATGAAATTGTATGACTTTTTTAGAAGTGAAATTGCATATGGGACAAAGTTTTGAATAAAATGATGATGTAGTAATATCCATGAAGTGTTAAGCAATTTTTTCCTTAAACTTATAAGATCTTGTTGGTTTTAAAAGGCTATCTTAGGTGGACATGAGTGGAGTTTATTTAGAATCATAGAATCATTGTTGACATGGGAATACCATGTATACTGAAATAATAGGGATCTGGATAGCACTTCAAAAACTGTCTCACTACACAAATGAAATTGTGATCTCATCAGTGTCTCTGTGAGATACTCATAGAAAATCTATTACTACAGTAGGCAATACTGGATGTTTCCATTTATTATTTTTAAATCACTCACTGATGGGCCAGACTGTGAGTACTGCTTGTGTAACTACAATCTGGAATTAAAAAAAAAGAAGTTTTTTCAAAGTGAAACGAATGGCCATAGTTTCTTTTTTGAGTGAGACAATATCCACTGAGAAAAGGAGAAAAGTCACAAAAATAATAACAACCATATTCGTAGTGTTCCAAGCTATTAATTTACCTGAAAAACAAGTATAATCATTATTTCATTCTATTATTTCTTTCATTTCCTTCATTGCTATAAATACAAAACAACTGTTTCGATAAATACGAAATTTCAACTGTTTAGGTTCTTGATTTTTCCTGGGGGGGGGAAAAAATAAAAATAAGAATTAAAAATTAAAAAAAAAAAAATTGATAGTGAATATGTCAGTAACTCATTTAAAGATATGTTATTACTCATACAACCAACATATTACTGTCAGAATGGCCTTACCCTAAAACATGCTGATGTACCTGGGTGCTTGCCTGATATTCCAGAAGTGACTACTTGGGCATAATAGGTGGAATTCCAATGAATTTATACTGTTTGATTAATGTGATATTTTATCAAGCTGTTGACTCTGTAACATTAACATTTTAACCCTAATTGGAAAAATTATTTATTTGTAGCATGGATAATCAAAGACAAAATCAATCTTGCGTCTTATGCAGAGAATTATCTACTGGGCAGTTTGTATTTTGCATTATTTAAAGGATGTTTGTTTTTCCAGCTAATTGATTCAATAAATGGTCTTTTAGAACCTTGAGAAGGAAATAGAACTTGAAAGCAAGGATTTACACAGCGAACATTTAAACTGCTGTGGGCAGATTCAAAGCATTCATTTTATAAAGCTATTTACTTGCATCGCCTCACTCAAAGAGAAGTAATTTCTTTAACTTGATAACTTGACGTATCACAGTGCCAGTGATTGTTTAAGTGTAATACATATATCTTTCTTGCTGTGTTATTGTAACAGGAGTCACAATGCTCCACATGAGGGACAGGAAATATCTTAAAGTCATTGCTGTAAGTGGTTGCATTATCTGAATTGATAAATCACAAAGAGCGGAACAGACTTAAAAAGCTTCAAATGTGCACTGGAGATATGAGAATGTGATCCCACTAGCTCTTTTATGGTCCTCCTTTAAATTGTTCTAGCTCTGAGACAGAACAATTCAAAAAAGTGTGGCCTTGTGTGACTAATGTGCTTGTGTTTGGTGGTTTTTTTTTTTAAATCAGTAATTTTTTTAACATAAAAGTTATCCCAAATTAAAATATTTCTACTTTTTGCACTGAAGTACCTAACTGTAGCACAGCAACTATTTTATACTCTTAAATTCTCCTCAAAATGTTTACAAACTTACTTACTGTGAATTTGTCTCTTAATTTTCAGAAGTTACAGATAAGTTTATTGTGTAATGATTATTGTTAACACAAAATTTATGCATACATGTTATTTTTTTCTTAATATTTATACAAAACTTACGCTTACTAAAGCACTATTTGCTACTGATTGACCATTCTTATACAGTTGACCATTAATGAAATTTAATAGTCTAATAAAGTTTATTTTAAAAATAATGTATTCCCTTGTACCAGCCTTATGACATATTTGGTGATACAGATTACAAAATGTACTGTATTATCTTACCCCTTAGCCTTTATTTGTCACTTCTTAATTGCAAATTGACAAAGAAAGAGTGTGAAGTGACTATTTCTATTTGGTGCAGCATAAGTGATGGATGGAAGTGACAGAGAAAATAAGGATGTTTCTCATATGGCAGTTGGCTTCTATTTAATGGGGTTACACTGTTGCTTGAGGAAACCTGTAACAGAACATAAGCTTTTCTATTGCACTGACTAGATATCTACATTAATTTTAGTGGCTGGCTATACGTTAGCTTTTAACTATTAATAAGTTATTTCTTTAAGCTTTGCTCTGTCTAAGATTGAGATATATAACAAAAGTGACCAGATCTGTAAAGTGCATGAAAATGGGCTTGATAGGAAATGTCAACTTTCTGTGGTGTTACAATTCGCACATTTTTTAATCCAGCATTATCTGCATTTTTTATGAAATCTAGTTTCCCACTCATTTTTTAAACTTAGCTGAGCAGCCACTCTCACAAAAATCAATATTTAAAATTATAATGGAAAATGAAATTTAAACAGTCATGTAAGTTCACGGATTTATCAAATCTGCTTATTGAGAAAAAGTCCTTTTTTTTTTTCATTACTAAAGGCATAAAATACTGTCTTCAGACACTGATCTTGAGGAGGATCTTTGTAGGAAATGGTGCATATGGAAAGGGTCTCTAAGAACACTGGAAACACTGTGGATCACAAATGCAATTGCTTGTAGGGTAAGGCTCGGTTAAGGTGGGATAGTAACTCCCCTGCCTCTACAGGAATTTGATGGAGAAATTCCTAGACAGGTTGACTATGAGACCTTATACAGATACACAGCCATGTGTGTATCCAGATACTAAAAGAACATTTCTCAAGTTAGCTATCAACTGCTAGAAGCTTGTCAGAGGTAAACCCCATCTTCATTTCTGAAGCTTCATTAATGCTAAACTGAATGCTGGTATGGAAAAGATATCTGAGGAAATTCTGTTCCTCTGTCCCAAAATAGAAGAAAATATTCAATGACTTTCAAAGGGAAGCAACTGAGAGCAGTACAGATAGAATTTATTTATTATGTGGTGATCACTTACAAGGGAAATTGCAATGCATACATCCTAACAAAACTTAGAAAGGACTGAGTTCTTACATGAATATTCACACATAATTATAAAGGAGATTATATTCTTTGACTTCAATGGGAAAGAGGCTCTATCTATTCCTGCATACTTTATATAACGTCTTTGGAAGTAGCGATAGACTGCACCAAGGGCCAGATGTTTTGTTCCATGCTCTAGAAATCTCTTTCAAAGACTGACTTCTTGCCCTGTCCTAGTTTTGGATTGGATAACATTATTTTTCTTCATGGAGGCTTACACGACTTTGTGTTTTAGATTCTGATGACAATAATACTGATAACACACCAATGTTTTAACTGTGTCTGAGTTGTATTTAGTCAAAGACTTTTCAACTTCTCATGCCTATGAGGAGTTCGAGTGCATAAGGAGTTGGGAGAGGACACAGCCAGAACAACAAAAGGGATATTCCATACTCTACAATGTCCTGCTCAAAAAAAAAAAAAAAAAAAAAAAAAAAAAAAAAAAAAAAAGCTGGGGGAAAGAAGGTGGAGATGTTTGGAGTGATGGCATTTGTTTTCCCAAAAAAATAACCCTCACGTAGGACAAGCTTTACTTTCCTGGAAGTCATAGAATATCTACCAGCTGATGCAAAGTAGTGAATAAATTCCTTATTTTGCTTTGCTTGTGTGCATGGCTTTTGCCTTAGTAAACTGTTTTAATATCAATTCACTGCACTAGATCTGGTTGAGAAGGGGTTAAGTTTACCCATGGCAGCCCATGCAGCACTGGGCTTTGCACCTGTAGCTACAGCACCCTTGGTATTACAACAGTGTTTTGAAAACTGCTGAGCAGTGCTGGCGCAGCATCAAGGCTGTCTTACCAACAACACTGTGAAGGCTAGTGGTACAGGATTGGGCAAGAAGTGTTGAGTGGACGTACACTCAACATAGACGTAAACATGCCATACCATATGACATCACACTCACCAAAAAAATTGAGGAAGTGTAAGGAGAAGAGTGACACTCCTTATAAAAGCACCTGTCTTCCTGAGCAACCACTATGTTTACATAGTGGCTGCTACCTAAGAAGTGGAAGAATATCATTTGCTTTTGTAAATACAGAATAACCATTTTCTCCTTTTGCTTCCACGAGGCCTTTGCTATTTTATTATTTTATTTTATTTTATTTTATTTTATTTTATTTTATTTTATTTTATTTTATTTTACTTAAACTATGCTAATATCAGCCCATGAGACCTTTTTTCATCATATTTTATCCCCAGCTCTTTTGAGAGAAGTTGAGAGAGCAACTTGGTGTGTGGAACTTAGGTGTCTATCTGTGCAGAACCACCATGCCCATGAGTTCTTGCACTTTTACCTTTCCAGTACTCTCCCCCATCCCACCTGGACAGAATGAGTGAGCAACTGTGTGGTGTTTAGCTGTCTGACAGAGTTAAAACACTGCAGTCCTTTTTTTGGCATTCATTGTGGGTTTTGAAGTGTTAGAGATGGCGACTGATTTGACTGTACAGTGTTCTAGACCAAATTTATATATGCTACAGCTATTTATTTTCCACTTGGCAGGCTCCCATACCTGCCATGGAGGTTTCTTGCCTTATCACATAACAGAGTGTGATGCTTGCCATAACATGCTTCCTCATTTCTCTGTGGAATCATAATCTTGATTTGCTGTCATTACGTTCATGAATATGTTCTATTGTAATATTGAACTGATACATCACAGAATGTAGCATTGATTTTATGGCTACAAAATATTCTTCATTTATGACTAGCAGTGTAAAAAGACCTAGTATAAGTTTCATAATCACCCACATGAATGACATACTGATTCTTTAGCTTAGATACTTTCCATGGAAAGTCCAGCTCTTTGTAAGTAGTTTTCCTGGAAAAAGTAATAGAAGAACATTTTGACAGCATAAGGCTTTGGGAAAACACTGCAAAAAGATATACTTGACATTTTTAATACTGGAAAAATAATGCTTTTTTAAAGGGACATGAGGTGTTATTCTCTTGGAATGGACCAGGTTGATGTCTTTCATTTCATGAATAATAGGACCTTGTGTCCTTGTCTTGTTGGCATATAGCCTAATCTCTATATTGAATAGGGAAGAGTGGGAATCTATTTTGGTGGTTAACACCCACATTTGTTTCTGGGGGAAGGCATGTTGTTGTATCCATCACACTGTTCAGCTCACCATGTCATTTTTACTGCAATTTCTTTATTTTTCACTTCTCTTTGACTTCATAGGAATATGCCACAGTGACAGTAACAAAAGCAGGAACATTTGCTAAAAATAGATCAGGTACTTCTTAGGTAATGGACTTCTGGACAGCATTCAGGTGGTTGCCGTGGCTGAGAACATACATCTCCAGGGTTTCTGTAACTTTCTGCAAAGGATCTGTATACTGTGATAAATAGCATTATGCAAATCAGAATTGCCATGCCTGACTCCTGTAAAATATGCTATTCCTATAAAAAGCACTTTTGAAAGGAGGGGAAAAAAAGCTCAAGGGATGATATTGTACTTGTTCAAAAAACAAACAAACAAACAAACAAAAAAACAATACAGTATGTGCATGTGCATTTATTCTTAAAGCAGAAGGCTTATGCTGTCTTCCTTTCATTGGCTCTCTTGGAGTACACCTTCACTGAAATGAACAGGTAGGCAGAACAGGTAGGCACCAAGCTGTGCATGGTGCACGACAGGGAGGGCCATTAAGAGGTTCCTGTGGTCTCTAGCAACATAGCTGTGGCTCTACGCAGAGACTGGACAAAGGGTTGAGTTTTTGATTCAGTTTAGGCCAATATAGGCCCCAGTTAATTAAGCACATATCCAACTTTGAACATGATTGCCAATTGGATTTCATTATGTGCTCCATTTGTGTGTATTGATAATATCAAACATGATATAGTCACATATAGAAGAACACAGAGCATAAGCACATATTTTCCTCCAGTGCCCTGCATGGTTTGGGTATTTTATTCTGTTTTGTGAGTAGTGTGAGAGTTTATAATAACACTGAAAAGAATCCTGCGAGGTGTCTAAGATTATTTTTCATCCCTAGCTCCTACTAAGTACCTATATGCCGATGTATTTTTGTCTATGTATCTTTTAAGATCTTTTTGTACAGCCCAGACCCTCAAAAGCTTTGAGATGCCTAAATCACATTTGGATGCTCACCCTAAATGACTTACTCAGGATCGGACTGAAAGAATTTGGAGTACAGAAATAGTTTTTTCACGTGCTTTAATGAGAAGTCCATCACTCCTTGTCAGTTAAGTGGCAAGTAAACCCACAAATGCAAATCTGGAGTAATGGTTCAAGATACATTATTTTTAACTCAGATGCATTACAGTCTTTTCAAAACACTGCTGAAATAATCCTTTTTTTCTGTCCCTCTCACAAGAGTTCAGAGCTCTTCTAATTGCAAGTGACCTTGAAAGATTCTCCCTAGACAATAGAAGGACAAATTAAAATGCAGCATCCATGGCACATTTTTGTTGACTTCCCTTGTGCCTGGAATTAAAATATTTTCATTTATTTATTTAATTTTATATTGCTTGCTATACTAAAAATGAATAAAAGGGCCCTCTTCTTTTTTCTTGCAAAATTAGCAGTGAATAAAGGAATCCTACTCTTAGACCATGGGAAGCAGTTAATAAAGGATGGGGAACAGTTATTAAAATTTATTTTATTCAAGATCGTGAAAAAATGCAGAACATTTCCTTCGGTTAAACTCACTTAAGAGCTTTTTTTTTTTTTTTCTATCTGGAATTATTATAGATTAGAGATGACAATTACGGCCAAAATTGCTATAATTAGGCCCTGTTTTAGTTGCTTATGATGATTAAGCCTTAATGCTTTTTCCGGAATACTTCATGGCCAGATGTCTGCTTCAGGTTTAGCTTAAAAAAAGTCCTTTTTAGTTTTATCAAAAAAGAGCAATCACTTCAGAGACTGAGTGGCAGGAGTGCTTGTTGGTTTGCTAGTTAACATGAGCAGAATGGGTTTTTTCCTGAGAAATGCTAGCAGTGGAACAGAGCACAAAACTGCACAGGAAATCACTGTGAGATATTTCCTGAGACTCCTCTGTTTGAATGAATCATAAGCCACAGAAAATAACTGTTTACAAATATTCAATGGATAAAAAAATGCTTATACATTGTTCATTTGATTCTTAATTAAGACAAATGTACTCCACGCTCAGGTTGTCACAGTGAGTGTGGACCCTTCACAGGGAGACATGGACTATACTTACTTAGGTCTACAGTCTAATCATAGATGAAAAATGATCCTATGCACATTTTTACCATAGTATTGCTTAGAGTTGTAGGAGACAATAAAAATAAACTGAGCTATTTGCAGCAATAAGAATGGTTAATCTTAGCTAGATAAAACATTTCTTTTCTAGCTTTTCTGTTCAATCGTAGAATCATCTAGATTGGAAAAGACCCTCAAGATCATCAAGTTCAACTGTCAACCTCACCTGCTGAGTCCCATCACTAATTCTTATCTCTTAGTACTATATCCACACATCTCTTAAATACCTCCAGGTAGGGGGACCACATTGCTAACCAGGGCAGCCTATTCTTGATTACAGGACGTCTGAGATATAAGACTGAATGTTGTCATTGCCACTTTAGAAATTTTTGTTTATTTTTCTACTTTGAATATCTAGTATCTGATCTTGTGTATTTTTAGTTAGCTTTAATATGTCATTAAGGAAAAAAAAGGAAATTTCCTTTAATTTTCAGTCAACCAAGGAAGCCTGGATAGGTACAGGGAAAGCTTTTGTATTTGTTGTGGTTAAAACAGTAGCCAACGGAGGGAGAGTAAATTGTAATATGTACTACTCACCCTACATAATATAAAATAGAATGAGTGTAAGCTCTCACTACAGTGTTCACAATTCTTCCCAAGCCTACTCCAGCTCAGCTCTGCCTCTCTCTGTGAAATTAATAGCTCTTCTCAGCTGCTGTTTATCCTACTAAATGAAGACACTGCCATGGATTTTGTATTCTGAATTTTAACTTTAGAGCAAGTCAGAAACAATGGTTGTTGTTATTTTAAGGAAAGTGGTAAAAATGCCAAAAGTTAAGATTGCTTGATTAATTGTTGCTAGATAATCTGGGTTGAACTTTTTTACTCTGTGTGCTTGTTTTAGGGCAAAATTGCTTGAACAGCCTTATTAGGAGATTCAGTGAATGATGTATAAATTCTTCAGAGTAAGTTGCTGAAAACTTGTTCTGTTTACGCCTCCCTAAACTGTTTGCCAAAATAAAATGCCAGAAAATACTATAAACATAAATACTCTAACATATATAGCTGACTTCAAAGGATATCTCAGAACTTGAGGTCATTTTGAATGGCACTAGATGCTATGTCCAGGCAACCACTTTTTACTGCAAGATCAGATAACTTCATAACGCTTCAATTCTGCATAAAATTATTCAAATGAAATATTTATAAATAAGGCACATAACAGCACCCGTTCTCATTGAAAACCACGGTCACCTGTGTCTGTTCCTGGGTTGTAATAGTATAAATCATAACTCCACATCTGGAACTTCTGGATGCTTATCTGACATGGCATTTGCAGCTCATCATCTGTTTCTCCAGAGATGTACTGAATGTGCTCTTCTGCACAGGCAGAGACATAGGGAGAGACTTCATTCTTGGGGAGAGAACGCCAGTAACTGCCACTGCTCTAATTTGTTAGTGGCAGCATCCAGAAAGCCCAATAACAGTTTTCAGATTTTATTTTTTTCCCAAGTATGTAAGGCTAACATGTTATCTTTTTGTACCTACATGTGTATGTATGCCTCTGCAGAAGGTAGTCAGTCCTCCTTGTGTGGTTTGCCACATTTATACCTTTCCTCTGGGAACGGGATTTCAGATACGTACTAAATTATACACAGTTTTGATCAATATTTGACACAATGGCACACACAGCTTCACTGAAGACAGGTTAATTTACAGCAAATATCCAGCTAAAGCATTGCAGAAAGCAGGAATCTTTTGAAATAAACACCTCTAAAAGGTATTTTGGATTCTACATGGCTCAGATATAGAAGATACATTTAATATTACTGAACAAGTGTCACTTGTGACAAATAAAAAAAATAAAAAAAAATCTCATCAAGTGAAATACATTAAAAACTCTCAATTATTTTCTAGGGAAATTGCAGTGATTCAAATTCTTCTATAAGCAATAACAATTTATAACTTTTGAAATAAATTCAGAACATTTTGTAATCTTGGGTTTTTGTTGCTTCTTGTAAGCATTTTACTGCACATACATACATATTATCAATTTGTCAATAATTTCTGCAAAAAAATATTTTACAGAATGGTTATGTTGGGGAGGAAACTCTGGAAACCATCTAATCCAACCCCCTGCACAATTAGGGATGCCTACAGCAACTTCAACAGTCTTAACAGTCTCTCATCATGGAAGAGGAGTTCCAGGCTCTTGATCATACCAGGGGCCTTCCATTGGGCATTTTTCAGTAAGTTTTCCTGTATTATTTTTCAGATAAAAGCCTGTCAGAATCAGCTGACTCTCGTCCATATTGGGAAGATATACTGAGAATTACTGTCACAGTAGGCTTTCTTGCAGTTACCTGTTCATACATGTTAAAAGAAGGTCTACATATCTTCGTATTGTACTCTGAAAGGGCACTTGTTGAATATTTCTTGGCATTTCAGACAGCACTCTGTAAAAAATGCTAGTTAAAACAGTGGGTTATATCTCATGTGTCAAAGATATTTCTCTTAGTTGGAAACAATAATGCTCTGACTGTAACCGAAGTACAAATCTGACAGTTGCTGGGAAAGGGCAAGGCAACCACACACTGACAAGATTTCTATTTGTTCAGTTCTATGTTAAAGATCTGAGGAGAACAAGTGTACCAGGGAACACAGATAATGTGCTGAAATGCAACTGAGACATAGTGTTTAGAGATCTTCCTACATGGAATAGATTACAAAACTGCACCATATTTTCCTAAATTGATTTACACTACTGAAAGCTTTCTCATATGGGTAGTAAGGTTACACAGGTGACATTGTAATCATGGTGGATAATAATCCACAAACTGCAGGATATTCATAAATGTTGGCAGCATTGTCTTAAAGCCACTTATATCTAATTTTCTCCCAAGGAGGAAAAATATTCTCCAATCTACAAAATAAAATGAACAACAGAAAACAAGCAAACAAGTGAAATACCAGACAAAAACCAAGCAAACGTGTGGTAGTGAAGTCACTGACAGAATAGGTGGGGATCTATCTTCAGATCCTCCTGTTACAAGCAAAATCCATAATATCCAGTTCTGCAAGTCAGGGTACAGGAAATTTCTCAGAAAAATCTTGTCTAGCAAGTCCAACAGCTCAGCTGCTAATCCAAAGGCTCATTTTAGTGCTTTCATTATTTCTCAAGAACATTTTCCTCTTCAGAGTAATGATACCAGATATCCAGCAATATTTGAAGCCATGGGCCTTCAGTTCTCCTCCAGTCTAATCTTGCTTACACTCAGAGACCGCAAAAAATCTGTGGATTTTACCAAAGCATTCACGAGGCCCATCGCTGTAGACTACGGAAATGGCTGCAGAGCAAATAAGTAACAAATAACAAACATCAATGTAGTAGCGTACCCTGGACACTCATTCTGCTTTCAAAGATGCTAAAGCTTTGTTTCTGGATCTCAAAGACATTTTTTCTAACTGTTATTTGTAATATATATATTAAAAGCTGAGGAACAGAACCAGGTTAATATCCTATATTCTTTGCCTTATTTGCTTTCACTAGTTTTTTTGCAGGGAAGTTGGACCATGTTTACATGAATAGCCAGCCTTTTTCTTTTTTTCCCCATTAAAGAAAAAAAGAAAAGCGAAGAGAGATAAAAGTTAACATTTGTGTTGAAGAAAAATCTGCAGAATAATGTTACAAAGGATGTAGAGACTAAATGGTAGGAAGAAGTCTTGTGTTCAGGGCTTATCAAGCTTCACAGTGCCCCACTATTTATTAGGCAAAAGGGGTCTTCTCAAAATAAGTCTTTATTTCCTGAAGTTAAAGGGTAGCTGAATATCAGTGTGATCTCATGTTAAATTGCATCATTCTTCATCTTGTTATAGATCATTTCACTGGTTCAAATAACATCTGCAATAGGCCTAGTTGTAGAATGAGGCATTATTTGGCCTGAAAACCCAGGATCCACTCTATAATAGCTTACAGTACAAGAAGTTAGAAGTCTGCAATTCCTTACAGAATTCTTTGCCATCCTTTGATTTCAAACACCCTCTAGATTGTGTGTTAATTCAGACCTCAGGTCACTTTTTCAGTGGTCCTAAATGAATGTACAGTGAAAGAAGGTATTCGATTCTTACTGTTAACCCAATTTTAATTCATTTTTGTCCTAGCTCTGCAAGAGATTACAGTATGATCTTAAAGGAAAAGACTTAAAAACATGGAATGCCTAGAAGAGAGTGAGTAACATCTGTTGATCTTCAGAAATAGTGAAATCACTACTGTTAAGTTCTTTGCAATACAAGGCAAAGCGCTGTTAGGAACATCAATAATCAAATGCAAGAAAAAGCTGACTCACCCAACTAACAGTATGATCTGTGACTATAGACCACTTCCTCTTAGAAAGCAGCTTTCACCCAGAAGATAATCTCCCTGCATTGGCTAGCCCTAGATGAGCACAGAAGGAGGAAGACTGAGGGTCTACTCCTCTGGTCACAAGGAAAGCGCAAGTGAATTTCTTGCATCTGTGCCCCTGGGCCAGCCACACCTTTCACCAGGAGCTCAATCAGTTCAGGCCGTAACATAATAGTTCCCTTACAGAATCTCTGTAATTTATTGCTACTTGTCATATTGCTTTCCTGGTTGTTAAAGACGTGATATGAAGTACACAGAAGGAAAAAAGATTTTAATTTTTTGATGATCTTTCTTTCTGGTCATTTTATTTCATATTGTTGCAGTTTATTTGATTCTATCACCAGTGACAGGGCTTCCTCTCTCCTGTCTTTCCCTCTTCTGCGGGAGGGAAGAAATACAAAGGACACAACTAAGATAAGGAAGGCTAAGTTATTTACTACAAATGGTAAAAGAATGTAAGATAATATGACATGAAAAGTAGTTACAGGTAATAAATCAAACAAATAGAAGAGAGAGAAGTTCCAGCCGTATTGCTCGCTGTGCTACAGGAAACTGGAGAGAGGTCTTCTACCTTGTCAGTGTGCTATTCTACCTCTTTTACCTGGAATTGGAAATCCTATTATATATATATATATATACTTCAGACTTCTGGGGACTGTAGTTTGTTTTTTCTCAGTGTATCTTCTTCTCGGAGAGCTGAAACTCATGTGAAATGACACTGCCAGGGGCTAAATAAGGAAAGTCAGCTTTCTGGCACTAAGTTCTATCATTAAAACAGATTGTTGCATAATGTCCTGATACGGTACGCTGATAAAACCGGGATATACATTCATACTGTGGAAATATTTATCCTGTTTATGAAAAATTTTAAAATGAATATATTGTATCTTGTTGGAATCTCTTACAAGGATTCATAAAGAAGTGATGTTGAGCTTCATCGATCCATCTGATAGATTCAAAATTGTTTTCAGCTCACCTCAAAGCTTCATTTTTTTCCAATGGTAAAAATAAGCCAAATACCTTTGTTCATGATTTACAGTAAATCAGTTGAATCCATTGTTCAGACTAAGTTTCATTTGTCTTTCCCTACACTGCACTTTCTGTAAGGCAATAACAGAGTTTTCTTTGGCTGATTTAAGCTAGGAATGTAATTAAGAAATTCCAAGACTGTGTCCTGCACTCTCTTCTCAGCATGTTCCACAGAAAAAAACAAAGGTCTTTTAAAAATGAACAGAAAAAGAGAAATACCAAAGTAAAGAATGATTCTTTGAAAACATGTCTGTGATTCTTTGAAAACATGTCTGGAAAAATCTTTTTAACCAGTTCAAGCTATTATTCCAAGCAAATACATTTTAGTGGCTGATCAGGAGTCAAGGGGAACAAGGACACACAGTATAGCACGTATGGAAGGTGCTTTCCCCTCCATGCTGCATAAAGCGCGAGAGTCAGCATGGTCTACGTGCAAGCAGTAGACTTTTGTTTTGGGCTACTGAATGACTGTGGAGTTTCCCAATAATACACCCCTCATTTTCCTCCGAAGTCCTATGTGCATTTTTAGTTTCAAAGGTTCAACAGTGGACAGAGATCTGCCTTGCTCTCTTCTTGGAAATTAAAACTGTTTTGCTGCTCAAACAAATCAGAGAAACTCAGTTAGTAAGCAATTTTAGTTGGTCTGACCATGAACTGTGTTAATGCGAGCTAAAAACGTAACAAGAAGTTGGATAAGGAAAACGTAAGTAACATATCCAGTGCCAATAAAGTAGGAAAAAAAGAGAAACACAATAAGCATTTTAGCCTTGATAAGGGAGAGGAGCAGACAAAGAATGAAATAGCCTGACTGATTCTGAAAAAAAAAAGAGCAGAATCTAAAAAAGGAACACTGCGGAAGAAGAGACAAATATGTGAAGCAGATTACAGCTTTCAGAAACTGAATAAAGACTACATTACAGTCTCCTGTGTATTGAGACAAAGCACAGATCAGTGTAGGAGGAGTTTATTTCCATTAGTAATATCTACATGAGAAACAACTGACATAAATGAAGAAGGCTGGATATAAAGTCAAGGATGACTAGAAGAGAGTTCTGGAGAATTACTGCCAGAGATCATCCATACAAACACACAGAAAATGTTTGAATATATATAAATATGTTTCTCCATAAGACCTAGTAAGTGAAAATTAAATACAGAGATTCACAGTTCCATCTCCATGTTGCTTAAAGGTGTCAATTTAGTTACTTACATCTGTTCTTCCTCATTTGAGATATGGTTTAGAAATGCACGCATGGCATGAAACATTTGTGGAACAGTGCCCCAATAAGGCATAAACAGACACCTACAGTTATAGACTGTCATAAACTGAGAGACTACAAAACAAAATGAAATAATTTTCAAAAGTTGTTTAGAAGTTTTAAAAAATAGTTAGGTCATTACAATAAGAATGGATATTGTAAATCTATCAACTGCTAAATTAATTTCTTAAGTTTTCTTACATAAAATACAGAAACTGATCTATGAACTTATTTTAGAGGACAATATCCATTCACTTTACAAAACTATTATTGAGAATGCTGTTGTAAGAAACCTTTTAAACCTCAATATGGAATGCAGATTTTAATAAAATGGATTCAAAGATTCCAAAACTGGAAAAAAAAAAATTGACACAGGTCTTGTGATGAGATATCTCATCACACAAACTCTTTAACTACCCTGAGAAGAATCTCGTCAGAATTATATGCATCCAGCTGGAGCAGCAAATTCCTTACTAGTTTAGAGTCGACTGGGAGTTTATCATTCCCACAGTCATTGTCCTCAGTTCAGTTCCTGAACTCCATTATTTGTGTTAAAGGGAGAGGCAAAGAAGACATTACCACTTCACCAGCAAAACCATTTCTGTTTACAGGCAACAAATCTAGGAAAGCACCTTTCCTCAATGCTTAGCCCTTTCCTCCAACACAATACACCTGCTCTACATGTCCCATTGTAACAACAGGCACCGGACTGTTCCCCTCTGATTTTACTTTTTTTTGTCCCAGTGTCCTCTTAAAGCATAGCCAGTGAAAAAGAAGCATATCATTGTTTTCTTTATTTGTATCTCTTTATGGAAATATGTAAGTGAGCAGCATGAGTCTATAAAAAGTATGTGGACTAAATTATTTTCCCTGATTTCTCAGAACAAGAATCTTTGTGAATGAACATCATGATAGAAATGCACTGATAAATTGCATTTGCTGCTTTACATCTGCTGCTCACTGAACCACCTGTGTTTTTCTAATTATTCAGAATATGTGATACATTGAGTGGTATCTCCTGCTATTGGTAACAGATACATTCCCCTTGCAATTTCAAGTGAGGAGTGAAAGAAATCAAAACCAGTTTTGCTCTTTTCTCACCTAGGAAGTCCTTGCACGGATTGTAGTGCTGCAGATGAGTTTCTGTGCATTTTGCAGGCTGCAGAGGTAAATAGGTGAAAAAAACCCCACACTTTTTAGTTTTCACCTTGCAGGCAAATCACTGAGCAAAACCATTATAAAGTTATTAAATTTGTTTGGGTACTCTTTCTTCCTGCCCTCTTCTTTCCTTTCCTCTTCCCAAAAGACAAAATACAACAACAACAGAACAGTTGAGTATTAGAAGCCTCCGTAAAAGATTTTTCTCATAGAATTTGAGCTCTAAATTTGTTAACACAAGAAACGTGGGGAGCACAGATAAGCTTTTGCATTTTAGATACTGAACCATACTGCTTGGCCTATATTTTTGAAGCATCTGATAGTTTCTGTAGTGCAGCTTTAATATAAAATTTATAGAGCAGAGCCATTAAGAAATTGTTCAGACACTTATATTAAACAAAAATAATAATAATAAAAAAAGCTGTTTTGGCAAAATATAAGCTGATTTCAATAAAGTTTTAGCTGCAAATATTTTTCTGAGACAAAGCATCTTTCTTATAATAAGGTCAAATCTTTCTTGTTAGAATAACCAATATTTTGTCATTAAGATATCTGTCTCAGAGGAATTTTTATTAATTCTTGCTCTGATGGACAAAGGGCAAAACTGAGACCTAAATTTTGTTGTTCTGGCATTGATCTTCTTCTGTTGGTCCTACTTCAGTCATTTACTTTTTTTTCTTTTTTTTCTTTTTTTCTTTTTTTTTTTTTTTTTTTTTGTCAAAGCATACAGTGCCAACTGCACGACTTTAAGGTGAAAAAACAAGCAAACACACAAAAAAACATGATTTGCATTAACAGGAAAAATTATAAAGCTATTTCTTAGGATGAATTCTACAGTGTACAGAAATGCTCCTTCTTTTTCCCTAGTTCTGCTTATGGTTTCTCAGCTGTGTAAAGGCAGTATAGTACTTATAGGTGTGATCACACTGCAATGCACTGGTTGTTATCACTCAGCTCTGGACTGCTCTCTCATGACTGTTCAGCAATTTTTGGAATCCTACAATGAAATCAAGAACTTTTCCCATATTCATGACTCTCTTGTAATTAAGGGCTGTAATTCTCAGAGCTGTGATCCCTATGTTCTATTTTCTGAACTTTATTTTACCAAGATATGACTCTTGCTGATTTTAGGATGGTATTTGTCTTGCCTACAAAAATCTGATAATCTGTGTAGTCTAAGCTAGTCACTGATATCCTACTTACTGGACATAAAGAAATTTAGACTCCACCAGAGTGTGATTCATCTCCATGTCTATCCTGTGTAATAGCAATGCCCTCCAAAGGCAACTGATCTCTCTCTGTTGCCTATAAAGTGGGTTTACCCACACCTATATGTATTACTCTTGGAGATGAATCACACCATTTGTGCTTCAGTTTTCAAAACAAAAGGTGGAAATAGTACATATTCTCACACTAGCAGAGTCTTGTAAAGATAAATACATTAAAAAGATGTGAAAAGCCAGATGGAAATTAGTGCCATCGAATAAATGTTACAGAAAGAGAGGAATTGTAGACTAAAAAATGTTCATTTGAGATCTTTGACAAATACTGACCCGATGACTTCAGTGGTATGTTTTCAATCAAAAAGTTATGAGTAATCATCAGGTGCAAATGAATGAAGTATCAGAGTTACAGAGTTTGCCCACTTCAGTCTTATGACTAAAGGTTATTATATCAACACCTGTCTTACATGTTATTCATACTTATTCACTCCTTTTTCTTTAAGGAAAAAATAAATGAGTTGTATATTTCAGTAATGTCATATTTGAAATGTGAAAGAGAAATCGAGGGGTATTTTTTGATGACCAGTGGCAAATTATAAAGTTCACTAGATGGTGGCTGTCTCCAGAGCCAGCAGAAATGTCTGATACATTACAACTGGCATTTTAAATATTGCAGTGCTTTTTTAAGCAAGGTATGATACAATTAGTACTTGACAACTCTAGATTTTCAGAAGTGACCTACAATGTTATGCAATTTTCCATTTCTCACTTATAGCAAGAATAACTAAGAATACTCCTTTCGAGGTCAATGTTGTGCAAACTGTATCCATTTAAATAATAAACTCACAATTCACTAAACTATATTTTTCAGAACCATTGCTCATAAGTTGTCCTCCATATCACAGTTTATTCAAGATTCCATTCACTCACAAGATAGCCCTAAGCCACTAAATCTGGTCAGCGCAGCACATTGCTTAGAAAATAAATCCTTTGCTACTTTCTCAATCACATTTGTCCCCTTAGTCCTGAGAATGTTCTTATCCAAATCAATACTGGTATCAGTATAATTAAAATCTGCCATGTTCAAAGTTTTGGCATTCTTGCAGGCCTCTCTTATCTGTGAAAGCATTTCTCATCAGGCTTTGCTTACCACTCTTGAAATCCATGGTTACATTTGAAAATCAACTATATACCATAATGTTCTGCTTTATTAAAAAGTTTTCAATGTTTGACCAGTTATTACCCAACTGGTCTATATTGGCAGATGTCTTTTATTTATTTATTTGTTTGTTTGTTTGTTTGTTTGTTTTGCCAAGGCCAGTGCTATCATACTAAATCTAAACTTTTTAATTTAATTTAAAATTTTTAATTAAAATTATTAAAGTTTCATGGAAATGCATTTTTGGCTCAGAAATACTGACATGTCGTCTTGATACATTGCACAGATAAAAAAAAAAGCACTTCTATTGAAATCTTGATTTACACATTACAACAAGCAAAACAGAATTCTACATGGATAAGACATGAAATATTTGGATTCTAGTCAAAACATACTCTACTATTTGCTAATGTACAAGGGCTGTTCTGAAAGTAATGCTTCCTATTTTATTAATTTGTCCCATGATGTCAAAGGTGGATGTTGGTGATACAGCAGTATAGATTGAACCTTCCCATCAGTATTTCTTTATATTTTGTTGCTGTATCACAGATGGCAGCAGAGAGACAGTCTGACAGAATGGAGTGTGACACGGGAGCAGATATAATGCAAAGGTGTGGAATTTAATTGCTCCACGCTGGAAAAATCATACATGCTGACTTTCATCAATGCTTGATCAACATTTATGAAGACAAACTGAATGTGAGCACAGTGAGGTGGTGGGAGATGCATTTCAACAAAGGTGACAGTGACAGTGGGTCATCTCTACTGTTGCAGATTTTTACAAGGATGACATGCAAGTTCTTGTTCATTGCTGGTGAAAATGCATAACTGATGGTGGTGACCATGATGTGTTTTTTTGTTTGTTTGTTTGTTTTTGTTTTTTGTACCTGAGAATTTGCTCTATCAAATAATGTTATTGTGCTCTTTGTGTCTGTTGTAGTTTTTATGGAAATAAATAGGAGGCATTACTTTCAGAGCTCCGTACATAAAACATGTTAATAGTGTTGTGGACTTGATTCTATTCACATGCCAAAAAGGTAAATGCTTGATTAGGTGTCTTGCTGACTTGGCATCTCATCTCTTGTGCTGAGGGATTTAACTTTAGCTACTACAAAGCCTTCTGTCAACAACTGACATTTCAAGAACTCCAGCTTTAAGAGAAGCAGTCCTCATGTTGGGATCTAGACAGTTTTCCTATAAAACTGTCTTTTCTCACTTTGCTAATCTTAAGCCTGGTCCAGATAATTTTCCATATTAGCAGGAAAAAGGGAAAATCAATACATGATTATAAAATTGTATTTCTTATCTTCTAGTGTTTGTGCTATCAGTAAAATATCTAATTATCTCAAGCCATCCAACCTTCACAAGGTTAGTGTGAATTTGCAGTACAGTAGTTGTATCTGTGCTATTTTTTATTATAGAGCTGCAGCATGTACCTTTTAATTTGGCTGTCAGGGGAGACAGGAAGCAATAATTAAGGCTAAAAGATGGGGTATGGAAGCTTTATTAAAGGATATATTGAAGATGGGAATTTGATCTGAGAATTAGATTATGATTAGAGTTGTTAATGCAGCTGTGCCACTCTTGAGTGACAGAGCAGCAGATGAACTGAACAGGCAATTATAACTACAGGAGTCTCCCTAATCTTTACAATCCCAACCTCACAGTCACATCCATTTAAATTAATTTTCATGAAGGCTGCAAATTTACAGCTCCACCAGATTGGAAATTTGTTTGTTTATTATCCACAGGAAATATTTTTAGGGAAGTAAATAGCACTGAAAGCCATCTTGTCTCTCTGCTTGTCTTTTTAACTTGCAGAATTAATAATATGAGATTAATCTGAAGGCTGCTGCCTTTATGAAAACTGATTGATTCTCAGCAGCCCAGCGTTATTATGATTATCTGTGGGAAGGTCAAAGGCAAGGCATGTAAAAGTCACAGCTGATTCATGAGTTCCCTATATTAAGCAGAAGATAAAAAAAAGGAGGCTTGTGTTGATCAGTGTTATACGTGAGGAATCAGTCTTCCTTGCATTACTGAAACTGAAATTCTAGGAAAAGGATTTTAAACAACTTTGGACGTAGTTATTTAAAGATGTCTGTTGAGGAGAGATAGCAATAGTTCATTACTATGCATGTTGAAAACCTATTTTAAGGAGTTCTTTGCTGCACAAAGATTAATTTACCACTACGTTTTTTCCTCCTTCACTATTAATATAAATAATGGTTGTGGCTTAAATTGGCATTATATTTTGATAGCCTAGTTTTGAATATACAAAGGACTATCCTGCAGAACTGCTCAGAAACTTGGAAACGGAAAACATGAAAGAGTACTCTTCTGTTCCAGAGTTTTATACTGAAATGACAGTAGTGAATGGAATAAAATATGAATATTTAAAAACCAGATATTGTTTTTGCAAAATGTTGAGCAAATAGATGTGGTGTAGAAGCTTCACTTGTAAAAATCAGAGACAGAAAATATATATTTTTTTCCTCTGGTTGTCATTCAAAAAAGCTGGAAATACTTCAGAAAATGATTGTTTGCAGTTGCCAGATCAGCAAAACTTTTAAATGTTTGGCTTAAAACATGCAAAAATATCCATGAATGAATTACATATTCTTAATCTTTCCAAATTCCGAAGCGTGTGCTACAGCACTTTCTTAACTCCCTTATGAGATAAGACTGAGTTGCCTTTCATCCACATAGTTGACTTGCTTTCCTTTGCAGAAAAAAAGGAAGTTACCACACATGCAGAAATCTGTGGTATATTCTTGCTATATCTCTTGTCTGGTCATCTAGGTGGCCAGGTCATGGAAAATACCATAACGTAGCTATAACTGGAGTGGTTTCACAAATTTTAAGGCATGGAGATTTTTCAGTCAAATTACTTCTCGTAGAACTTACAAGCTTGAAGTTCAGTATCTTCACAATTATCTGGAGTGCAAATCTCAAGTTTAGTCTAATGTGGTATTAGTTATATTATTTATTGATCTGGATATTCTGCCATTGAATTTAAGTAAATTTATTTATCTGAACTTGGAAAAGTCAGTGAGGTGTCATTTGATATTCAGATACATAATTTACTTTTTTAAAATATAGTTAATTAAATTAGCCATAGTAATGATGTTGATAGTGCATCCTATAAATTTTGTCCAATGTTGACACTTTCAGTTACTCATATTTTCATTTGCTCTGAGATAAGCAAATAGGTTTTAGTTAAGTGATATATCTATATATCTATATATCTATATCTATATATATATAAAATATGAAAAATATAGTGCTGGAATTAGGCAAGAAAAATATATTAACAGTGGTAATTAACAGTGGTAAGTTTTGGAATTCCTTTTGTTATGGCATATTAATTTTTCCAGAATATTAATATATTTGAGACTTGTACTCTTTCAAGATTTGGATTTACTTAAGGAATGTCATATTTGGAGCATTTGCTCGGAAGGTATCCTGTTTTCCTTGATCTTAACTTTTCAGGGTCATAGTTTTAAGGACAACATCTAGCATATTTTCTTAAACACTACTTTAGTAGGAGGCTACAAAGCTCAACTCCTATTGACTCAAAATCCACATTGGATAAAAAAAGTGTATCAAAAAAAAAAAAAAGGGATTTGGGAGATAGTATTTTATTGAAGGACTTTATCATCTTTCAAAAAAAAACACATTGATTTGCTTTTGTGGAAACAGAAAGATTAATATGTAATTGATGTAAAATATGGCAGTAAAAATTTGACAGACAATTCATAGAACCTGATCTAAAGGAGGTCATAAGTCGCCAGTTGTTCTGTGACAAAGTAATTTTAAGTATTTTTTGGCAATTTACTTTAAGCAATTTTTTAATTTATTCATATTGATCTTTTGACTGATAATTTGAAAACATTAATCACATGTTTAGTCAGATCACATAGGCAAATTCAAATTGGTCTCCATAAATGTATTAAAAAAGTCTGAAAACCTCTCCTCCTTTTATTCAATTTTCTCATCACTCTTCCTGTCGTTGATTAACACTGTGCAATTATGACTCCTCAGTATTTCCTCATATCCAAATATTAGTTGATTAATCTTGATGATAATAATTTGAGAACTGGGCTTAAAAACCAAGTATATGAAGTATTTTATCTAAGAGATTACGAACGTTCTTTGTAAACATCCTTGACTTATTTGGTAATTGTACTATTTATAGGAGGTGAGTGCTTATCAGCTCTTGCTATTAAGAGATTGTGGAGTAAATGAGAGAGATTTTTACCCCAGTAGGTACTGAATATTTTAAGTCCATAGCTTATATTTTGTGTTGAAACATATCTCTTTGCTTTAGTGATAAAAATCAATACTATTTAGTTTATCAGAGTTAAAACCACAGGCATTTGAATAGTTTTATTCTGTGCCATTGCCACCTAGCCTCTTACTATGATAAAAATCTACTGACCATCTGCTTCAAAAATATTGAGGATTTCTGAACATCGGCCACGAGATACAGTAGAAAGGTCAAAACACTGTTGGATATACAAATCCATGCTGATTTCATTATAATAATAGTTTGACCTAGTACTGACATCATGAAGAAAAACTTGTGTCCAGCTTTTTGGGCTGTAATCAGTAAAGCACACAGAGATGAAAGCAATTTGATAGGAATTTAGATCTATGGATAGAGATGTGTCCTTTGTCAGAAGAGCAGCCTCTCTGGATAAAGGAAGACAAAACCATCTCTGGTGTTACCTAGAAGTAATTCTTTGTGGCAATACACATAAATTGCTGCTTATTTCAGGCACCTCTAAATGTTAATGTGTTGTCATTTATTCAACAGATAGTATATATTTCTTCAAATTAACCAAGTGACTTAAAATACTTTTTAAATGTCCAGGGTATCTAGGTATTTTTGAAAGTGACCCTAAGTAAATGTCTTATTTTAACACTTTTTGTCAATTTACTATGTAGATTAACAATGCCCCCAGTGCTTTCTCAGAACATTAAAATAGATCTATTCATTCATACAGCTCAAAATATTATAAAATACTACTTATGACATCACCAGGTATTTCTTTTAGTTACTTGATCACCCGGACAGTTCTTACCTCTGCATATTTCTAATCACCCGGTGATCAAGTCCAGAAATTCAAAAACTCCCAGTGTAGTTGCTGAATTGAATTTGAGAAAGAACAACTGACAAAAACTACTGGTATATTAAGTGCTCTAAATCCCCAGGACAAACGTGTCAAATGAACTTTCGTTAAGCTCATGCTATTCTGACCAGTCACAAGTTTCCTTCTGACAGCATGATTGGTTTATTGATCATGATAAATCTTCCAGGAAAAGAAAAGCTGTATTTTCACAACTTCAACAAGAAGGAAACCAGTCTCACAGATAATGCTGAAGCAAGGATGCAAACATAAATGAAGTAGCAATACTAACTTTGAAATTGTGATGCATTTAAGAGGCAGAAAAATTAGTGTGTTAGACTGAAAGGAGCATATAAGATTATGATATTTACTGTGTTCTGTTTTTAAAGGCACCAGAACCAGGTGGCATTTGAGTTTATGCATGGATATTTCTGTATTTACAGTAAAACATATCTCATGGGAACCCTGTTGTGCCACATATTTTTCTGTTGAGCTAGGATGAAACTTTTGTTTTAATTTTCTGTGGTAATTTACTTGTTCTGCCTCACAGGAAAAGAGATATTTCTATGTAAGTATAGAGGAATTTTTCAGTACAGGTTAGAACTGCAATAACATTCTCGCAATCAGCATTGCCTGGCTGTTACATGTGCTTCTAGAAAGTAAGTACCACATAACTTTTTCCATAGTATGAAGTTTGACCTGTTTGGTGTAATTTAAAACATATGTATTTAAAAAAATCACAGAACAATAGAAAGAAAATATCATAATTATTAATATTAAGTGAATGTTCAGTAGGAAGGAGTGAATTGTATAGCTCAGTAATTCCAGAAAAGTGTTCATTTCTCACATCTTAAGAAATATCTGCAATAAATTAAAGTAGTTATGTCATTAAGCAGCTCCTCATCTATTAAATTAATTTAACTATATGTTCATTTCATAACCTCTCTAGACACTCTCAGTTATTGCAGATTTAATCCTCTTTGAACATTTCTATATTTAGTTTTCTGAAGATTGACTAAGATCATTCACTCAGTGCCATAAGAATGAGATTGTTTTTCACTACATTATACTATTTATTTCCTTCCTACACACTCCTTTTTTTGCACCCTGGGTTGTGAAATTGGACAGCTTGTGTTAAAATCACTGAAAGGCCAACAGAATGGATGATCTATTTCATGCGTATAGGAGATTTTGTCAGATTGCAATGTATTGCCATTGTTTAGGTTTTTCACTTTGTTTTGAGTGTTGTGTCCTTTTCTTGCTGAATGTCTTATGAGATTAATATCAGTAGAACAGGTAATTGGAATTAAATTAATGATGGGCTGCTCCTTCTCACCTAAAAGAGAGCAAAGCATATATTTTCCCAATATTTCCCTGTCTGTCATTACAGATAGATAAGACTGTTATCTAAAGAAAAAAACGTATTTGTGTTTATATGAGATGGAGCAAAATTTATTTATATGCCTGACTATTAGCATCCATCTCATCCATAAGAAAAGTAAACATGCAACTGTTTCTTGCATTGAAAAAAGATATTATTATACATTACCTGAAGACAAAGAAGACAGAAAGCAACTGACCTTTCATTTCCCTGTCTTGACTTGTTATCGCATTATTTATTTCCACTACTTGTTTCTCTGCATGAGGAGGAGAATTGGTTACACTTAGTTTAGGATAAAAGGAATGGTGATGAAGAAGCTGGAAAATATCTCTTTCTGAAAAAGAAAGGAATTCACCCTGCACCATTTGTAACGAGGGGACAACTCCTGCTTATCTGCAATTCATATGATTAATGTGTCAGCAAGCAAGGCTGGACATTCAGCTCAACTTCACACATTATGTAATTATTTTATTTAGGGGAAAAATACCATAATTATAACAAAGAATACTAATAAAATATTTCGTTGAACAAAATATTTTCAATTTTCAGATTATTAGTTGAACAAAATGTTTTCCTGTGTCCCCATGTCTGTCTTCATTTAGCAGTGCTTTAAGATCATATGTACATTATGTATTGCTAGATAAGAACAGAACTATGATGGCCTTGTATGCTCTGATTTGTTATAAGTCAGCAGTTTTTGTGTTACAGAGAGCAAAGAAAAGATACCTTAAGATGTAATGAAATGGGAAGAATATTTTATTTGCCTTGCTGTAATACAGAAATGGCTGAATGAATGCTGAAGTAAAATTCAAGGCTTTCAGAAAGTCATAGCAAATTTAAAAGCAAGGAGACATAAGTAAAGACTTGAGGCTTTTTAGCCATTTACTGCACTAGATTTGACATTCTCATTATTCCTTAGAAAACAAAGCTAACAAAACTACTGACATAACAAGTCAGATAACAAAATTCTAAATTCTTCATATCAAACTATTAATAAATTACTGGAAATACATATTAAGAGCATTTTCCTTTCAGTATATGAAGTCTGTATATTTTTTGAATAGTTCAGTTATTTTGCCTATATATGTAACAAGAAGGATTTAATAAATGTAAGACAAAATTTTCAATTTCATTAAACTTCAGAAATTGTTCATACAATCAATTTTTCAGCAAAGTGACTCATTTTCATAGGTTGATTGGAATTTGTCTTTTGAAATAATTTTTCTATTCCACAGATTAAGGAAGATAATTTTTTATTGTGTGGAATACTACTTGCTGACAGTTTTCAAGTCACATCTTTATCATGTTTTTTCTTATGTGCAAGAAAAAAAAAACTTACTAATTTTTATCTAATGAGAAGTTCCTACAGACCTTGAAGAGCTTCACATGTAGCCTATTAGTATATTGGGTTCCAATTCTTATCATATTTACTGCTAAGCATACTGTTACTCTAGGAATAAGCAAAACTGGCTACAGACAAATATGGAAGCTTTATTCTTTCTAAACTTCTTGTGATCTGGAAAGGAAGAAACACAACATTGCTCCTATCCTGCTACAATTTAGTGCTTTTATAATGGCTTCCGGATTAGCATTATATCAAAATTATGTCTTCTGACCACCATGAGGAAACAAGGCTGCAATGTGCATTTTGGCCTGTGATGTTCTCACCCTGGGAAAGATTTGTGTCTAGTTCTGGAAACAGCCATCAAGTTATACACTAAACACGAGCTAGACAGATTATAAGGATAGGTAATGCTGGAAATGTGCTGCTTTACACAATAACACAAGCGATGAGTTAACATCACTAAAATCACTGAGGGAAAAATCTGTAAAACTTTGAGTCTCCCTCTGCATAACTGTTTCTAAGCACAATTTTTTTTCTTTTTTTTCTATTTTCTTCTTTTCTGAGGAATTCTGTGCCTAGATGACAAAACAAGGCCTTGAAATCATCAAATTGCAACCACGCTTTAATCAGCATGATTCTCAAGGAAACTGAGTATCTAGGCAACCATACTGAAAAGTAGCAACAGAAGAAATTGCTCAGCTCTGTCGTCAACCAGAGGAGAACTTTGGAAAGTTGAAATTAATGTATATTAAAAGAAAAACAGTGGCTTTGCTGATCTGTCTGGATACAGCAGGGCTGTGTGCAGGAGTCCACGACCTGTTTTTAGCACAGATTGCACAGATCTCCTTCAAAAGAAGCAACATTGTGCATTTCTGTTCATCTTCAAAATATATAAAGACCCATTCCTCTGTTCCTGCTCATCTCCTCTGAACAGACTTTGTTCCTTTGTGTTTATATAGGATGAATCCTGTAACTGAGACCTGTTACATTCCACCGAGGTCTGTATTTTCTATGACATTCCACCAAGGTCCGTACTTTCAATAGAATTTAGAGGATCTTCATAGTTCAATGTGAGTTAAGAAATTCACAGCCATGTGTGTTTTTTTGGAATTGTTAAAGAGCTTATGTGGTTCAGTCACGCCTCTGAGTGTGCTAACTGTATTGGCCAGTGGTGTGTCCAGTGCCTTTCACTTTCAACTGAAATAGCCAACTGCACAAACACAGCTGCCTCATCTATAAACATAAAGTCTATAAATAACATGATTATAGCAACGACAAAAACAGACCTTCTGGCTCTATGCCAACTGGGAGGGACTGCTCTCAAATTTTGGAGAGCAATTTTATTCTCTGTAGAAAGACAAGTTTTGTGCTAATAATTTTCATTGTCAAAGATGTTTTATTATGAAAGAATTTTATCCCACTGACGCATTATTTTATAGCCTAAGTGGATATTAGTGACTGTCTGTGGTGTAAGAGGACAGGTATTTGGAAACTCCATTTATGTCTCAGGGGCCTGATGATGGAAAATTGTACTGTCATACAAAAACAGTTTGCTTTTTCTTCCCTGTGTAATAGAAAAGAGTTGTGGTTTCCCGAACTTCTTTGAAAGAAACATATCCACTGTATAACTGCTGTTTTCTATGACTAAAAAAATTTACCACGATATACAATTTATGTTCAATTAAAATGTGGAACTCTGAAACTCTGAAAGCTGGAAGTGAGACAGTATGGCAGCTATTACTCTGTCTCAGCAAAGATTAACAGAATTTTTGAATAAATTGAAGTTCTTCTGTAAGAAGGTGAGTAGATAACTGCAACGGAAAGAAATTCCAAGACTACTCTCTACAATTTAGTCCTAGAAACATTTTCATATAACGATTAATACAGTTCTCAGTTCTATTTGTACTGAAGAGGCCAGAAGCACCAAAAACAGTTAGAAGATAAAGCTTTCTTTATTGAAAGAATTGGGATGAATTCCTTCTATGCATTAGCAGAAGTAAAGAATAATCAGGTTTCTTTACATATTTGCAAAAATTATGAGGAACATTTATTTACAAAATCTGAAAATAATGCTGTTTTTTTTGCATCATAAAGACATTTTGATTATCATTTTTTATCCTTAAATCATTTTTTATCCTTAAAATGACATAAATAAAAAATGCTTTGCATTACTTTTGGCAGAGATAATTTATTTTCTACGATAAGAAATAAATGTTTATAATGGGTAAAGAATGTATTTTGCTAATACGGTTGTTGGCTTCTTTCTAATTTGTGTTCATACTTCACTGTACCTAGAGTTCACCCCTGGGAGGTATTCATTTTCTCTTTTCCAACAGGTTTATCAAATATATTTTTCAAAAGTGGGTCATTTGTGCACCATTCCTGTATTATTTAGTAAGTCTCTTCCTCTCCCCATAGTTTTACATTGAAAAAAAAATATATATATAATTTCACTTTCTGCACTGTAATCCTTTTCGTTCTTAGAACAGTGGGGTTATTCAGCCTAGAGCTGGTTCACATCTGATCTATGGTAAATCAGATCAATCTGCCATGAGGCTCTTCAGGAACGAGAGCTGCCTTCTTGTGTGAGAGGTGTCAGTGTTAAATCATTAACTCTGTGCATAGGTATTAAAGAATAAAAAAGCTGATTCTGTCATTCTTACCTTATAGAGCTTCAGCACTATTTAATGGCAGAAATCTGCAATGTTATTTATTACCTGCACTAACCCAGGAGTTCTTTTTCATTTTAGTCAGCAAGCTGTGAATCACCTACTGGGCATCTGACATGTACTGCAGGACTTCAGGGATTTAAGACAAATTAGACTCCGCTATTAGATTCTATTCTCATCTTAGAATATGTGTTTGTTTATAGGCTACTTAGCAGCTTTAAGTAGAGATTTACAAACTGAAAATTATTTTGTATGTATATAAAAAACAGATTTGCTAAACAGACTGGCTAAAGAAGTTAACTCCTGTTCAGTATAACTACTGAACAACTTAGTCTCCTTAATTGGCACTTGATTGGTAATAAGGCACTTGATGAGAGCCAGAACACTTTTTAAGGCATACGTTGCCTTTTAATATCATGGGTATGCCTGCTGGAATGATGTGATGTTGAAGCACAAGTGGACTCTCAATATATTTTCTATTTGCTTCTGCTTTTCTTCACGCATAATTTCTATCTCTAACCAGATGCTTAGCACTTGTGCTCTGTGAGGAAGTTCATTGATGAGTTTGTAGATATTAGTATATGCGCATTCTTTTAATGTCAGTATTTCACATTTGAAGTCTGCAAATAAGCAAAAAATATCACTCTAGGAAGTTTATAATATTTTAAAAGTTTTATTTATTATGAAAATTACAGTTCTCTAAATGAGCAAATAAAACAATATTACATTTGACTTTGTCAACCTCTATCCCTCTTTTCGTAAGATTACTGCAGATCAGTGGATTCAGAAGGCATCTTCTTGTGATCTGTGTAAGACACTGGTCACTCCATAAGGACAGATGAAGTTTTAATAGCAAAGTCTGAAACCCATGTGAGTGATAATTCTTGAAACTCACTGAAAAGGCACTGCTGAACATATTAGTAATAAGCCTATCACAACTGAATTTCTTGCTAACACACAAACCAAAGCACTGGATTATAATAATTCTTTACCACTTCAGAATAGAAAACTGCCTAATCACAGTGTTTCTTGTATAGAAATATGCAAAATAAAATAAACACTGCAAATTTTAATTATATTAAACACAAAAAACTTGGCAAAGAATATGATATCCCATATATAATTGCAATAAGACTCTCTGTGAACCCTCACCAAAATTATCTTTCTCTTGCTAATAACAGATAATGGGATGCTTGCTGCTCCAGACTTCTTCAGAAACTGTTGTAAAAAAACAAATGTCCTAACAGCTGAGCTAGAAGAATAGGCAGAAATTATACAAACATGTCTTGAAACAGAATCACACTGGTCTAACCAAGACTGCAGATTTCTGTAAGATATAACTGCTATGGCTTTTTTCTAAGCAGTATTCTCTGGGTCAGAAATATTAAGTCCTGGTCTTCTGAGATATGTGACTGCAAGAGGCATAAAGAGCCTCAGTGTAGTCATACTCACATTTTAGACTGATAACCATGACTAGGAAACAGTGCTAGAAGCCATGCAGAAATAGCAGATAAACAGCAGAAACAGACATAAATGTCAAGCTTTGCATTTTCATTTTGATACACAAAGAACAGTAATCCTTCACTCAACATTTTAGTGACAAGATTTATTGCATATATCACATGACACCTAGAATGGTTTGGGGTTGCAGTATTCTGAGAAATTAGAGATCTCAAATGTGTGAGTAAAGTAGATGAAAAATTAGATTTAGGTTAGACATTGGGAAATAATTTCTAGCTGTAAGGACAGATGTGTGCTGGGATTCATTGTCTGTGTACATTCAGCAAAGTCTCTCACTGGTAATCTTTGAGCACAGGTTAGAAAAATGTGTGTAAGCAGTTGCTTAGGGAAAGCTGGGAATCTTGCTAGGGGGAAGTCAGATGGCTTAGATTATACTTTCAACTGTATTCTGTGAATGATTTTATGATGTACCTGCAAAGAGGTTGAAAAAGGAAAGTAAAATATTTTGTTATATTATGTTCAATATGTGGGCATGTTAAATGATTATCTTCCTAAATCTGTTTTTAAAATGTTGCTAGTCATTATAGATTAGTGCAAAATCCTTCACTGCTAGCACAACAAGGAAATATTTATGGCAGTGATAGAAGAATGCACACCACATAATGGCATATGCCAATCATGTTACCAAGCAAATAGATTCTTATTCAGTGGATTCCATGGCTTTATCATTAAATGTACTGTTCTGTGTTCTTTTTATGAACTACTTAGAAGGTTCTTAGTTAGTAAAGAATCCACAGGAGACAATTTTCTCAGTTGTCCAATCTTTTTTTTTGTCTTGAGCTTTTCCAGATTTACAGTCCGCAAATGTTCCAACATTCCAGAGCAGAATATAGTTGAAGTGCCTAATATAACCAGCCTTCATAATATATTCTTTTTATTCTAGCCCATAAATTGGCCAATTCATTCCAAAGTTTTCCTATAAAATTCATATTAATTTTCTTGAAAAACTGATCTGAGATTCAAGCTTGACATGAAAATATAAAATAGAAATTACACGGAGACATTTTTGCACCTCTCTCTTGAAACAAACTACTTACAGTGCCTGAAAGGATGACCAAAAATTCCTAGGGGTGACCTATTTTCTAATTGAGAATGATACAAATCATTCAAGGAAATCCACTGAAAGTTGTACTGACTATACATCTATTTCAGTGAGACCAAAATCGTATTGTTCAACTGTGTCACATATTAAAGACTACTTTAAAAATCAGGTTAAAACAACAGATTATATACAAAACTACTACTACTAGTACACAACTGTATGCAAGTAGTACACAATAACTGTTTAAAATATTTTATTCTTATGCAATTATCCTTGTTCCATCACTCTCCCAATATATCCATAGTACCTTTCCCCCTGGATATTTCGTGGGAGAGATGACATAAAAGCCTACCACAGCCAATGTACTCTGTAGCTTTTCAGGCTAATTTAAATATACAACAAGACCATGACCTTTGCATGGTTATTGCTTCTGGCCTGAACTTTCTGTGCATGTGTATTTAAATTTTGCTGAATCAAACCTTGCCATGTGTCACCACAAACATATGGCAAACTCCCAATTAAAACAGAGAAGTGTGGTAATCATAGCTACAACAAAGGCAGCTGATACTCGTGACTTCTATGGAATACTTACAAAGAGCAGGGAGGCTCTGACTGATATCTGAAAGCTTTCTAATGTGCAACTAATTACATGCTTTTCAGAAATACCATTCAGCCTTTTCTTTTAGTTTTTGCAAATGCTCCATCAGCAGCAAAAAAATGACAGAGAAGGTGACCAAACACCTTTAGAAAAACCTCCTTAAAGAAAGGATGTAGCTTCACAGTCAATGCTGAGGTGTTTAAAGAATACTTAGCTGAATTTTAACCCCTTGGCCTCTGCATTATTCTAATTTTATTTCTTAGGGCGCTGTTTTTTGCTGAGTTATAATGTACATAATCAGAGGAAATAAAGCTAATTTTTTATCGTGCTTTGAATTATTTATACAGACCACAGAAACAGCTTTTACCTCCTCTGAACCATTTGTTGGCTACCTAATAAATAGCAAAGTTCATGAAAGGTGCTTTGATTGATTGCAGGAAATGGTCTTCTACAACAACAGTATTTGTCTGAGGACATCTTGAGAAACAGCAGTAAGTAGAGATAGAGGAGACTGATGCTTGAGATCTAGAGGGCAAATTATAAGCTAGTGTTTATAAAGAGAGATTCAGAGTACCAGCACCCATTTTCAATTAAAATGAACGGTGAATAGAAATTGTATTCTGTAAAACTGACTTGTTATTTGAATGCAGTTTTAAGAATAAGGATTTTGTTATTGATACATGGTACATATATATAACTGTATAAATATATAATAAATTTAGGGCATTACAAAATAGTCTGAGAAAGCTAGAAATGTGTGCAGTGTATCATATTCCTCCATTTCTGTTTTCTGCCTGGATTCTCCACACAGAACCCTGGGGAGACCAGCTTCTTCATTTGGATTTCGAAGTGATGCTTCACAAGTGGGATTTGTCTTCCCTGTTGCACTGAACCTTTCCATCGTTAACATGATGGAAAATACTGTGTTGTGAAACATTAGCCTGTCATGTTATTCAGTGGAAGGAAAGTACAATCGAATCTCTTGTTGCACAATACATACAACAGTGCAGGCTGTAAGACAGTTGAAAATCCAGCTTTGTTTTTTTTAGACCAGGCAATCAAAATTCATCTTGATGTGTTCATTATTGCAGTCTTTACAACTGGTGTTTGCTTTTCTTATTGCTAGGAAGGGAGGATTTGCTCTCTGCTGATTGAATATATGTAGTTGCATGGTGCTAGTGCTTTGTCTGGACAACACTTAGGGCTGTAAGCAAAGTTTCAGCCTCAATTTCAGTTACTCAATAACAGTTCATAATACAGTGTTGAGAAAAAAAAGCACACACACTTTGAGCTACATACAAAAGGAATGGGGTTAAAACAAACTGGGATATGGAGTAATAGAAAGTACTATTTTCTAAAATGTCTCTACAGACCAACTGATTATTGATAATAACTTTGTGTCTGTCTTAGTGAGGAGACACATGAGAGAATATGAAGGTCAAAGAGAACACACAAGATTGTGGGTGAGCGAATGGTGAGTTCCATATGTCCATAGGGTAACTACTACTTAAATGCTTGTATAAAGGTGCCATAATGTAATTTTTATTTTCTCTTTTCATAAGCAACCCGTGCTTCTCACCTTAAAACAAGTATATTCATATTAATAAATGGGCAAAAAATACTTTTCTGCAGAAAAATATGGATGACAGCTTACCTCTTATTCAGGAAATCTATGTCTTCATCTTTTAGCTAATGGTGTCATGGAGAAATACAGGGTACACGAGAAGCAGACTGTTTGTATTTTCATGTATGCCACTTTAGTGTAAATGCTGCAAGCCTAGCAGTAAAATAAATGAGGGGAAGCTAATGATATTCAGCCTTCCACAACTGTTACAAGTCCTGCAGTCTCATTGCAGCCAATGTGTATCCTTAGGCAGAATGGTCCCAGACTACTATAAAACAGGCCTGTCCCTGCAGGCTTTTAGTTGACTCTTAGTTTATATTGTTGTAACTAAGCCAAGAACTAGAAACAATGCAGAGGACCTTTCTTTCCTCTTCTCTCCCTCTTCCCACTGATATTTTTAGTCATGCTGAAAGGAAGACTGATGAAAATGAAGAAGCTCTGATTCTCATTTACATTATATTTTTGTGCCTCAATATTAAATTGAGAAGATGAGACCATGCTCTCAAATCCAAATATCTTAATTAGAAGATTTCTTCTAGCCAGGCTTTCTATAGTGTCTGGATACTGATGTTTTCTAAGTTCAGAACTATAAGATTCAAAGTCTTGTTCACCCCACATAGCAGTCAGTACTCACGTTTCCTTACCAAAGCATGTGCAGAGAGAAGGTATCATGGTTTCTGTTTTATACACTAAATCTTGAAAGTTTTAGGAGGTGATAAGTTATGAAAACAGTAAGTTATGAAAATAGTAAGTTATGAAAACAGATCTTGTGATCATTTAACTCAGTTTGATAATTTAAATTAGGCCAGAATTTAGATTGTTAAAGAAAGAGCATCTTTAAGAGCATCTTAGAGACTTCAGGAGTGGAACTACTGGTCTCTATCCTGCCATAAAATCCTCTGTGGCAATTCACTGAGAAAGCTTCATTAGCTTGAATTGACAGAATTGCTTATACCCCAGTTACAGATATCACTTCCTATTTTGGCTAATGCTGAAAGACTCTGACCCTTTCTTTTTTTCCTCTGAGAATTTTTAATTTTAAAGTAGGATTTTAAAGTAAAGTCAAGGCAAATGAAGTGTTGAAGTTGACAGTGACAAAAGTGACAAAATGGCAGATCTTGCATCTATAGAATAGCAAGAAGATGGTAGTTAGATTTAAGGCAAGCAGCAAATAAGTTTCAACATATAAAAAGAATTAGAATGGAGTAGATCAGAGTAGAATATCACAGCATAGCATAGCATAGCATAGCATGATGCAGTTAATTCAAAGACCATTTGTTCTTGCAGCCAAACCTCTTAAGGATTAACAAAAACTTAAAGTGCATTAATTAGAGTATTGTCCAGATCCCCCTTGAACACTGAAAGGCACAGGACGTGGAACACCTCTGCCTTTTTTATTGTGGGTGAGTAGGACTTTGGGTGGATTATGTGGAATATTTATTGGAAATGACTTTCTTTGATATCCACTTCTTAAGAGAAAGATTTCTCATTGGGCAAAGCCAAACACTTTTAGAGTGGGTGTACATTTGAATGTGGCTAGATGAGGGTGCTCTGTGCTACACATGCATCAGGGAATTCAGGGAACTTAAATGAAATAAATTATAGTACTTTGCAGCAAATTCTCTCCTGAATAAATTGAAATGATAATTATACTAGATATTGAAAGACTGCACTGTCTGCCTCCCAGAAAGGGCAAGTACTTAACACTTTTCACTGGTACCACTCCCACTGCCAAGGACATCACCTGTAGTCTATCAAATGACTTGTGATCCTGGTATAACTGAACCTCATCTTCCTCACATGAGGTAGTGTCTTAGTGTTTAGCCATTTCCCTCAATCTAGGTATACCACTTTTCAGTATATCAGTAGCATTTTTTTTTTCTTTTGCTCACTTGAAAGTGAAGTTGGTAATTCAAGAACAGAAATAGTCTCTGAACCACATGAACACGGAGATAGCATCACTGATAATGAGCAGAGTGTGGGAGCAAGGCAAGCGAACTGCCTAGCCAGACATTACAGCCTGACAAAACATGCCTGAAATGTGTAACTCAGGTGGAAAAGAGGAAAAAAATTAAACTACATTACAAACTCATTTTACCAGTCCACAAGATCTCAAGATTTAATCTGTTCTTTAGCACACAGTGTTCAGTGAGTTTCTGTATCATCTTTCACATTCTTGATTTTTTTTCCAAGGCTGTAAACTCAGTTTCAGTTGGCTACATAAAATGGCAATCTGATCTTGACAAGAACCACACCAGAAGGATCTGTAAATGACTTGAATAGCTCACAGAATAATTATGGATACAGAAGGAAGACTGAGTCATACGTTTCCAAGCTCCATTTACAATCCAAAGGCTTGTTCTAACAGCTATATAGATCCATGTTATTTTTCTGAAATTAAATAAGGCCTTAAGGATCTCTAATCGAGATTTAGCCTAGGTCTGAATTTCTTTTTCAAGATTTTCATGCCAGTAAGAACCTTTCACTCTAGCCTTCTCAACCAAAACAACAAATAAAAGAGTCATAAACCAAATTCCCTTCAGATATATTTCCACTGGGGAGAATTTCCTTATATTATAACATCACAGATGAAAGCTATGAAGTGTGAACTTCAAATGGGTGTATCTTACAAATTGGCTAAAATGCTCTTGAAAACAAATGTTAAAGTTCAAACATTTTTTCATCAGTCATTCATTTCTACTGCATTCAAAATGTCTTCCATTTTCACATTTAAGTTACAAATGGTGAAGAAGGTACAAATGGTGAAGAGAACCATACCACAGTGATAGCCCATGGGTTATTCCTGGTAGCATGTCTTGCACAAATCTCAAAATCTCAGCGGCCATCTCAGCTATAACACTAAAGAATCGGCTGTCTTTTCAACTTCTTTTTTTTAGAATTTGCTGCCCTTTAAGACAGTAATTTATTTATTTATTTATTTATTTATTTTATTGACTTAAGGAGAAAACAGGCAGTTATTAAACTCACCTAATAAGTTTGCTCCACACAGCACCCTTTCTAAAGAGATAAATTTTTATTACAGTTTGTACACAAGCATGAATGAAATTATGTTAGTTTGCATAAGTATGTGTAAAAATACATCTAAAGGAGATTATTATGTAGCAAATGAAGAAGCTGAGGAAAGAGGAACTGCGACTTGCTATATGTATCAGGCTGAAAGACATCACTGAGTAATGTTATTACCCACTGTTCTAAGAGTTGTGTTCTGTGGGATTCTAATAGTACTCAATGGTCCAAGCCACAGTAGACCTACTCTTGTTAAATGCTTAGAGCTATACCATTAAAACTGTCTTATATTCTCTCTCTCTCTCTCTGTCTTTCCTAAGAGTAGAGAGAGGTTTTGCTAAAAAAAAAAAGAAAAAAGTGTGCTTTTTCAAATCAAGAGTTTATAGAGATTAGCACTTCCCTTAAAAAATAAGTAAAATGTATTTAACTTTTTTTCACATTTTGTGTAGAAAGCTTATCACAACTTACAATTACTTTGTTAAAAGAGTAAAAAATCCACTTTGACAGCAGTTTCAAGGCTCTCCAGTAATTTTTGTTAAAGCTTTGACTATGGAAATTGGATTCGGCTTTAAAAATTCTAATTGAAACTCTCTAAAATTTATTTGGTTCTATTTCTGAGTTGCTATCCACTCAGTAATAAACTGTCCCCCAAAAGACATTTTTACTCTATAAAGAGCACCAAATCTTTATCATTATTAAATCCTCATGTTATTTCCATCATTCCCTGTGCCTTTGTTGTCTCTCATTCATAAATGTCCTGATATATTTACATATTTTATTCTCTTTGAGTTCAATGGAGATTACATATGTTTTTGTGACAGAGTTTAAAAAATAAGTGAAAAAAATACTCATTTAGAGAATTTTGGAAACTTCTCTTGGAAAGATACCTTCTGGATCTTGTGATCATACAAGCTGCCTGTGAAGATATCAGAAATGCAGAAATCATCTAATAGTTCAGCTGTGCATTTTGGTATTTTTTTTGGTGGAGCTGAATTTCTAGTCAGGAAGTACATGGGTAATGAGGTTCTGTGGGATCTCCATGGGCACTTCTAAGAATCTCCTCCTCTTGTATGTTCCTGTGAATTTCTTTCTGAACATCACGTGTGAGGAAATGTGACAGAACACAATGGTTTATCCAAAATAACATGGGACATTTAGGAGCCTGCAGAATGAATGTTACTAAATAAAAAGATTGTCTCATGTATTTGTCTGTAGCAGATTTTCACAACTTATCTCATATGTCATTGCTTAAAAGAATGCTTGCACATTTCTCACTTGTCTCATGCACATGCCAGAAAACACCAGTACCAACTGCTTTATTTAGATCCCACTTTTTTTTTCTTTTCTTCTTTCTTTTTTTTTTTTAATGAGAGCAAACTCCACTGATAGATCTACTTGATAGAACCAAAAATCTTCCCAGTGGTTGCATCCGCTCTTGCATCATCTGTGCCATGCATTTCCCAAACAAGACTTTCAGTCCTTAAAAAGCACAGAGTAATAAGGTGGGAATAACAAAGAATTAAAGAAAAAACAAATCCAAAAAAGATTTAAGAGGAGTAAGTGGGTCATATCAAGAAGTCAGGTGGCAGTCCTTTTCCAGCGCTGTAAGTTTACAGGCATTTTCAGATGTCAAGCTGCTCTGTGAGTTGACAGTCGATGTACTTAAGGTTTCCTAGGAAACCCCAATAACAATGATATTCTGGGCAGTCTTATTAAATGTTATTTAAATTAAAAGAGATTTCCACTCTTTTATGTGTGCAATTATGCTAATTAAATTGAAAGAGAACTCTGACATTTCCAATTAGCATTTACCACAAAAGGTATATATGCAAATATAACAGAAGGTAAATACTGATTTGAAAAACCAAAATACATGGTGTGGTATCATACTGCAGCAGTACAATTAGACAGAACATTATTGTCAAACTTTTCTTAACCAAAATGAAAGTCATTTGCAATGTATAGCAGTTACTGAAAGCCTATGTAAAACATTTGAAAATAGAAGCAAGCCTTCAAAAATGACATAAGCAAATATATTAAAACATATTCAAGATTATAATGTAGTGTATGATGTTTCAAAAGGGTAGACTTTTTTTGTTCTTCTTTCTTGTTCTTGGTCCAAAATTATTTTTCAGATCAACATAAGGTACTTACTACCTTAAGATACATTAATAAATCATACCTGCTATATGGGATGGAGGAGAGGGGAGTCAGATTTTCATGGAAATGTTCTGGAAATTCTTTAAAATCCTGACAATATCAAGGCTTTTCATGCACTGTAGCAATGAAAAATTTGCAGACAATTCTAATATAAGAAGTCTGCAGAGGAATCTAGAGAGCAAAATATGTTGCTTACTATGTCCACTGATTTCTGACGTTGAAGATTAGCAAGATTAGCAATGAAAGCATGGCCAGCTTGCCTGTGGTGAATTAGTTGAAGTAGTTGAAGATGTTAGCTAGGCCTTTGCTGGCCTTCAGAGTAGGTCATTTTTCCAGTCTGCGGACTCCACTCTTTCAGCTTGAACTCCCCAGTGAGGTGATTTGGGCTGATTTCATTGCCCTGACATGGGTCAGGAATCACTTACAAAATCTCTTCCAGTGATATCCATAAAAATGTATAATCACTGTGGAATGACAATAAGATAATAAAGCCATGCTGTCCTAAATTGTCAATAGAAACTCCTTTGACTTAAAAACATTTTTGCTGACTGTGGATCCAAGAGGAACTCCTCTAGCTCTTCTTTGGTTTTGCCCACTATAACATGTATGGGTTCCTTCTGGGCCTGCCCTACTCTGCCAATACTCTACAGTGCTCACATCACCCCCTCTGCTATGACACTGTAAGGGATAAAATTTAGCAAATGCTATAGTTTGTCCCAAGTGATAAATCTATGAACTGTAGGATAAAGAAAGTATAATTAGTCTTTTTATTTATATCCACTAACTTCCTTGTTAGTCCTCTAAGAGGTCTCTTCAGAATCACTGAAATAAATTTCTCGCAGTTCACGATGCATGATGCTGCTAACTTTTATCATTGGTATAGATCTTAAATACTGATGCCAAACAAACTGACACTCAACAATCTATTTTGTGTTAAGGAGAACACTGGGAGAGGTAAAACACAGATGAGAAATTGACATTAATTTGTTCTATCTGATATGTTTCTTAATATATTTAATTATTTTGGCACTGAACCTGCAGGGCTTCTGTTTTATGAGTCACCACCAGTCAGGAAATCATTTCTGAAGGACAAGAACTGGAGCTGCTGCAGAAACCCAAGAAGCTACAGTTAGATCCTTTCCTAATACAGTGCAAATCCTCCCACCATGAAAGGATGGAGAAATTGTAAGGACAGCGTGATATGAAGGAGAAGACAAACCTTTGAGCATAAGTTGTAGTAGGAAGTGGAAGTACCCAAACTTGGTAAACAATTACAAACATAAATATGAGCTTTTATAGCAATTAAAGCATCCCTGGAGTAACAGAAAGAGAACTTAGCCAGTACAGATGACTCCAATTGACCAAAGAGGCGGAATTTCAAAGTAATATAATTTTTCTTCCCACGTAACTATTACTTGTAGAATCATAGAATCACAGAAACACAGAATCATAGAATGGCTTGTGTTGCAGGGGTCCTTAAAGATCATCTTGCCATGATCAGGGCTACCACCCACCAGGTTGCCCAGGACCACATCCAGACTGGCCTTGAGCACCCCCAGGAATGCAATATTCAGAACTTCTTTGGACAACCTGCTCCAGTGCCGATTCATCCCCTGAGTAAGTAAAATTATTTCTTACATCTCCCCATTTTAGTAATGTAATTCTTCATTGGCTACATACATATAGAGCCAAGGCAAAAAGTGTTAGTATTTTTTTAATCCTCTCATATCACAAAGCTGAGCAGTTTTTCAGTATAAAGGACATACATTTCTCACTAATGGCAAGAATATCAGCTCATCACATTTAAATTGGCTTAATTTGCAGCAAAGGGGATTTAGGTTAGATAGAACAAATCCATGCATGGAATCAACCTGCTCGGGAAGTCTGTAGACTCTTGTCTATGAGAGCTTTCTAAACAAAGAAGGAATGCCTGTCAGAAATGATGTAGAAACAGCTTTGGAAACTGGATTAAGTTTTCCAGCTCACTTCCAGATGATTTTTCAAAGATTTCCTAAAGAAATTAAAAAGAGAGTGATATTTTGCTACTTACAATATTGACCTTTGTCATCAGAAAGAATTTAAATTCCAAAACATTAAAACAATTACTTCGAAAGTGAAAAAAAAAAAAAAAAAAAAAAAAAAGAAGAAAAAAAAAAGTAAGAAAGGAAAAGATTCTGGAAACTCAAGCAATACACACTTGCCAGCCATATAAAGTTTTTATCCAGAATGTAAACAGTAACAGTAAAGTTGGAAAAAGGGAGGTAAGCTCTTACCCACTGAATCATTTATTGTCTTCAGCCCACTGCACAATGTGGGAGCAGCTGAGGGGAAAAAAAGCCTCTGGGAACACATTCTTTCTTTCTTTTATTCCTGCCTTTTTACTGGACTTGGAAACAATGTCAAGAAGTTATACACATCTGCCTACTCATAAATGTTGATCTGATTAAGGGTCGATTCCTCCTCTAGCAAAGTTAGAAATAACTGAAGGATTTGAGAAAGAGTCGAGAGAAATTTTAAGTGCTTTTAAATATGTGTTGTAGAGTTTATGTATTGCAAGAAAGGAGTCTATCGTTAGGTATTAGAGGAAATTTTCTCTAATTTCTAATCTCTCTAATTCAGCAGTTCGGACATTTTCCTAACTTGAGTCTTTGAAGGCTGGATTAGACAAACATCTGTTGGCAATAACAGAGATTCTGCCTGAGGGCAAAGTGGAAGGAAAATGGCCTTTTGAAGTCCCTTCTAGCAATATGGTTTTAATACTTTGGATTTACTGACTATGTTGTCATTGTTTCTTGTGGAGAAAAAGAAATAATAATAATGTTATATCTTGAATTATACTTCAATACTAAATGCTACATCAATTTAAAGGAAATTTAAAGGTGTTTGCAGAAAAGGTTTAGCCAATACTTCAGGTTTTCATTTCAATAGTAATAAAAGAAATATATTTATGTAAAACCTACATTGTAAGCTAGAGAAATTAGCTACTAAAATTTGATAACACAATTAAGCAATAGTCCCTGCAGCTGATGTCCCTGTTAGGAGATAATAAATGGCAAGGAGATCTATATGCTGAAACTATCCTTATGTTGTCGGAATATGCCATGCCCTATTATAGTTTGGTAGAGCCTTCAGAGAAAGTGGATTTATTTTTTCAGTGAGGACAAGGAATCTTTTGTTGTTGTTGTTGCTGCTGTTTTTAGTGTGATGTTGAAATATTATTCTTACATTCTGCTGCTTGAAATCTATGATGATTGAAGTCCAGATGTTATCAGGACACGAAATCATAGCAAGACAATATGCAAATCTTTCCAAGTTGTTCATGACAGCTATAACGAAGAGATCTGAGTCACTGCACCTGCCAGCAATAAATTTCATCTACACCTGAAAGTCAGGCAAACTGACAGGAACTCAAGCATTGCATAAAATTTCAGTGATTTAGTAGCAGCAACAGTGCCTGTTTCAGCAGAACAAACAGTGAGGATTCCCAGGGAAAACTCTTTTCTTTCTTTTTTTTTTTTTTTTAATCATTCTAACTGACTTTCTCTAAGAATTAGTCCGCTCATATTTAAACAGCTATGAAAGTTTTTTAAAAGAAAGAAGTGGCTCAGTAGCCACTCCCCATAATTTTGTTCTGTTTGCAGCAACCTGGGTAAAGCTGAGATCTCTGGCAGTAGGATGACCTTCATTCCCAAAGAATGAATGATGTGTTGATTTCTGGAGTTGAGGCTGGGGAAAACCAATGCTGAGGCAGCTGGCAGTGGTTCTGCAGAAAGACAGACTTCTGGAATAAGAACAGGTCTACCTCTTGTAAGTTCTCATTTTGACTAAATTATGTAGTTCCAGAGAAAGAACATCATTACAGAATCACTTCAGCCATATTATTTTCTTGAATCCATTCACTGACTTCCTTTTAAATCACAATTCCATGTTTGGAGTATCAAGAAAGCTGATCATCAGATAAATATGTTGTTCAGATGAAATGCAGCGTATACAAAATCAGAAGACAACAAACTGTGTCAGGCTTTATTTTTATCCTCACAGGCATTATCTGTGAAAGTTGTTTAGCTCCATATGCAGATACAGTGTGTACTGATAGTTCATATCTTTTTTTTTTTTTTTCACCTAGAAATAATGAAAACGATGAGTTAATAGTATAAGTTTCTGGAATAATTTTCCAATATACATCCAGGAAGCAAAGCTCTTATTTCTTGTCTGGCAACATGGTAAAAAATGGTGATCATTCTTTAAAGGTAAAACACTTGTTTTAAAAAAAAAAAATATATATATATATATATGATTTGTTTATTTTCTTTGCCATTGTCCCAGGATGCCTTGGGAACAGGAGGTGTGACATACAATGACAACAGAACTGATTTTGGGCTGAGAATATAAGTCATGAAGTTTTGGAATAAGTCATTTTTTTTCATTTTGAAGTAATGAAAAAATGGAAAAGCCATTTTTTCAGGGTATGCATTCAAGTAATCCAATGACAATAATAATAACTCTCTCAATATTTGCAGCAATGTATGTTAATTGCATTTAAATAATTGATAAAAGTACATTACAAAATCAGTTGGAAAACAAAGTGGGTATAAATTAATGTAAACGGAAAACTGATTTATTATTTTTTTTTGTTGTTGGTTCTCTGTTTCTTCAGTAGACAAAAATAATTACAGATATGTATTTCAAATTCTCTCGTGTTACTCATTTTAGTAACAGGAGATACAGTAGCATATCTTCCAATTATTAACTGTCTTAAATATATCATTTCATTTTCATGCTAAGCGATATTTTACTGCATGATTGCTAAAGGCAAAATAGAGCAATATTTTTTAACAGCATGTACCAACTTAACTGTCATATTCAGCAGCCAAAGGGTCATTCAGAAGTGACTTTGTAAAAAATATAATTGAGCAAGAATTGGTTTATTATAATAATGCCCTTTCTAGAAAAATACTTTGTGTTACTAGTACAATAACAATTCTGTTATTTCACAGAATTTCAGAATTACGTAATGTAGGGCCTGGAAGGGACCTCTAGAGATCACTGAGTCCAAACCTCCTGCAAAGCAGACTCCCAGGATGAGGTTGCACAGGTGTCCAGGTGGGTCTTAAATAGCTCCAGAGAAGGTGAATCCACAGCCTCTCTGGGCAGTCTGTTCCAGTGCTCTGTCACCTTTACTGTGATGAATTTCTTATGCACATTCGTGTAAAACTTCCTATGCTTCAGTCTGCGGCCATTTCCCATTGTCCTATTGGCACACACTGCTGAAATGAAACTGTTCTTGTCCATTTGTCTCCCGCACCTTAGATATTTATAGACATTGATCACATCCCCACTGAGACTTCTTTTCTCAAGGCTGAACAGAGCCAGGTTTCTCAGCCTTTCCTCACAGCAGAGATGCTCCAGGCCCTGTATCATCTTTTTGGCCCTCCACCGGACTCTCTGCAGGAGATCCTTGTCTTTTCTACTAGGCACGTGGACAGAAGAAGATATTGCTTACATCAGCTGAATAAGAAATAACTTCTGTATAAGTATTCTCCCATATTATCAATGTTTCAGATCATTTGTCAACTCCCGCAGGACATCTAGCACCGGACTCTAACTCAGACAAAGGATATGGAAGAAAATAACACATATTATGCTAAGAGAAGGACCAAGGACACTCTGGTAACCTAGACATCGAAGAATTCTTTTATCTGAATCGATTACCTGAAAGTTGGGTGAGAACATAAGAAATAAATATGTGTCATTCAACCATTTTGTGAAAATAGTAGTTGTTTGTTCAGAGTGATTTGAGGTCTTTGTTATGTATAAAAGAGTTTATAAAGATATTCTTGTCCTTGTGGGTAACTTCTTGCTTACCAGAGGATGTATTCTCACAAAGAATGCTTCATCTGACAGTTGAGTATCTAACAGAGTTTTTCTCTGGTATTGCTGTAAGAAACACTTGTGTCCTGGATTGTGTAATTCAGGCTCAGGTAGAATTTGCTATGAATCACAGTTTATTCTTCACTTTTGCAAAAGTTGGTGTTCTACTGGATTCAGGTACCAGCACACTGGAAAGATACAGGAGTTTTCATTCCCTATTGCCCTATACAAGTAAGCCCTTCCCTGTTTCCCAATTGGTTAAGTTATCTGAGGTTTCTTCTCAGTCAGCCTCATTGGCCTCCTCAGTAAGTACCTCTGTTCTGTTTCCTTTGTACATATTTTGTAATCTGGATTCAGTTTGTCGCTTTGACGAACTAGAGTTATCTTTCTGTCTTTCTTGACAAAGTCCATCTCCCTCTGTCATATCAAGCAAATAAGATAGTTGATAAAGCCTGCCTTTCTCCGTCTTGTCAAGCAAGCAGAATTTACAAGTAGTTGCCAAGCTGACATCTCCTGCTATACATGTACAAGGTAAGTTTTTTAACAAATTCTTCTCAGATTTTGTTTGGCAAGGATACCTTCATTTTTTCATCTCCGTTCCCCTTTTTGTTTTTTATCATCTAATTGTTAATGCACACCTTCTTTGGGCCTAACTGCAAGCAGATATTTATCATGTAAGACAAGTTCTGAGGCATGTCTTTTTGGTTTCACAACATTCTTTTGTTATGCAAAAACAGCATATCTTCCCCCATGTTACTGGACCACACACAATGCATGTAAGCTTGCAAGCCTTGTGAACAGAGTAGTTTGTTGGTATGATCAGAATAGTTTAATTATGGTTTAAAATAGTGGGGAATTACAAGATTGTAAGCTTTCTGGAGAGAATAAGAATATGTATTTTTTCCTCCTTTTTGTTACTTGTACCACATCTTTCATGGTAGTTACAGGAATGACTTTGCTCCAGGTGAGCTGAACACAAAAGAGGAGTATTTCTTATTCCTGATTGCATTATGCAGACCCAGAGAAGTGCTCAAAATGCACGATGAAATCCCAGGCATGCTGATATTTAACGGAGTATTAATCGCTGATTTCAGAGTCAGGATCCTCCTTAACCATATGAATCTAGCACAGGACTGGAGCTTATTGCTCAGAGCCTGGAGACTGGGAAGAGACAAAAGGTTGTTCTGCTCTTGACCTTGTACCCCTCACTTGTTTTCTTAATTAGAGACATTGTACTGTACTGCATAGGCTGCCAACATCATTGTGTTCCTGTATCCTGGGTGTATTATTTTGCAAATTGCACACTTCTGAAGCATTCTGTGTCATTATTATTATAAGAACTTTTCTCACTTTCTCAGCAAAACAGCACGTGGGCCTGAAACAGATAGATAAGATCCGCCAGTTAAATATTTCCTAATGATTCCACAAGCAAACTAAAAAAAAAAAAAAAAAAAAGAAAAAAAAAAATATTTAAGAAAAGATTAAAATTGAATTCCTAATATAATCAATCTCCAAGGAAAAGTACAATTATTTAAGTAATGGTAAGTTCAGATCTTAATTGTAAAAACTTGAGCCCTTGAAAATCTTAATAACGACTGCTTTTTCTAAACTTTTTGAGGAGAATAGGATTGCCTACAGATTAGAAATAATAATAATAATAAAATTACTATTTGGTAAAGTACATAAGGGCTAAAACTTACATTCCCCTTAAGTATCCCACTCTGGATACCCCGTGGTGGGAGAATCCTAAATGCTTTTTATTATTATTATTATTCCTGAAATTGTCAGCTTACTTTATACAGATGATGGCTTAAATTATGAAATTTAAACAATCAAAGTAACTATAAACTAGCCCTTGCTTTACATATGGCAAAGGAATAATCTTTTCCAGATTGCCTTCATAAAACACAAGGAGATCATTAGGTGAAAATTCAGCTAAGACGAAAAAGCTCCAGTCATTTCTATAATAATGAACAAGTAGTTTTATTATTGCAACTTTTTTATTTGCAAATATATGTTTTGTTTAGACACTGCATATTTCTTAATGAAGGCTTTTCAAATCTAATGCTTTTTAAATCTGTTCAGTTTTAAAGTATAGATTAATTCTCAGCAGATTCTGATCTCATTGCATTCTACTTTGTCAGAAAACTGATTTGTTAGGTTTCCCGTACTCTATCTCCTCTGCAATGAGAAGATAAGATGTAATTTCCCATGAATTGCAGGACTATGTGGGCAGAAATATTGCCTGTAATCTTCCAATACGTTCCACACACAGGGAAGGAAAGTCTTCTTCTGCCCCATAAACAATATATTATACAAACAAGATATTCTGTTTAACAGAAGAGGTACGTAAAAAGCAGCCTAGCTCTTCATAGCCAATCTAATCCCCATACTGAATTTTAATAGTGAGATTTATTTGCAGTTAAATAACGAATTCCTACTCCCTGAAATGGTAATTCTTATAGAACTATTTTGTAATTTTCAACAGAAAACAACAAATTCTGGATGAATACTCCACAAAAATAATTAATTAATTAATTTAAAAATTAATTAATTTAATTTATTTTATTTTATTTTTTTTTTCCGTGTACAAAAAACAGTGTTTCAAACCAGTATTCATTCCTGAAACCGCAGGAATGACTGTTGAGAATTACAGATCTGTGCATACTATACCATTACATCTGTGTGCTGGATCTGCTCTCAAAACTGATCAAGCTTATAGGCTGCTATTCAGCCACAAACAATAAAATGAGAAGAAAAATTATTCTTCTTGTATGACAGAATTTGCACTGTAACTTTAAAAAAAAAGTATATTCAGAATTCCCCCCACACAATTTTCAATAAAACGAAAAATACATCATCATCTGTGGAAGAGAAAAAAATGATTCTGTAACTTGAAATCTTGAAGTTAAGGACCGAGTGATTGAATATTGAAGTAAAAACAAACAAACAAACAAACAAAGAACAACAACAAAAACAACCAGATATGGAGGAGGGTCAAAAGAGATTACTGGATTAGTAACCAGGGAGAGGGGTGAGGTGCACTCTTCGCCCTCTCACCAAAGCGGGTACTTATGCCCAAATCGCAGTGCCTACAACGAGGTGCAAAAGACGTTCAGTCTCCTTGGGACTGATAACAATCAGAGTTTCAAGGAAGACAGTTAATGACCATCATATTGTCACAAACTAGGTGCTCGAAGAACTGATAATGGACATCCAGTTCTATAGATCCTATTGCAAGTTGTGTGATAATGAGTCAATCAGCATACCCTATAAATAGCAAGCAGACTCCATTGGAAGCTCCTCTTGCAAGCAGCTGACTGCACATCAAAATACCCCCTTAAGTAGGGACACCACACGAAGTTACTTAACGCTTGCTCAGAGCTTCACCCTGGACATGCTGAAGCTTTGCAAACAGTTTAAATAAACTAGCTCTGCTAAGATTTGATCTTAAGTTCATTAAGCAACCTCCCCCCTCTGTGTAGCAAATAGGTAAGGATATCTAGCTATCCCTATCAACATTGTTCATATTACATTATTATTATTATCTATTTATATCTATAAATAATTTTCATACAGGAGAAGCATGCAGTGCTTTAGTTTCTATCCAAGAGGAAAGAAACATCATTATATTTAATGGAAGGCAAATGACAATGAGTTATTGTCCCTTGGAGAATAAGCATTTCTACCCACTGTAAGGATGACCCATTACTTTAAACCTTCCAGATCAAGCTAGAATTTCATGATCAATCACTCTTTTTACTGCTCAGTTATATTGCCTATGTTTGCAGTAAAGATTACATTCCAGTTCCCGCATCACATCTTTGTATCTACTTAAGAAAAGGATTTTGTCATTATGTCCTTTACCTTTGAGAAGGCTTAGTTCTTGGAGGAGTATAACGGATGGGAATTCAGCCCCTGGAATACAGGCCAAGGGCATGCTGCGTTGTAGAATCATAGATTCATCATGGCTGGAAAAGACCTCCAGGATCATCTAGTGCAATCATCAAGCCATCACTACCATGCCCTCTAACCCATGTCTCTCAGTGCCACATCTGCAGTTTTCTTGAACACCTCCAAGGACAGCGACTGTACCACCTCCCTGGGCAGTTTGTTCCAATGTTTCATTCCTCTTTCTGAGAAGAAATTTTTCCTAATATCCAATATTCAGATTTTTTTTTTTAATGTAACTTTAGAAATCATTATTTCACATTGACAGAAAGTTAAAAAGTAAAATCTATAACATGACCTCCTGTCTTTTAGGGAATGAATTCATAGTAGTATCTCTAATGTTAGATTTCAATTTATAACTCTCACCTGTCTAACATATTTGTAAACACTCAGAATACTTGACTACCATGCATATAATCTTATATGAATACTAATTCAGATGCTACACCACCAGTATTATCAAATTGGTTGTTATGGGAGACATACTTATTCTTGGTCATGTTAGTTAGTTCATTTATTCTAGGATCAATAGATGTTTTTAGAGGATCTTTTTGTTGTTTGTAAGTAATAGACATCTTTGATCTATTTTAGAACTAACATAGTTTTATACTCATATATTTTCAATTTAAAACAGATTTAAAATTTCTGCCTTAATTTTTGTTTAATTTTATTATCTTCCCTGGTATTTGTAGAGTTTTTAAGCATTCTTCTCTTTTTTTTTGTTCACTTATTTATTTGTTTTTCTATATATTTTTTTTTGTATGTTGTTTTGTGTGTATTTTTTTCTTTTCTTTTTTTTTTTTTCTTTGAGTCCTAATAATGTGCTTAAATTTTCCTGTCTTTCACTTAGCTCATTTTTCAATAAAGCACTTTCATTTATGTAAGAAGGTCTTAAGATTAACAGATTTCAGGAGATGTAAGAAAGCTACTGAAGAATACATTATGAAGCAATATAACATGGGGGTTTAGTTTATATATTTTAAAGCATAGTGAAGTTGCAATGTTTTACTCATTTTTGTGGATCTGTTTAAGTTGTCTACATATATGGACTTTGGCATTTACTCAGAATCTTTAACTTCATTTCTCTATGATGGCTTCAAATAAACAGCATCTGAGACAAAAAATGATGCTTGTGCTCCCTGAAAAGGCAATAAGTCCTGAAGTGTAACTATGGTAAGTATTTCAGTCTTAGTTGATCACTTTTGAAGGTTCAGGAGAAACCAAAAATGTATGCTGAACAAAGGAGGCATGTAGACGAGGCTAAAACAGACATGTAAATTAAACCAGTTTGAAAATAGTGGTGGATTTGTCTAACTTTAATGAAAAATTAGTGATCCTGACTGATTGTGGGTTGGCTTAATTGATTATTTCTCCTCTTTTGGGCTGGAGGCCAGGTATGCCAACTAATGCTGAGTGCAAATGTTTACCAGAAATGCAAATCATCGATCAACAGCTGAAAAATTGTGATCCATGCAGAATTCTAGGCATCTTTTTCTGGATAAAATATTAGCTTAACTTAATACATATTCCAAAAACTATATATATATTTATTTGAATTAAAATTATGGAATCTGTCCATTGCATGAATGCTTTGTGTGTTTTGTAAAGACGATCACAGGAAAGCTTTAAAGCTTTTCTCTGAATCCCCACTGGAAATGTCTGTCCTATATTGTCGATTTCATTATTGTGTTAGAAAAACTTTTGCCCTTAGTGTTTCTTCCAGTCCTGGTACTTAATTGTTGTTATTTGGCAGCGTGAAATATTGATGACATTGGTCAAAAAGATTGACAGCTGCATGAATTGTTATTAACCAGCCTGTTGGTTGTAGCTTAAAGTTCAATAAATACCAAGATGCAGCATAAGCCCCAGGGAGCTGCTCTCTTTTTGGAATGACAGGAAATTAACTATTTGATGTCTATATAAGTCATCTGTCTTTTCCCAGCATCTTCAAGATAATTTTTATAGTGCCAAAATATGTAAATTGGTAATGATTACTTTTCTACCCAAGCATTCTCTCTTGTAACTGGGGATCATGATCCCTTACCAGCACTGCAGGAGTGGAAGACCAGATTTTACATTATGTGTGAGTCTATTATTATCTGGTCTATTATTCCTATAATATAATATCTATTATATTATCTGGTCTATTATTCCTATCAGCACTCATCAGCACCATAACAAACAACAGGAAAATTATTTCAAAACATCAGGAATTGCAAAAGAACTTGTGACAGAAGGATTTCAGAGGTGACTTTGTAAGAATTTTTGTACTGTAATCTGTGATACATGAGAATATTTTTCAACTCCTTAATATAGGAATTGAAGTGCTGTTGCATTTCTCAGTCATTTAGTTAGGATAGATGAACGGAATAAAGAGCTTGCAGAATACTTTCAAGCATACCAATTAGAAAAAAAAATAGAAATATTAGAAAGTGTATGTCCTATGGCTGCATCCTTTCAGGTATACTTGAAGAAATCAGTACTATGAATTTACACAAATTTTTGAGATGGATGTGTCACAAAATTGCTGTCACTAGTCTAAGTAGAGGTTGTCTGTAATAATGAATAATATGGACTTTATCTGTACCTATCACACGTCGATGATATGGCAGATAACACATTGTGCATAAAACCTAGAGATGGCACCTTACTAGGTCATACAGTTATTTTGATATTTTGAATCACTGATAAAAGTTTTCATTTGTCATCAAAGGAATTTTATCATTCATGTTATTTAGTCTCCTGAGATTCCACAACTAGATGCATTTTTCTGGTGATTTGCATGGATGCTGGTAATAACATGGATCCACTGGTAATAATAACAACAACAAAAAACCTTTTTCACTGAGAATTTGTCTACAAATTTCTCTCCATGACATGTTTTTCAAAGATTTCAAAGAATTTAAAATCCAATCCATTTTCACAGTTGCTCTATTAAGTTACACTGAGGCAAATTTTTGTTTTATTTCCTTTCTTTTGAAATCAGCCACTTACTATGCCTTAGCCATTTTGATTTTTGTCTTCTGTTACAAAAGTTAGTCTGCCCCATCTTTAAGGTATATGTCAACATCAGTAAGAGGACTAATAAAATGTCTTGCAAATACAAAATTAACTAATTTTTTATAGAACTTTTGAAATTTATAATTGTTTAAATGTCCTCCTGGTGAAACAAGAAAATGTAATTAAATGCTAAAAATAATTGATAAGTAACTTGTTTAACCAATGGTTACAGTCTCCCTGCCTTTGTTCTCAGCCTTTGTAGTAATTGAACCTACTGCATTTCAATGCTGACATTTAATCAATGCATGTAAATCACCTTGGAGACCTATTATTCTCGTATTCATTAATCCAGTCATGCAGACTACAAGCATGTAGGAGAATTATACAAAAAGTTTTGCAGCTGAGATCAAAAAGTGGTACATGTGGTGTTTTGCTTTTCAAATTCCAAAATACTTCTGACACTTGGCATGTGATATACAATAAAATGTCTAAAGAAAAAAATATAATCTTGCTGAATTTAGTTGCATCAGTATTTTATTTAAACAAATTTTAAGTTAGGAAATTCTCCACTTAACATCTGAATGGATACCTTTCCTGCTTACTGTGTAGTACACATCTTCCGTTTACTAATTTCTAGAGGTAACTAAAGATGAAAATAAATATGTATGTAGTTTTTTTAGAACTGTATTGGAGGTAAAAATTAAAAATAAACATAAAAGTAATTGTAAAAAAATGTTGTAGGCAAAAAAAAAAAAGTTTATATTTAGGCCAATATTTGGAAGGAGGGAATGAAAACTTCAGAGAAAACAGTGAACAAACAAGAACAATTAAAGCAGCATTCAGACAGATATGTACCTACCTTTCTACTTCTACAAGTGTACTCTGTATTCCACCATCTCACAGCAGTATTTTATTTCAGAAATATCAATTTCTGCAAGTAAACCATGTTGTGATATCTCACTATTTCATGTAGAATATATCAAAATACGCAGCCAGTTGTGGCCTATTGGCTAGCCAGGCTGGCATCAGACTGGGAGCAGAGCCCAGAACTTGAAGGCAGCCTGATACTAATGGAGCAGGAGAGGCAATTCATGAAGGGAGCTAGAGCAACATGCTGCTCACCTGCCTTTTAAGTAATTTTCTCTACTGTATGGTAACTATGGCAACGTGTGGAAGAAATATGGAAAAAAGCAAAGTGAGAACTGCAAAAGATGGGTTTTCAGTCTTTTATCAGTGTGTAAAGTTTACTCTTCTGCTTTTTACTCCTTTCAGCTTCTAAAAAACAGCCATTCAACACAAAATTTCAGATGAAGGCAATTTAAAGATTTAATATAAATAATTTTGAAATATTTTCTTTCATTTAAACATAAACATATTCAATTATATTTGGAAAGTAATTTGGAATTCAAACAGAACTTCAGTAACTCTAAGATTTGCTTCTGTTTTTGCTATGTGAAAATGACCCCTTTTTTTACATGAAGATTTTTTTCTCATAAAGAATACTTAGCAAATAATTCCTTTCTTATATCCAATGTAAATTTACCTTTTTTAGTTCAAAGACATTACTCCTTCTCTTATCAAGAGGTCACAAAGCTCATGTGTATATTCTCTGTCACCCCACTATCCCCAGACATATGATTTAACTTCACGGAGGAGAGAGAACTCGCCCTCAGTTTTAATGTTGTCTTTCCTTTTGATGAGGGGCTGCGACATGGAGATAGATCAGTATTGAGTGATCACCTGAGGGCGGCACTGGGGCCCGGACTCATTCTGCATAGTGCAATGAAGAAAGAATAGATTCAGACTATAGAAAATTGTAACTTCCTCAAAGGGGATCTATTTTAGGTTGTCTAAGTTCAGGCTGTGACTCACAATGGGGAAAAGACTGTGCAGCAGGTAGAGGAAAGGATAGAGCAGTGGAAATAAGAGAGCAAAAAGGAAAGGAATGATATCGTCTGATGATGAAGTCTTTGCTATTAGAGGGCCCATGTGATCTTTAAGGCTGACTGCAAGTTCCATGAGCTTTCCACCCTGCAGACTGAGGATGGCTACCTTTATCAAGACATTTTAATACAACCCTGCCATGCTACTATTGTCTGAAGCGGATGTGCATGCTGACTGAACAGAGAATGCCTTGGAGGCAGCCTTGAATGTGACCTTCTTTTCAAGAAGGCCAGAATAGTTACCTGCCCAAGAGGCACTGTCATATTGATTCATCTGCCTTTAAAGAGATGTGCTAGATATCTGATTGAGAAGCACCTGCTTTTCAAGTGCTGAAAATTGAACAAATGTTTAGTATACCTGGGAAGTAGTCAGCCATGGATGATGACTTTGCTTCCAGCAGATATGAACATGTGAATATCTTGGAGGGACAATATATGGAAAGAATCTCCTCCTTAAGGGATCGAAAGCAATTATTGAAGATATTTTTGTAAGCTGTGCCCTCCAGACACATTTTGTCACTCTCACAGAATCACAGAATCACAGAATCACAGAATCACCCGGGTTGGAAGGGACCCCAAGGATCATGTAGTTCCAACCCCCCTGCCTAGCAGGGCCACCAAACATACACATTCAGATCAGGTTGCCCAGGACCCCGTCCAACCTGGCCTTAAACACGTCCAAGGACGGGGCATCCACAACCTCCCTGGGCAGCCCGTTCCAGGGCCTAACCACTCTCCTAGTAAAGAACTTCCCCCTAACATCCAACCTAAATCTTCCCTCCTTCAACTTAAAACCATTTCCCCTAGTCCTGCTGTTATCAGCCCTTTTGAAGAGTTTACTCCCCTCCTGGGTGTAGGTTCCCTTCAGGTATTGATAGGCTGCAATGAGGTCACCCCACAGCCTTCTCTTCTCCAGGCTGAACAAGCCCAACTCCCTCAGCCTGTCCTCATAGGGGAGGTGCTCCAGCCCCCTGATCATCTTAGTCGCCCTCCTCTGGACCCTTTCCAAAATCTCAATGTCTTTCTTGTACTGAGGGCTCCACACCTGGACACAGTACTCCAGATGGGGCCTCACAAGAGCCGAGTAGAGAGGGACAATCACCTCCCTGTCCCTGCTGGCCACCCCTCTCCTGATGGAGCCCAGGATCCCATTTGCCTTTGACTCTCATGAATGATTTAACTCTGGTGTTCCCCCCCAAAATATATATATATATTTTACTAGTATTTTACAAATGTTAAACTGTACTACCAAAATATACAAGCATTAATTTTCATATCTAGCCAAACAGATAATTCCTTTTATTTCACTGACCCTTTGCCCTCTGGATCTCAAAGATCACATAATGAAGCTAGTAAAAGGATTTACCATCTTCAAAGCTGGTACAGATGCATCCAAATCTTCAGAAGAATCTTGATCCTAGTAAAGATAAAAGATCCTGAGGAAAAAAAAACATCATATTGCAGTGTGCAAATTATTTTTTAAATATATAGAGCAAAATTCATTCTAAGTCAAAACTTGAACTTTGCTTTGGGAATGCTGACAGCAGATAACAGAGCAGTAAGGGTCTGCAATTGTGGTGACAGAGGATAAAGTCAGAGGGTTAACAACTGAAAGTGGACATAGCAGAAAAAAAAAAGAAAAGAAAAAAATAATTATTTCAGTAACAAAAGAAGTTGAGATTCTGCAGTTTGAGATATTTTCTTTTAGTAGATTACTTATTTCATAGGGGTCATGGTTGTATCTGCTATTTATTAGAGAGCAAATGAGGAATCTGAGTGACTAAGAATTCCTTTATTGAAGTTAAGAAGAATTCTTTGGTGATCTTCAACTAATGGATTCGGAGGACAATACTTTGCCATCAGACTTTCAATAGTCCTTATGAAAGAAAGTAAATGTCAAAGAAAGTCAGGGCAGACTTCTGTTTTGTTTTTCTGATTTTCCACAACGGGGTAGTCAGCTCAAGCCCACATCCTGCACAGAGCAGCCCTTGGAACGAGGGGGTCACAACCAGGTGTGTCACCCTCCTTTCTATGGCCCTGAGCACAAAAAGGGCAATCTAATTCCAAACCATTCATGAGCCATTAGAATTAGCTTGCATTCTGATCCCTTTTATCCTTGGCTTTTATTTTTTTTCTAACATAAAGGACAAATAAAAGAGGAAGATTAAGGTACATTTGTACACAGGCTGTATGTGAAATGTAAAAATGAAATCTCTGAACCTGGGATTCTTTTAGCTCTAGGTGACTGTCTTTTCCTTTCACCCCAGGCAAACATATGCAAAGTGATTTATCGAAGCTCTTTTTTTAAGACTTAAAATAAAGAATTGTTGAAAAGTACAAATTTTCTATAGTGGAGGTTAAACATTAAATAGATTGAGTGAAATAGAAGCTTTTCTTTTATAATCAGTTTTAATCACATCCAAAACTCAAATCAGATTAAATTGGACATTACTGGTTTAGATTTAAACCATATTTTCCTTCACCCCATATTAACATGTTTTAAATATCAGTATTTTGATCACACAGCTGTGTGACCCTACAGAAGGGGAGATATTTCAGATATGAGAAGGTCATTCATTAATATCATTAATCATTAATATTCATTAATAAGCATAGGATAGGATCAGTACTTCTTGTTGTTTCAAGGATCTGAGACAAGATGATACAATAAAATATCTGTGTTTCAAAATGTAAAAATAACATGCCAAGCAACCATATGCTACAGGATCTTTTCTCATAGCTATTTCTTGGGATAAGTGTGGCAGAAAGTGAGAAAAATGGTTCCTCTGGAAACAGAGAATGAATGTCAGTGGGTTCAGAATTAACTATTGCTGTAATCATTGTATATGCAGTCTAGAAGTGAACAGTATAATAAATAAAACCTTCCAATGTCAGCACAGGGAGAAAATAAAAAAAATGGAAAAGAGTGTTTTTTTCCTTCTATTTTCACTTAATCAGCAGTTCTGCAATGAAGAGTTCACACTTAACATACGTTCAGAATTTTGGCATGCAAACCTTGTTGTTTCCACATGCCAAACGTTCCTAGATCTGGCAGTATTAGTCTACTTGATTGCAGGGGGGTGGTTTGGGACTGTTGGAAACCATACCCTATGATTTGCCCAGTAGTTCTACTTAGACTACAATAATGCACTGCAAAGGCTGCCAAACAGCAACTAAGCTCCACTAGAATAGAAAAAGAGAAAGAGGGGTAGTCAGTGTGTAGTGTGTTTATCTCCAAGCAAAGTGCTGACACAAACAAGTATTACAGCTCCCATGCAAGCAGGTGAGATGACGATAAATCAAATGCAAAAAGAATCCACATAGCATAAATTCTGAATGAATTATGTTCAATAATGGATGGCTTGTGCACTACAGAATTTAAGATTTATTTTTATAAATTTTATAGAGCTGGTGAATGACAGTTAACAGACAAAAAACTTTATGGTACTTGATAAAAATAAATGTTTTTTTTTTCTCTCTTTTTTTTTTTAAAGGTCAAACAATTATCAGGATAAATGAAGATTATTATTATGCAGTTAAGTGTAAAAAACGGAAGAGAATAGAACTTTTCTCTTCCAAATCCAAGAGTAAGTTTCAAAAATAATGTGTGCGTAAAGCAGAATTTATGAAATTCAGTCAACCTGAGACCTCTGAACACTCTTGAGAAGCAATTTGACTAAAATACTACAAGTAGAAGGGCAAAATAAAACATCAGTAATCTAAAACTTTCTGGACAATCATTTATCCCATTTGCAAAATGAGTTACTGTGTCTAATCACTTGTAGATTTACATCAGAAGAATTCATCAAAATACTTCAACTTGACTTTCCTAGCAGAATAAATGTTAAAAAATTGATTTTTTTTTTACATATTTTTTCTGTTTAAGAGCTGAGTGTAAGTTATATCACATTTACTCCATTAAGAATTTCAGATACCTTTTGGATGAAAAAGAGTCATTATTCCATAACCAACAAACAATATTTAAATATTAATTTTGACACTTTAAATTATGAAATTTCAAGCTGCTTTTAAAGCAGTTCTTAACTAATAATGACTAATAATGACTATTATACAGTATTTCTCTTAAAATGAACGACTTGGGAATAAATTCTAAAAATAGTTGTTCTAATTAAATGGAAAATATAATTAGGCAATAAATTAGTGTTTATTCTTGAGATAAAGTGAAAGGAAATGTAATTAATTCAAATAGCATTGCTGTGACTATTTTGGAATTATTATTCCATATTAGAAGTTACAATTGCTACCAAATAAAATTGCTTCAGGAACTTATTATTTCCTTTAATACATGAGCTCAGTTATGATGGACAACTTGTTTTTCTATTTAGAAAATTAGGATGACATACAAATCTCTTCTTTCTTCTGCTCCGTCTTAACAGAAAATAATTGAGTTCTCTTTACTTTCACAAGGACTTATGATCCAGTAAGCACATTTGAGAATTAGCACATCATGCTAACATTTACTGAACAGTGAGGCTGGTATAAGCAGGACTTTGACAGTTTCTCCTCTGTTAATTTGTCCTTAATCTTCTACAAATCATCGGGTTCATCTCTCATGTATTACATATTTGTCCTAACATATATATATATGTGTGTGTGTGTGTGTATATATATATATATATCTCTCTTAGGATTGCAATGTTTACTTCAAGATGTATTTTAATTAAGGCTGGAAACCCTGAAAATAACTATCATTTTCTTTCTACTTTCACAAAACTACTTTTTACTATTTAATATTCAAATAATCTTAAATAATTGTTCTGTAGTAACCTCTTAGAGAAAATAAACTGAGTAACCACTGGGTATAATTAATTATTTTATTAGGGTAATTTTATGAAAGTAATTTAAAAAAAAAATGAAAAAAGAGAAAAAATCCAGAATTTTTAATTCAAATCTTTGGAGAAAGTATGTGCTATTGTATATCTAAATGTGAAAGCATCACATAGCACTTTTTCTGATCAATGTCAAAATGATGAAAACATAGCAGAATCAATGGCCTGTCCTTCCTAAAGGACTCTCTTGTTTCTGATGGTGATTTCAAGCTTGTTTGTTCTACCTTTGGAAGTTTAAGGCAAGACTCAGGAAAAGCAATTGTGAGGAACAATTTATTATCATTAGCCAAGTCAAACCAATAGCAAACAAAAGTGTCTGTGAATAATTTACAGATTCTCACTGGCATTTTATTTGCAATATGTTTGGATGCTTTTCGATGTTTTTTCTTGTTTGTTGGTTTATTGGTTTGTGCGTGTGTGTGTGTGTATGTGTGTTTTGGTCTTTGTTTTCTTTTGGTTAACTGCTAGAGGCAGTTTTTATTGCTATGCTTTGGGAACTGAAAGGGTATGTCTGTCTTAAAACAAGAATATTAATGATCTTGTCACAAAGGACTAATGGCTCTGATGAGTGGTTTGTTGCTCTTACTTTCAAGTTCTTCATTTACAAAGCGTACGGTATGTAGAATATGTTATATGGTACACTCAGAGTGGAAACAACAACATCCTCTTGCTTTCCAACAATTAATTTAAAATGAAAAAAAAAAAAAAAAAGATAAACAATGGAAGGCATTTAAAACCTTCATAGACAAGGTTGACCACAAATAATTTAAATGACGAATTGTGACTATGACCTCATGCCCTTTTATGTTTCCTCTTTATATTTACTTTAACTCTTCTAAAAATTGGGCTGTCATCTATTCCTTCTGCAAAACACTCAGGCACAAGCAGAGGTTTATAAAAGCTGGGAGATACAAGGCTGATGACCCCTGGTACAGTGGATTATTTCTCTCCTTCAGCTTTGTTGGGCAACTGGATCTGGTAGGCTCAAGTTTAAAGCATTTCTAAGTAGTTAGAACAGTTCTCAAATGGTAGATACTTTACATCTCTCCATGTCTAAATGTGGCTGGATCCAATTACGCTTACTGGGAAGAGTCTTCTTGCTAGTCCCAGCTACGTCAACATTGTGATAGACAGAAAAGTAAATAAAGAAATAAATACGTATACTGGAGTGAATAGAAGGATGTTAAACTGCTCCAGCATGGTTAAGCTACAGAAGGGACTAGAAAATAAAATGTGAGAAGCAGCTGAGGGAACTGGGGCTACTTATACTGGAGAAAAGGAGACTGAGGGGACATTACTCTCTGTAATAAGGAGATAAGAGTTGGTGGTAAGACATAGGGCATCAAGTTGTACCAGGTTTAGACTAGACAGTGTGGAGAATTTCTTCATGGAGAGCGTGGTCACATACTGGAATGGGCTGTCCATGGAAATGAAACAGTCCCTATCTCTGGAGGTATTTAAGAGATGTATAGATGTGCCACTAAGGATTTAGTGGTGGGACCTATTTCATCACACTGAGGGTTGGACTTGATGATCTTGAAGGTTTTTCCAACTTAGATTATTCTATGATTTATGTCAAGCAGCCGGAAGAATGATAACTGACTCCTTCTGTAATCTCTTTTACTTGAAGTTTAGCACAGTGACAGGATTTCCTCACTGGAGCATTTCTGATGGAGTAGTTTTGTTGCTCTAATTTGTTCAGTGCTGAGGACACAGGATTTAGCTTTGTGCTTGATTTCTCCTTAGGAATGCTGTATATGAAAAGAGATTTTTCCTCCCTGCATACAGTGTGCAAGTATGTTCATTCACTCACAATGGCCTTATTGTAGAGTATGACTGGAATGCATATTCAGTGCCATTTTGTCTCCATCTTTTCCAGATTTGCTCTACCTGTATTCCATTTTCCCTAGGAGAGGCTTCTTCTAGGCCCCAGCACAGAGGAAACAGATTGCACAGAGTAATGTTTTCTCCTTTTACTGTCATTAGTATTTAACAACATACATAAAGAGATAAATATGATGACCAACAGTAAAGAAGGAAAAGAGTTTAACCTGTTTGCTATTCATTACTAATATAGCATTCAGACAGACATTATAGTATCCTCAGTAAAGAAAAAAATATTTAAGGTTTCATAGAAATATTTCCCAAGCCTTTGATTACTGTAAAAGTAGCAGCTACATGACTTTCTCAGAATCATCTAGGATGTATCTGCTTTGGGTAAATATATTGAAACTAATGGTAAGTTATCTGAGAATGATAAACAGTATAGATGCATCAGTGCTACATTGTGCCAAAATAGCTGGTTCTTTCAAAAGGTGGAGATAATTAGCTCAGGAGTGGTGCCATGCTGGTGTAATCAGAATGCCTTTGAGGTCTGGGACTTTTATCTCTGCTGGGGCTTAGCTGTGTGCAAATAGAAATATCTGCTCACCTGGTGGAAAGTTCAGGATACACAGCATGCTTTTGAGATAAGAACACAGTGATCTTGAGGCAAAACTGGGATGGAATGCTGAAATGCAGAGTGCTGTTTGGAAATGCTCCTAGTGAAATCTCTTGTGTAGGCAACAAATATCTTGTGATGGTAAAATCTGTGGTATGACTGCCAAAATACTGCAAATTTGTTAATGTAACTCCTGAGTCCTGTCTTACCTTTTTACTACAGCTTGATTCTTTTTTCCTCTCCTCCCCTTTCTTCTCTGAAATTTTAATCTACAGATCAAAATGCAGACTGTTTTAGTTCTGCCCGTGTAAAAAGAACTACATTATTATGTTTTTAAAATGGTCACTTTAGAAAGATTTAATGTGCAGCGTTCAACAGTATTTGCAAAAATGTACTTGGTAATTTCAGTTTTAAAAAACTCAGGTTTAACAATTTTAAGTCAGTTATTGCACCTGATTTTAAATATTCTTTCCAATCCCAACATCTATACAACTATGCATACTAAACTAAAACTAAACTAAACTATGCATACAAAACTAAAATTCAATTAAAAAAAAATTGAATTAAACAATATTCTTTCAGTTTGGTCAAAGCTAGAGAAAACTGCCTATAGTCAAATATTGTTCAAGCTGACACAGTTAAGGTAGTTTGTACACAGAAATCTCTCATAGAACACTTTTTTTCTTATGTATTGATATACATGCAATTTCACTGTGCATCAGTTCTTTCATTTAAATTTAATTTAGGATTTTTAAAACTTGAGAAATAGGATTTTCTTCAAAAAAAAAAAAAAAAAGATTATAATAACAAAAAGTATGAAATACTATGGAATCTAAGATTTGCTTTTGATCAGTTGATGATAGCTGGAGACTATCCTCTTATTAGTTTCTACTAAAACTAGAAGGATGAGACCAAAAACTCTACTGGCTTTTGGGGTGGAATGAAAAATGTTAATAACATACAGAAATAGCTAAACCTTTCAGTGTTTACTGACTGGATGAGGAATCAATGACCTGAACGCTGTTATTTCCTTCCTTGATTATAGTGAGAAAATCACTTTATTTATTTACCTATTTATTTATTTATTCTTTTAGCAGAAGAACAGCAATGCTTACATTTATAAAATGTATTTTATTTTTATAAAATTAAAATTTTATTTTAATTAAAAAAATTAAATTTTTATAAAATTTATATATGTAAGCAATGCTTACATATATAAAAAATATATTTACACTGCAGTTGAGGAGTGCTATATAAATACTCCGAGCAAATATATATTTGCTCTTCATCTGCGATGATTCAGACACTTTGTTAATCTCTGAAACACTATTTCCTATAATGCAGAATAAATGCAGATATAATACAGATCAGGCAGGTATGTTTCATTGGGGAGAGAAATATGGTTTCATCTACTTACTTAAATTATTTCCCTGGATAAGTTTTCCTCTTTCTTCAGATTTCAAATGCTTCATTCATTGGCAAACTACAATCACCAAATATTGGTTGTCTTTTGTTAAGAATCTTGAAAGTAGTAGAAGAGCTAAAGCTTTAGTTTATGCTAAATTTTAAAATTTTAAATTGTAATTGTAGGAACAGTACATTGAACTACACTTTCTCCCACAAGTAAAGGATTACACTTCCTGCTTTCTTTTGTATTTCCTTACGAAGAGTGCTAATATGAAATCTGATATAGTTGAAGTGTTAAGGTAATGGTCTGTGAAATAAAAATGTACCAGGAACATTATGGGATATATAAGTTTTTTTCTTTTTCTTCTTATATCTTTTTCTCATTCGGTGCTATGTTCAACAAGATTTAAAGAAAGTTCACCATAGTCTAGGTCAAGTGTGCATTTTACACTGTGAAGTTTCAGGGTGATGGTCCTTCTTGGATTTCCTTGTGATGACAGAAATTGTCTCCACCCACACTTTAGCCAGTGGCTGCCATCCCCTCATGGAAGCACCACAAAAAACAGTTTGTTCATTCCTTATCCATCAGAGGCTGCATTCTGACACATTAAAATGTCATTGACTTCAGTTTGCATTAACACAGCAGACTGTGATGTGTGTGAGTCAGAGTCCTAGCATGAAGAAGCTCCTGGAAGTCTCAGCCAGCAGAGTTCCTATTTGAACTCAGTTCTTAAAATGATAAATTTGGCCACATCTATGTCAGTTTTACTGAATAGCTTAATTGGAAAAAGCATGAAATCTCTCTCTCCCGTGGAGCATGCTTTCTTTATGCTCATTTAATATTATTTCCTATGCATAGAAGTAAACTTATCTGCACTGTGCACCCAGCAGTGCTTATGAATGGCAGAAAGCTAAGAGTTGACATCAAGCACAAGAAGTCTGTATTATTGGAAATGACATAGTTCATCAAAACTACAGTATTTCTCTGCCAACTCCCTGCCAGAATCCTACTTGCTTTCTTATCTTCATCTGTCCTCCACAGATGTTCTCAAATAAGATACTGAGGTGTTTAAACTAACCACATGAACACAAGAATTTTTAAAGAGGAATGGAAAACTCTGCTTGCAGTTTCTTGCATGTGTTTGAGCCATAGAAAATAACTTTCCCCCTTTCAACATAAATATTTTTCTATTTCTGCTGAAGAAATGGTATTATTTTAATTCTACTCATTGCTCAGAAATCCAGTGATAAAAGGAGGTTGCTCTGATGTACTCTGATGATACAGATGGATTCTTGAATTTCTGGAGTATACAAACATGGAATTCATCAGATGTATTTAATGAAGCTTCACTTACCTTATATTTCACTGATAATCTGAAAATCCAGCTCTTTAACATTGTCTGTCAAGATTCAGAGCCGAAAAGCAGGAGAAAAGAGAACATATCACATAATATTTTATATGTTAATTATATCATTGGAGCTGTAATGCTTGATTTTCAGTTGATCATGATGTTGCCTGGTTATAGGAAATGTTTAAGTAATATATGAATTAGACAGCAGGTGAAAATAGGAAAAATACAATGTTCTCCTGAGATTTTCAGTATGATTTTCTCCTTAAACTGAACTAAATATATTCTCCTGTATATTTATAAATTGCCTTCAATAGCGGGTTAGTTTGCTATTGAAAAAAAAATCATTTATATAGCACATTCATTTTAGCATATTCATATGACTTCTTGCTGTATACCAAAGTGTAATCATGCTGACATACGCATAATAAACCAATAAAAATATACATATACAGTTTATCATTTGGCTAAGATTACCACTGCTCAAGGATAATGTTTGCTGGCTATCTTAAAAATTGTCTTGTCAGCATATCCATTTTTTGTACATTGGTGCCCTGAAGGTCACTTGGTTATGAAACTAAGACCTCATGCCATAAAGAGGCATATTACTACTTTGTTTCAAAACAAAACAAAACAAAACTGCAGGAAACTCAAAACTTGTTTGTGAATACAGTTTTCATAAGAGTTACCTGTTCCAGATATGCTCAGTGAATAAAAATATAAAGCAAAGAACACCTGAAATAAAAAAACATTCCCTTAAAGGAAACTTAAATTGAATTTATTTATTGATTCCCTATTTGAGATAACTTAATTACTAGGACTCCTCAGCTAATATGGTTGTATTTTAACAATGAATGTATATACCTCTAAATTAAACTCCTCATAGTAAAACAGGAAAAAAAAAAAAAAAAAAAAAAAAAAAAAGAAGTATCTTTTCATTGTAGACCTCTTAGGAGTATAAAATCCATTACTACCAACTTTACAGTGCTTGATAATAAATATTTAAATAATATAAAATGTCAGTGAAGAATTCTGCTTCCTGTTTACTTTTGGAATTACTGCTACTCTGTTTCTCTCTTCTCCCTCCTTCTTGAAAGTTACTTTATTATTTGCAGAAGGAAATGACACTCACATTCTTGGGATCTACAGATGCTACATTTGAAATTCTCCAGCAAAGAAATTCTTAACCATTTTTTTCCAGCTGCTTTAATTATTTGTTGTGCTAATACTCTACAAAAAGATGTCAAGTGGGATCAGAGAACTCTGTGCATACAATTCATGCTAAAAATAATTTTGATTTATATTTGATATTTAAAATAACTTTTCATTTTATTAATGTAGAAAATTAAAAGTGAGACTACTGCACTTAGAAGTACATGTGCTCAATAAAGGAAAATAGCAAAGATGGCCAACACAATGATTCTGTCTCAACCATGGCAGAGCCACTGATCTTAAACCAGACACAATCATTTATTTAAATACATCATCAACTTGAAACTATTTCCTTAAAGCCATAAAGAGTTTTTTGTGAGAGTATAAATTCATAATCTCCAGTCCTAGGGGAAAAAGTATATATATGTTATCCTAGAAAAGAGCATAGTAGTGCATTGTAAGCAAATAACAATAAATCCTAAAGACAATTAAATACTGCTGTATGTATGTTACTAATATGCAATATTCTAAAGGCATATCACACAATTCAGAACATGCAGTGGTCGGTATGGAAGCATGTCATCAGACTAGGAAAATAAATTGTATATTATTTTGATTATAGATTCTTGTTACTGAATAACATGGGGAGAGATTGATTGTTAAAAGCAGAGTAACATATGCTACCACCATAGGGAAATTATAAATCACCTTTATTTCTTTTTCTTTTATTTAAAAGTAGAGATAAACTTCAAAAATTTTCAAACAGAATGGGAGAATATGATGAAGAAGGTGATTTCTAGCAGTGATTCCTAACTGATTTCTCAAAAGAATCAGAGTATTTGTCTTCTGAAGAGGAAAATGGAGATGAAGGAAATGAACAATAAATGCTAACATGAAAGAACAGTGACAGTGAAATACCTTGGATGCTGAAGGAATCAGTGGTGAGGGGTCAACTTCAATATTTCTGCTATGAGGAAATGTATAATATTGGTAAAGGGAGCTTGTAGTGAAACTCATCTAAGTTTTCAAAAGCTCTGAAGTTACCACCATTCAAGTATCATAGCTCCTTGAACATAGCTATAAAAGCCAGACTGTCTGAAGGCTGCTAAAAGCAGATCCCTCTGAAACCTAGTCAATTTAACAGTTGTGAAGTCTCAGTCGTTCAAAAGATTTTACATATAACAAAAAATCTACAATTTTAATTATCACAGATATGCAATTAAAAAATTCAGCTTTGAAATCTTATCTGTGCAACAGATATTCCACACACTTTGAGAGAATGGGCTTATTTGCAAAATTATAATAAATATTTCTTCATTACACACTTTTTACATAATAAACATGGGTCAAAATCACCTGAAGCCAGGGGATCCAAAGATTCAGATTTAGAAAGGATTTTGATTTTAATGTGGCACTGGATGAGTTAATAAAATGAGATCTGCTTAGTGCTGTTGAACATAACAATTTCCATTCATCTACCTTGAGGTAAGAAAACCCTTGTTACATAACTAGCCATAAATTCATACTTTTGTTAGTGATGTTTTGTTTGAATGAATGGGCACCAACCATGAGCTGCAGCTAGAAGTAATAAGTAGAGTAGAAAGAGAGAACATTGTCTTCAGGTAATTGCAAGCAACTGCTACACTTGACAATAAGCGATCCTTTAAACATCCTTTAAATTGCCCTTATGTTGTGTTGCTCGCTGTAACAGCTTCATCTGCTGATAGATCTCTTACCTGTTAAAAAAACAATGGAAAGAGAAAAAACCTTAATTTCAGAAACTGTGTAGATTTGTTCATACTAAACCTCACAACACTATGCCACATTTCAGAAAAGGATCAGACATTTATAAATTAGACTATCATGCACAGTTCCACTGACTAGGATAACAATTACAGGGACAAGTAACGCTCATGCTTTGTGGTATTAGTTGAGCAACAGACAATCAAAAAGCAATTTCCTTCCATGGTTAAATTTTGTGTACATGCCAAGAGTTTTGTGCTTTCCTTTGAAGTGCGCAACCATTGTCTCAGGCAGGATGCTGGACTAGATGGACCATTGGTTCTGTTCTGCTATAGCAATTCTGTTGTTCTTAGATCCCGTACCAATGAAATATCAAAACACACTATCTAAATTGCATTTGATATATATACTGTGTCACACTTCAAACCAGTGAAGCAACACAGGGGGTGTGATTCATGTGGAGAATGTGCTCGAGTTGCTTTACACATGAGGAAAACAATATCAGTTAGTTCTACAACCTACTGCACACGGCAGGGTTTGGCAATCTATGATGTGTTTTGTCCATATGGAAGTGAAAAATTATTCAAGTGCTATCAATAAAAACAACAAAATGTATCTGTTTCTGAGTACCATGCATCACCAACCCGCAGCTCCTCTGGGTGCAAGAGTAAACACAGAAGCAGATACTCCCAGTAGAAAAGATGGCTATTCACTAATAAGATAATCTTCAGACTTCTCATAAACAGTATTTTCTTACTAGTTCATGCAACATTATTTTTGCAAATGACTTTGTAAAGATTCTGAAGGAAAAGTAAGAATATAATTTTAGGAAATTATTACTCATTTTAATTAATTAATTATGTTAGGTAATTAATTAATTAATTAATTAAATAAGCAAAGTGTATGAACTATGAAAGTTGTGAAATGCATACATTTTTAATTTGTTTATACATTTAGCATTTATTATTTTACATCTATCTTATACATTTATAAGAGAAATTGTGAATTTTATTTTTACTTAAAATTGTTTTATTCACAGTTTACCAAGCCATTTATTACGTTTTTGAAAGTCTGGTTATGAAAATCAGCATCTGTGTAATTAACTTCCTATAGTTTGAACATGAAGTATTTTTAAAATTTGTTCAGAGGAAAGGTTAGCTTTATCATAAGAACTCTATTAAAATACTTTTGGAGGGAAAATCAAAGCAGAAATCGAAGTAAACTGAGTAGAAGATAAATTTTGTGGAAACAATTTATTTCTCTTTATTCAAAATACCACATCTAAGAGACAGTACAGTTAAACTGGAAATTCATACTGATGATCTTCATATAAGACTTCAAATACCAAATTTTTCTGTTTCAAAAAGAAGCTCATCTTTGATTCTGAGGTAAAAAGTAGTAACTGCTGTATCATATCACTTACTTATCCAACCAAAGTATAACCAGCAAATTTTGTCTATAGGGTGTTTTACATAAATTTCAGAGAGAAATATATAAAATGGTGTATTTTATGTAGATAATTTGTCAAACAAGAGATAAAGGAATCTATTTCGGATCACCTTCTGAAAGTATCTTACAGCTATTATAGTTACGTTTAGTTGTGTTCTGTCTTGTGCCATGCAAAAGGCAATAGATTTAATTTATCTTTTAAATTAGTAAATCTGCAAAAATTTTTAAATGTCTTCTGGGAGATCCTGATATTTTTTGAAATGCTCTCAGCAGCAAGGGTGTTTTAGATAATTAAAACCCAGAAAACACAGAACAACCAAGTGCATGTTAAAGTTTAGTTTTAAAAATTGCTTCTAAAATTTTTCTTAATTTCATTTCTCACTTTTTTTTTCTTCAGCACATTAGAATACACCACACCATCTTTTTTTCACTGTCTTCACTTACATTTTATGTGTAACTACGGATAAAGAATGCAGAAAAGTACTTTGAACTGTGTTAGTCACAATAACACTCAACTCAGTATAGTCAGCCTAATATATGTGACATTATTAAGACAGCAACACATTTATAATGATAAAATTCATCCCAGGATGTCACCAAGATGATAGAAGAGTAGCTGCCTATTGACCACACCAAACTGAACTTAAACATGGCTTAGCTTTCCTAGAAATAGAATGAAGGTGATATGATCAGAAAAACCTGGTCGGATTTTTTAGCTTGCCAAATGATTTTTAATTAGTTGGACTGATTTGGGCCATCCAGCTTCTCCTGGCTTAGAAGCTGGCTGTGTCCAATGTTCAATATGTTACAAACTCAAAGAGGGCAAAATTACAGATTTACAAAACCCTCTGCCTGTGAGCAGTTGGCAGGCAAGCAGAAAGCATAGCTCTGAGCCCATCTGGGAAACCTGGCTTATCCCAAACATAAGTAATTTTCTTTATCCACTAGTTTTTTATTCAGGGAATTCTGTTCAGTGATTAGTTGCTGAATGCCTCTATTAACTGTTTTTTACTGTCCAATTCTTAAGACTTCAGAAATTTAAACTAGTTACCCACTTGAATCATCTCAACTGCTGACAAACCAACCTCTCTGTGGAAAGTAACATTCAAGTGAGCATTCTTATGATTTAAAGAAAGTGTTGTTAATAAGATATGAATAAAGAAAATGTTTCAGGTTTAATGCTTGTGGTTAATATTGCTGCGCACTATTTAATAGGGTGCAAGTTACTGGTTTGAAACTGCCCTACATCTAATCCAAAGCTGTATCTCCACAGCTAGAGCTGTGCAAATAGATTCATAATGAATCACTTATGTATATCAAATCTTTCTCAAATCCAAGATTATATGACTTGAGATTTACTATCTCACTTTTCTTTCTTTTGTGAAATATTTTCAACTACTACATAGTCTTTCCCAGAGGACTGCAGTGTATTCAATTGTACCTTCTTTACTGGCCCTCTGCTTATGACAATTTTCACCTGTTTCATTTTCCCACTGAAGTTGTTTATTAACTTTAATTCCTACACACAAAGTCTCTTACATACTATTACTCTGAGCGCTTGTGCGCCTACACACTGTAGCATCAGATGACGACATCATGAACATCAGTCACACACTTAGTGTTCACAAAAATACTACAAAGTAAGCAAAAGTCACTTCCATCTAGTAGACTGAGAACAGAGGAAGTAATGCAAATACATTTGCCTGCAGATATCTAACAGTTGAGTTGTGAACTGAATCCAACTTTTTCTCTCAAAAAAAAGGACATCTTTCCTATTTTTCTGAACAATCAGACAACTTAGACTTTGAATAGTAAGTGAATAATGAACAGGTCTTTCATGCAGATGTTTCTTGTGTTTGCTGCAAAGAAGACTTGCTGATGCATAAAAATTCTCTTGAAAGTGAAACAACCCCAGAACAATATTGTAATCATTATTTTGAATTGAAAACTCAGGATGACAGTTATTCCACTAGGCTTATTTGGAGTCAAAAATAGGTCACTATAATACTTTGTCTGATCATCTTGGGTCAAGACCTATTCAGGCTTCCTTGTCTATTCCCATCCTTTGAGTTTCAGTGGAGCAGAGCTCACAAGGAAATGTTCTTTTAAGACGCAGCCCAAAACAAATGTAAATACATGAGGAAATATTCATTTTAACTGTCTCTTTAATAATCCATCCCCTCTTGTCTTCAAATGCCTTCCACCACACTCACCCAAAAATACATGCTTGTCAAGGAGCAAACATCTACATCTTCCCCCATTTAATGTTTGTGACAGATGTTTGATAACTTCAGCCATTGGAGATAGAAAGAAGCTGTAAGAGTATCTTATCTTTGGGGTTTATTCATCTCTGGTTTGAGATATGCTGCAAGGAAAAAAAATAAAAAAAGAGAACAGAAGAAAATAATAAGATCTGACATTAGAATCATTTATCACCTACTGTTTTGTGAGGAATAAAAGGATCCTCTTTGAAGTCCATTATCGGCTTTTTGCTGGCTTCTATCTGTCATATTTTTCTCATAGAAATAATAAATTTAGGAAGATCACATTTGGAGAATAAGCACTGCTATTCATCTAAGTTTATAAATTATTCTTTTACTCACAGTCACTTTTGCCCATTTTCTAAAGTAAAAAAAGTGTATTACACTTATTATTTGAGGTTTCCTCATATCTGTTATTTTTCCCTTTCATGTACAGAGTTTGGAAGTAGTAGTGATGGAAGGCTGGAAAAACATTAAAGAAAATGCATGCCATATATTTCTTTCTTACTGTACAAATTCCAGGAAATCTGAAATTCTGCAATGTTGTATTTCCAATAGAAAATACAGAGATGGATAAAAACATATAAAACATATATTTTCCTATATATTTTTGCATGTGTGTACATGCATATATAACTAAACATACATATACATACATATATATACACGAATATTTATAAATGCCTGTATATATAAATACATATATGTGTATATATACATGCATGTATGTATGCAAATACACACATGCATATAAACATATGTGCATTCACGTTCATATGTATGGTCATCTATACATCTGGATTACGGCATCCACATCTGGGGCTTCCAGCACAAGAAAGAATGTTGGAGACAGTCCAGAGGAGGGCCACAGTTATGATCAGAAGGCTGGAACTGAAGCTGAGGGAACTGGGCTTGTCCTTGTTGGGGAAGAGTAGCCTTCCAGTACTTAAAAGATGCTTATGGACAGGAAGGAAACAGACTTTTAACATGGTCTGGTAATGATGAACAAGAGGCAACAGTTTCTATCCAGAAGAGGGAACATTTGGGTTAGGTGTTAGGAAGAAATTTTTTAGCTCAGAGGGAGGTAAGGCATTAAAACAAGTTGCCCAGAGAAGTGGTAGATGCCCCATCCCTAGGGGCATAAAATGACGGACCAGTTTGGGCCCTAAATAACCTCATCTAGTGGTTGGCAACTTTGCTCATGGCATGGGATTGGAACTGGGTGGTCTTTAACATCCCTTCCAACCTAAGCCATTCTATGTTCCTATGATGCTATGATTCTGTGATTCCTTGATTCTATGACTCTATATACATGTAAATATGCATATATGCATATATATATTATGCATGAGTATATACATAAATGTATACATGTTTGTATCATTACATGTGTACATATGTATGTATACGTGCATGTACGTGAGCACGCACATATACTGTATTTACACATGCATATATCTGTATCTACACATGCATGCATGTACATGTATACATATCAGGCCATATATACATACATATAAACACACACACATGCATACAAGGTGACATATTCAGATTTTTATCTAACAACTATCTTTATGTGCATAGATCAGTGCATACGCAGTGATCTGTAACAATTCATCAGTAGGTAGCCTTGCAGCATTATGGCCAAATGTTATTGATTTAGATCTGCCTCTTTAAAAATTTTGTCAATTTTTAATTAATTAACAAAATTTTATTATTAAAATCATATCCATGATTACTGTATAATCACGTTATATTCTAACAACTGCTTAGTAATTTTCCAAAAAGAATTTTACAGATTAGTCTGTCAATATAAAGTAGCCATAACAAAGTTATGACAACCTTCGTATAACCTTCTAACCCTTGAAATGTTTCTTCATCTGCATTTGCAAAGTAATCCTCATAATTCCAATTGCAAGGGAGAGTTCCTATTGTCTTTTGAAATGCAGCCTACTACTTCTTATTAAAGTATTAAAAAGCTATAATTATCACTTAGTAAATTAGAATGGGGTAGACACTTCTATATTTTTGAATAAACACCAATTAAACCTTAGAGTAATCTGCATGTATATAACTCATTTTGTCAAGGCAGCAAAAGAAAGCTTGTGTGAGGATTTGCTAAATATACTTTCCTATCTTTCCTTTTAGGAGGAGTATGAAGTCAGTGTTATAATCTACTTGAGAAGGAGGATTTGTTATAGTTAGATATCTTTGAAATTAAATCTATATTTGTTCCTATAATTATTATTACTAAGCATATCTTGAGCATCAACCCATTTTTCTATGATAGAAAGTTTTCAAGAGCACATAGAGGTAGTGGCAGAAATTCCATTTAATATTCTACTTTAATTAATGGGGTTTAAGTGCTAAACTACACTCTGAGTCTTCTTTCAGATTCTCTCGTACATGTTTATTTTTTCCAGTTTGGTGATCGTTCCTTCCATGTTTTTGCAGTTGATGCATGGTAACATCACTTACTGATTACCTGCCTTTCTTTCACACGCCAATACTCTGTCTGCATTGATATTAGCAAGCTCATTACATCTCAAGATCGTAGTTCATCCCATTTTGGAGTAGAGAAAATGGTAGCTTTGATGCTAGAGGTTGTCTTTTCCAAAGATTCAGGTGTTACACCTATGATGTTAGTGAAGATTATTGGTAAAAAGATCTGGAGTTCAGAAGCTCAGAATAAGTTATTTCTAGAAGTTTTAGAAGCTTCTCTAGACAGAATAAAATACTGAATTCTTTCTTCTTATGACCTAGTAAGGATGATGCATGCTGATTCCACATAGGGATACCTTTCAATCCTGTTTTGATAGAATCTTAGATATATTTAAGAGTTTGAATTAATTTTCTTAATCTCCACATGGATAGGTAGTGAAGAGTTTCTCAGCTGATGTTATTGAGAATCAGGACATTTGCAAGGTTTTGAGTGTGAAAACACTTAAATAGCACATCTCATGTTCTTTTCTGTCATTATCTCTTTCTAAGTCAGAATATTAGATTAATTGCTCCTTTAATGACAGCTCCTTGCCTGGATAGGGCTAAGACCAGGGTTAGCAGCGTGCCAGGTAATTTAGGTAGTCAGCAAACCATGAACCTCACGCTGACAATACTACAGGCATTCCTCCTAGATAATACCCATTTTGTTCAGGCAGTGAAATAAACCACTTTATGGGTTTATTTAGGACAGTAGATCCCTGAAAAAATAGTTTTGTTTAGCTTTGATTTTGGTGCTCCAGCACACATTGGACTTTGACATTATCATTATTCTTTGATTCTGTTTCTCCCTTTTTTTTCTTTTCTTACAAACTATCCTATTATTTTCATCCATATAATTCAAATCAGCATGATGTAGGGTATTGTAAACCCCACCAAGATCCGTGTGACTAGAGTGCCTTTGGCAAGAAGCTATTTTAGATCTATGACAAGAAAAGGGAATATAGAAGTTTAAACACCAATGCATGTTTTGCTTTGTGGCAATATATGAGGCAATAACACATGCTAATATGTTCTGTGCTGTATCACTGCAACAATTTTTCTCTTGCTAGTACAAAAATGCTTTCTCTGTATTCAGAAGAGTACAGCAGAACTCAGGGTTGGGCATTTGAAAAGAAAAAGGGATTCCTGGTCTGGGTTTTGGGGTCAGACATCTTACTGAGAAATTAGTAGGAATTTCTTTGTATTTCTTAGCAAATAATTGTCATGGACTCTGTCAGATTCTGAAGAGAACAATATTTCATCCTCAGCAAAAACATCATGAGATACCATGATCACACAAGGCTTTATGAATACCAGTAACATGAGCTGCCTAAAAATGCCAAGTTTAGAGAACACAGCTTTAAAGGTCACAGTGCTTGAGACTGTGGAGATGGGTATGCACAAGAAAGGAAGAAACGGTTGGGGTATTTGCTTTACTTGGTGATTTCTTCAGCTGTTCAGCACGCTATGGCAAAAAGCAGTTAGCTTATGCTATTCAGGATATCCTTGATATAATTTTTGATGTGGAACAGATGTAACTCTCACTATATTATTTTTTGAGCATTCCATCATGAACCTAATATCCTCTTAATTCAAATGATGGACTACAGAGGAGTAGGATCTATACATTTACTTATAAATACTGTTGCTTTGCTTTTGTTTTGGAGTTTTTATTTTAGCTGACAATTTTGACAAAACTATTTCTAATTTTATATGTTTGATAAATAAGAATTTCACAATTTGGATACCTTTAATGAATGTGCTTTCCCTAAATAACTGGGTTTTTCCTAATAATTTGAGACAGGACTCTGATATACTAAATGATTCACGTGTTCATACATTACTTAAAATAAATCACCACAAATTTATTTTCACCAAAACGCAATCCTCCACTGCCTGAGCTAATGGCAAGAGCTCATCAGTTCTGAATTTCTTCCACTTCAGCAAAGAGAGAAATAGAAGGCTGAAAAAGTAAAGCTGACTTCATTTAATTGGGTACAGTTCACCATTCTCTTCCAGTACCATCCAAGTGAAAATAAATATTCATACTCACATGGTTATTCACTAGGAGTTACTAGAGGCTTGGATATATGCAAATACTTTGTCATATTGATCATCTTTAGTGCTAATTTACTGTTTTCCTGTTTCTAAAAAGACAATGGGCATTCATGTTTCCAAGAAGCTCATGGCTGCTAAAATGTTCTTTGTTTCTCTGTGCTCTTTGCACATTGCCTGTAAAATAAAACCTATCCAGAAGACTTTTTGAAAAACTAGTTTTAAGTCTACTGAAGTACATCTTCCTAAGCAACATAGTATTATTATACTATATATTATATAATCAATATTAGGTCTTGGGAGTACAGAAGTTGTCTTCACAGCACCACACTACTCATTTCATGTATGTCTGTCTACTGCATCCAGACATCTTTGGCATCAATTGCCATGGAAAATGAAGGACACAATGATACACAAGTTTTCCTGTGCCTTATACATCAAGTTCTGAGATGTTACAAAATAATATCACTTCTTGGGTGTCCCTAAATTTCAGAATTTTCTGTGCTTCAAACTTTCAGAATATAAATTCAGATAAAAAGACATATATTTTATAACACAGAAAGTTATAAATTGCATTAATTACTGGGGTAACTACTGACTTGGGAGGAAAGATATCAAGAATAATTTTGGCCCACTCTATTATGATAGTAGATCCTGGTATATAATGCAGGGACATCTTAAACTCTAAAGAACTAATAACATCAGCAGTTTTAGTTCAAATGCTAGTACAATTACTATTTAATCCTTTAATACATTTCAGATTCATTAACTTGAAAGCCATGATGCTATCATGAGCTATTTTTTATTGATCCCCAAAGTAGCTTCTTTTGCCTATGGAAGATGCAGTGTCACTATCTTAAAACCTTCTCAGTTACCAAGCATATTGTTCTGCTTCAGCCTAAGCTTTCCTACTTAATATCAGCATGATATAATTGTGCCATAGGTGACAAATACATTATTTCTTCTTGTTATATTGAACTTCCTGTCTTAATTACCAAATTTATTTTTCCTTCACATTCCACTTGCTCATTACTCATTTTCAATTATGATACAGATTTCCTCTAGACTTTAATTACTTCTTGGCTTAAAAGGATAAATTAATTTTCTTATTAACCCTTTGACATCTATTAAGGTCACTGAATAGGACAATTCTGTTTTCTTGTGGTATAATATTCAGATTACGCCAGTTTGCAGAAAAACTAGGATGCTTAGAACGAATTAGCCAAAAATGTTATTAGCTCTTTTTAGTGAGGGATCTCCACCTATGTCATATTATATTGTTTGCCTTCACAGATTTACCATTTAAACCAAGACTGTGTCAATAGTATCATAACTCAGAGGAAAGATTGGCTTCTAACATGAGTAGTATTTTTCTTTGTATGTAATGATCACATTCATTTTGCCTCTTGAACAAGCTCATCATGATGGGAGAAAGCAGAAAACATCCACTTGTGCAGATTGGACCTTCTTCTAATAGTACAGGCACAAGACAAGATGAGAATTCAAAGTTCCCCTCCAACCTACATAAAAAAGCCTGTAGCACTGGCATGCTTATGGACAGTGGAAATAATATGCTTCCAGAAGGTTTAGACAGAAACTACATCCTGATTGCTTCCTAGTTTTTTTTTGTCTAGAAAGCTCTACACCGTGTTAGCCCTTCATCACCATAACTTTGATATTAAAATATGTAAAACGCTATATTTTAATTTTAAAGTTGCAGGTGCTTAATGCTTTGAAAAGGAGAAGTTGTGATTCATGCAATATTCCCAGTGCATACAATATTCCCAGCTCCTTGATCTTTTTGCCTTCTGAGTTTGCTTGCAGTTTACAGCTTTGTCTGTACGCTTTGAGTCTCTTGTGGATTAAGTACTTCAGCTTCTGTCTTCTATTTTCCTGTTTTCAGAAGATGTCTGGATCAAGGCAGCACATCATGTGTAGTTCTTGTAGATCCACCGAAGGAACCAGATAGGAAGGGCATGCGTGAGTCACTCTCAGAAGTATCAAAGAACCTGAGAAAATAACACCAATCCCAAATGCACATGGGAATCATGACATGAAAACTTCACAGTAATTAAAATCCAGCTAGTTTATTATGACGTCATAGAAGTGAAGAATGTAAATATTTAATAGCATTACAACTAAATTTTCCAGCTGTTATTGTTGCCTTGAGCCAACTGCATGTTCTTTTGCTTATCAGAAAACTCACAGGAGACTTTCACATTTCATAAGAATAAAGTGTCCCACATACAAGTCATGTACTGGGTATGCTGAATGTTATTAAGTACCATAAAGATGAAAAATGATTAAAATGAGCAGATTTGAGACTCGAATGGAATGAAATATGCATGGACAAATTGTTTTCTAGATTAAAAATTTATTTTGTAAGTGTTCAACAGAGACATCTGGCCTCAACTGGGTAGAAGAGAATGATTATTTGATATTTTTTGTCAAGCAGCTGTCACTTCAAAAGAAATGTTCAATTTTTTTTTTTTTCTGGTAGTGAGTTTTCTTAGCTCCTTACTCCAAAAGACATATTCAAAATGTGAGGAAGCACCCACTTTGGATTCTCAGAAAAAATCCACACCTTGGTTCTCTCTGATAGTTATAAACTATCTATTTTAAAATCTGAAGAAAAATTCTTGTTTGTTTCTAAACAACAATTTAATAATGGAAAGTGATCTAAAGTGGATGACATTAAAAAAAAAAAAACAAAAAAAAAAAACAAGAAAAAACACCCAGAAACAAAACAACATTGGATATGTACCACAGGACAACAGGAAGAAATATGGTTAAGTTAAGCAGTTTGGCTTGGCAGAAGACTGTTGTCATAAGTAAAATCTGGAAAAATCATTGAAAAAACACAGTTTTAAGTAGTGTAAGTTCATCTGAGAATGAAACTTTGAATATTTTCATTTGTAGGCCTGGAAAATGGAGAAGGGATTGTGAGATAAAACTGATGTTTTTCAGGTGGCATGCACAGTGCCAAAGAGAAGATTTTCTGCAGAATATCATGCAGAATTAAGTGACGTGGAGGACTGTTTTTAAAGGAATGAAATCACCTATGCCAGAACAAAGTGTACTTGAAAACTAGTGACAAAAAATATTATTATATTGAAATTATTGTTGCTGTTACATTTCCTTGTCATCTATATCATTTTCAACAGCTGTGTTTTGTATTGTGCAAATATAGGAATTTTTTCTATCCCAGGCTGACATTTTTCTCAAAGGTTTGACACTTGAATCTCAGTTTGTCATTTGTAAACTGTATTGACATATTACTTAATACTTAAAAATAATTATACAAGACTGATTAATGGCTTGAATGTTTCACAGAAGTATTTTAATGGAACTGCCAATTTCATGCATAAAAATATAATATGATTTGTTTTATTCTGCTTCAAAGCTGTCTATTCTAGAAATCAAAAAATGTAATTATGCATTTTTGTATTGCAAATATAGCTTTTATCAGGTAATCTATTGAATGTCTCCCTATTAAAAAAAAAAAAAAAAAAAAACAATAAAAATCCTTTAGCAGAACAAATGCATTCTAAAGGTATGTGTGCCAATATTGACAAACATATTTTCCAAAAACATGTTTCTAGAACTGTGCATGCCTAGATTCTTTCAAATGACATTCTGTAATGAGCTGTAGGTACTTTTTGATTAGCATAGGGAAGAACATGCTTCTGTTTATCATTTTTCTTGCACCAAAGTGACATCTCTGCTGATTACTCACATTATGGCTAATTTGCAACTGATAATCACTCCTAGTTTCTTAATAAACTTCTCATTAAGTGACTTGAGCTGTCACTTTACCTCCATGTTACTCTTCCCAAATATAATCTGTGACCATTATGCAAAAGAAAGGACTGCTGGACGTCACACATGTCATTTGCAATCATGTACAAAAGCTTCAAAAGAAGCTTCTTAAATAAATGCCCTTCATAATTAATTACTGTAAAATAGAAAAGTGTAACTAATCACCATATTTCCACTTTGCTGCCATATTTGACTTTTCTAAAAGACTGCAAAAGAATTTTACAGAACTTAAAATAGGGGAATGCCCTGAATTTCTGGTACTTTGCTTATATTACAATAAAAACAGCAGTTTACCAGTATAGAGGCCCATGCTTAATCGCCTGGTTCATTCCAAAAGTGTTACCTTCAGGAGGAACAAATGCTATCAGTAAGATGTAATGTGCAACAACTTATCCTGCATCAGCTGAGCCACCATAAATTTTTCAAAAGCACATTTGCAGCCGACAGTAAAAATGAAGCCAGGTAATGTAATTGCAGACAAATAAGTTAAAGCTATTGAATTTGCTCTTAAGATGAAAGAATAAAAAAGAACAAAAATTTGTAGTCATACTTTAAAGGGTGTGCAGTATAAGTTAGGTTATACTACTATGATAATGCTGCTTGTAAGACCAGTACAGAAAAACATCTTTGGCATACCTTTTTTCCTCAATGAAATTGAGTTCTACATTTTAAATAGCAGTGTAAATATCCGTATTCTGTAACTGTCTCCATTTCCACGACCTGACATTTTTCCACAAGGAATAAAAAATAAACCATTTACTTCTACTGTATCCATGCATCCATGCATTCCATTGCTTTAAATCATGAGTTTAGAAATGGTTGAGAGAGAACAAAGCAAAACAAAAACACAAACACCGTGAAATATTCAAAACAGTTGTTTATACTATACAAACAGTGCTATAGCAGCAAGATGTAGTGTCCATATCAGCTCCAAGTGGAAAAGCATCTCTAAGACCTATTTTTGCTTGTGCTTGTGTGAATCATCCTCTCTTAAATTATTTAGAGGAGTTTATTTCAAGAGTGTGTGCTCAAATTAAACACTGCAACTCTGTATCTAACCTAAATTTGTCCATTTAATGTCTTGCTACTGCTGCTCAGAGATGGAAATTCTTTGCTTCTGAGTTCCTCTCATTTTACCGTCTCCACTGTTTCCGCATCTTCATAAAGATTGTGAAACTTAGCAAAACAAGAAAATTAAATAAGTAAATAAATAAGTAAATAAACAAGTAAATAAATGAATAAATAAGACAGTAATGTGCTGAATATTTATAATAGGCTTATTAGTTTGTGCTAACTTAAGGTGAATTTTCATAATTGATGTCAGCAGGAAATATGGCTGTGAGATTATTACATTCTGTGCTTTTTCATTAGACATTCAATATGGAAGTGCATTCCCACACCTTTTTAGTTTGTTTCAAGAATTTCCAGTGATGGGACACCAATACTTATTTTTTAGTATTATGATAAGAGCAGAACAGATGTCTTTCAGGTCTACTTGTAGGAGATCTTAGTACTTGCCATTGTTTTGCAAATGCTTCATTGTTTGCCATGTCCAGTCTGTTTCTTATTTATCCCTTATATAATCAATCTTTTTCTGTGCTCTTGTCAGATATATGCAGAGTTTTGACTGCATGCACAAAAAATTAAATCTTGACTAATAAGTGATGGAAAATATTATAATATTATTTCTCTCTACTCTGGAAATTAAAATGTTTAACTTGGGGACAGGATTCTTGTCTCGTTCCACATGTTCTTTTATTGTAGCCGTAAAATAAGCTAATCGTTTCCAGAAACCAACTGCCATACATTAAGAAACAATTGCAAAGATTCAATTGTCTATGATTATTTTGCAAAGATATTTTGAGTGGATTAAATTTTTAGTTTCACACCATCATCAAGTTCCTGTCACATTTCAGTATTATTGATTTGATACAGAAGTGGAATTTTGATATCATTTATTCTGTGCTACATTTTCTGTAATTATTCAGATGTTTCATTTTCATTTGTGCTTTCCTATTTGTTTTAAATGTTATTACTTGCTTCAATGCTTTTCCATTTTAGTGAATACACTGATAAATATTTCTATCAATTGCAGATGTGATTTTTGCATAAGTAACTGAAATCCTGCAACTGTCGTTTAATACAATATTAAACTCTGAAGGTACTTGTAGAAGAAATTAGGAAGATTGTGCATGTACCTGATTATTGAGTTATTTAAAAATACTCTTAAAGGATTTCCTAATGAATAAATTAAAAATAAGCAAATTAAAAACAAACAAACAAACAAAAACAAAAGCAAAAACAAGTAAAGCTATTAGCTTCACTGGCAGAGTTTTAAACATCTTTTCTATGAATGAAATGTCCCCAGTTTACATATAATGTTCCATGAAGAGGAATCTCAGGCTGCATTTTCCTTTTTACTCTCCCTAGAAAGGGAGGATTGTTTTTGTGCACTGGCAGGTTGTGGATCAGGACTGGAAAGTCATTTCCCCAGCTGCAGAGAAGGGCTGTGGCTCATGCTGCCTAGTACAGCTGAAACTTAAAATATCTTTAAGCTAATGTCACCTTTTGGATATCTAAATACAACTCGAGCTTTTTCTTCCTTAAGAGATGGATTTTAAATGGAAATATTTATGAGTTTCATTCTCTTTGAGCATCAATTCTAAAATCTATGAGAGTATCCAAAAATGAATCTCGTAGATTCACTTTTCCAAACATATCCTTTCTCTTCCTTCCAAACATGAGGAAAAGATGCCTGAAAAATTTGGTGCGACCATTTTTATCAGAATTAGATGTTTTTTTTCTTTGTTTTTCAAATGAACAGAAAAAAAAAAAAAAAATTGAGAAACATTAAATTCCTACTTCACTCTCTACTTCCGATTCTCTTCTTTGTTACTTAAGCGTACAGTTGAAAAACCAATAGGGAAAAATATAAACTTAAATGTGATACAGGAAATGCTACTGCAAAATAGTTTAAAGTGAGTGAAAAAAAAAATCTATAACCAATGTTAGAGAACAAGCATTTAAATGTTTCCTTATAATGTTCATTTTAGAATAGAAAACAGTTTCAAAACAGCTCCTAGATTGAGCAGAGCCAGTAAAAAATCTGAATATAATAATTTAATACTTCCAGAAGAAATACAAGGAACACTTTATGTCCTAACAAACACAGGATTTAAAACCATATGATTCCGTTACAGTAAGTAGAGAGATTGGTGGAACTGCTTCTGGCCACAAGTATAGGAAGGGAAAGAATCACCCAGCTCCTCAGTTCTCCTTTAATATTTTCCAGTCTAAGAAGAAAATATGATATATGATGGCCCAAATGCTCACCACTGAGAATCACTAGATACTGAATGAATAGTTTATGACTGAGCTGCCATACAGTGCTTATTAGTTACATTTGTCATTCTGAAAGTAACCTCCTATTTATTTCCATAGAAACTACAACAGGTACAAAGAGATCAGTAACACTATTTGATAGAGCAAATTCTCAGCTACAAGTTTTCAACATAGTCATCACCATTAGATATGCATTTTTACCTGCAATGAATGAGAGCCTGTGTGCCATGCTTGTGAAAACGTGCATGGATGACTGGAATGTGGCTTGTCTTTCATGTAACTACCACCACTGCTTGAAACAAATCACCCATCACCTCACTGTGCTCACATTCACTGTTTGGTGTCCAGAAATGCTCAGCAACCATCCATGTATGTTACTGGGTACCATATTTTTGCATGGAGTAGTTCATACCCACACCTTTGCTTCACATGCACTTGCATGTCAGACGCCTTTCAGTCAGACTACCCCTCTGCTGCCGTCTGACACATCATAACAAAATGTAATGGAATATTGCCAGGAAAGTTCAGCCTCTACAACATTCGGGCTGGACATTAGAAAAAATATATTAAATGTAAGAGCAGAGGTCCTGTGCTTATCAGCGTTCAAGAGACATTTGGGAAAAGCCCTCATTAATGCACTTTAACTTTTGGTTAGCCTTGAAGTCAGGCAGATGGATCAAATTATCTCTGAAGACCACTTCCAATGGAAACATTCTAACGTATGATCATTCCTTATGGATTGGACTTTTTCAATATCATACTTCAGCATATTATTCATCTGACATCTATTAAGTTCTTATTAGTTATATAACACATATTAATCCAGAAACGAAGTATTAAAGCCTAAATGCTTAGCTTCCATGTAGAGAGATTATTTCTATCTGGATGGCTGGCATTAGAGCATAATCACTAACACCCTTTGCTTTTGTTTTCCCAAAGGAAGCTTTCACAGCTAGGAAGGAAGAACAGCTTTCTGAACATTGCTTGATAATACTTTTCATTTCCTTTGCATATTTTAATGCAATCAGAACGGCTTACATCTGTGTAGCAATCAAATTACAAAGACAACATAATCCAATGAAATGCTGAACAGTCAAATAATCAAATTCAGATTAATATTAATTGCTATAGTTTCTGCACCTGGATTTAAAAAAAAAAAAAAAACACAAAAACATGAAAACCACCAAACAGAACTTCCTCTCTTTAACTGTCACGAAGCTAAATCAAAAACTTTAAGAACCCCTAAAACAAAGCATAACTTCTGCTGATTTATTTCCTCCTTCTGCTAGGAACAAGATTTGGAGATATACAAATCTAGAGATCTTTCAACATTGCAGTAAAATTATTTATCCTTTTTCTTTTTTTCTGGTAACTTTTATTAACTCATTACCCAACTACAAGATGGAAATATTATCCCCTTTTATATAGCCACAGATTCATTTAGAACGTTTGCAGTTCCAGTTCTGGAAGTAAATTAGGATTAACATGTTCATTAGTGCAGTGGGCCCCACTGCCAAAAGGATTTTTATTCATGCAATCAACAATGAGTGTAAAAATCTAGCAAACAAAAGATTAATTACCATTTCCCTACCTCCTCCTCAGAGGTGCTTTACCCCTCAGTTACAAAGCAGCTGCACATACAATTAATTCAACATTTGTCATAATGGGGAGGAGTTGAATCTTCAGTACTGAGATAAATGAATACTCGGGAACACAGACAGAAACCTTCTGATGCAGATATATGAACTACACATTGAGAAAATTACTACCCTGTTAGCATCTCATGCATTTTTAGTTTCCTGCCCTCATTCATGTATCTTCTTTGGTTACATCATATACCAGCTGACATGTCTAAATGATTACACATAGCAAGAGCAAAGACTCCATTGGAATTTTCACAGGAATGAGATGGGAATGCTGGAGATGTGGCACATTTCTGAAAGCATTAACAAAAAAGGGAGTTTTCTTGAACTACAAACATTGGACCGGCTCCTGTAAATTTCACAGCTTGAATAGAAACCATCCTCTTTCTCCCATCCTGACCTCCCTGCCCTTCATGAGAAGCACAGAAGTAAACACCACAGTTTTGTACTGTGGGACAGAACAACTTGCTTCCCAAGACAGACAGAATTTCTATTACAAGTTAAAATTTGTCCATACCATTGAAGAATGTAGTTTTTACTACTGAATATATTTCTTACAGAAGAAGGACAAGGCAAATGAAATTAAAGCATAATTAGACAGAAAATGCAACTTAGTCAAACAGAAATGTGAAATATAGTAACAAGACTTTCCTTCTTCAGCAATAGCTTCCACTAGTCACTGAAGATTCCCTTTGAACTAAAATAAGTGGTTATGTGTATAATTACATCCTCCCTCATTTAATTACTGATAGAACTCAGGAAATTTGTAACAAGTAATTGGGAAGTTATCAATTACAAAGTTAGCACATTTGTGGCCAGGGCAATCCCAATCAAATTTAAATTGGCAGAGCTTAGTCTTGGAGAATTAGTTATAAAGAAGCATTAAATATTTCCTGGAATATGTATGCTTGGAACCAGTGATCTTCGCAACAATAACCTGTTAAGTGTTGAAGTACAAGATTAATTTATAAACTGTATTTCAACATCAGCCAGAACTGTCAATGGTCAAGAGGCAAAACAGCATAGGCTGTGTATAATCATATTCAGTTTAAGAGATAAACAACAGTTTTGACAGTGAAATGTTGAAACAAACAGAACCTGAATTCAAATGTACAGGCAAAATTTACAGCTACATTGAAGGTAACTGTAATTTTATCTATTTATCTATTATTTTAATGTGAAATCATTAAAAGAAACAAATATCTGCAGATCTTGGAAAGATACCATACTTTGAGCAGTCAGGGCTTTTGGTGCCAGCAGATAAAAGACTTGTCTAGGACACAGACGCTTTTCCCATTTGTGCTTCAGGAATTTCCAAAGTACATCTCTCATTTCCTTGATAGGTATGCAGGTAAGCAAGGTGTCTGGGAGTTTATTAACCCTCCTGTTGAAGCTGTTTAGCTTTATAGCCAGTTTCATCTCTACAGAAAAGGAAATGTCAGGAACAGGAATGCACTGTTTCTTTGTGCCTGCAAGCCACGTATGTGTCCCATGGTGAAGAGGCAGTGGACACTGTCCCAGCCTCATAATCAGCCTCTCAGTGTGAAGGATGGCTGTGAAGGAAGAAATTTCCCCTTGTTGCAAAATATTATTATGGAAAAAAACAGACAAACAAACCCTCAAACTGATATCTGCTTACTCCTTGGCTGCGATCTTTAAAACTGACTTAAGGCAAATTTCTTTAGTGTATAGCTAGTAGCCTTTTTGTCTATATTGTAACAGCTTTGATTAATACAATTTTAAGAAATCTTCACATGAAGTATGCTTTCTAACTTTATATATCCTGACTCCAATGGTAAAATGGAGCATAATATTGTAGTAACTTTTTACAAGCAATGCTGTTCAAAGTGCACAAAGCAAATACAGAACATACAGGAATTCTCTGAAACAGAAGACGCAGCTGGCAATATAAAACCTGGAAAAGTGCCAGAAATATCCTCCTATATGATAAAACAATATTGTGTTGGTGCAAGGCGTTGTAACCCACCAAGCCCAAAGCTGCTGACTTTTCTGAGAGGCTGAGTACGGCAGTCCCTGCTGATATCATGCCAAGCCCACAGACTGTTTTGCTTGTGCAATTCAATTCTAAACACTAACAACAAAGGAAGACTATAAAATCCTTTTCTGTGCAGTTAAATTCTTCAGGGCAGTTTAACCAAGCCATTTGAAACTTCCCAGGCTTGACGTATCACTGAGAGGGTGTAGCATGCCTCATTACACTGTGACACTGTGTCAGCAGCACAGATTGCTATCAGCCCTCTCCCTTGCTTCCCAAGCGCAGCACTGCAGCTCTGAGGCCCTGTTCCTTTACCAAGATTCAAGGAAGAAGAGAAAAAACAACTCTCTGGTAGAACATAAAGGGTGACTTTCTCTCCTGTCCCAAAGGACATAAAACAAAAGGTGTCATTTTTATGCAGGTATGTTCAAGTTTCTTGTCCCTTTCAACACCCCTGGTTATGGAAACTGATTCCAGACTGCCCTTCAAGCCCATTTTGTTAACTCCCTGTAAACTTCAACTGATGATGCCTAACTCTAGACCTCAAACTTTGGCTCACAGCTTTTTTTAGTAACATTTTCACTGAAGCCTGATTTGCCTGGGAACCTGTTCTGCGGCAGATTTTCCAGAGGGGCTAGGAAGTAGGTGAAGGTGTCTTCTGAACTGCTCAATCTTATTTTGAGAATGGGTTTACAGCTGAGAGGATGCCATGAGGATGTTCAGCCTAGAGAAGAGAAGGATTCAGTAGCCCTTATAGTGGAGATATTCCAGTACCAAAAGGAGGTCTACAGAAAAAAAATGTGAAGAGACTTTTTATCAGGGAGTATAGGGACAGAATGAAGGATAACAATTAAGCCATGGCCAGGCTGGATGGAGTTCTGGGCAAAATGATCTGTGGGTGACCCATCCCTGGCAAGGCAGTGGAAATATGTGATCTTTAAGACCCCTTCCCATGATTCTATGGCTCCAGGAAAACAGCTGCTTCCACAAAGGCTTGCAGCAAATGAGACCTACCTTCAGGCTACCTCTGGGTATGGGGAGATTTGGCACTTTCTCATCATGTGTTGATTAATGAAGGTAGTCATCATGGAAATGTGAGTAATTGGCATGACTGCACTTTAAATAAGGCACTTAATTACTAAGGATGAGAAGGAAAAAAAAGCAGTTATAATTACCCTATTAAGTCCAATCAGTTGACAATTCTACCAGGATCCCTTGTTCTTTGAGTCATCAGTTAGTAAAGCTTGAGCTACAGCCAGTTTTAATCAACTGAGATTTCCTAAACAGTGGCACCAATCAGACTCAAGCTCAGAAAGTGCTTGAGTATTCTGCTGAGCAGGGCTCTGAATCATCAGTTCCTCTGTTAAACTAAGTGGGATGTGGCCCAGATACAGTGATCTGAAACTCTTTTGATAGCTTGCAGTTTGGGAAATGCATTCCTCTGATATCCAACCTCAGAACAGACCATGTCTGCTTGCTGTGTACAAGAAAGATTTCTGATTCTGACAGATGCTGCTTAGACTATATAACAGCAAAAGCAGACAGATGTATACTATTTGTAAGATATTATTATCAACATCTATTTATACTAATGAAAGCACATATGAGCAATATTGGCACATATGTTCTTATCAAGGCTCCTTCAACAGTTATGAGGCTTATAACAACCAAGTCAGAGCAATCTCAAGGGATTCAGACATCTTTGCACTTGGCTTTTCTTTGGAGTACTGAATCCCTCTGCACTAAAAGTATATTCCCTTCTGTTCTGCCAAATCTTGGTTTATTTCCACTGCAAAATTTCTGAGTGTCTTTGTTAGTCTCAGCAGAGTATTCCTTTCTTCTCTTTGCCAAAATCCAGCATTAACACCTATCTATGTCTTTGTTCTTCACTTGAAAGATTTTCCATTTGCAAAGTCAAGAATGAACATATACTTATTGTTACTGTTAGCAGTCCTGATATATCCAAGGATAGAGCTGAAATTGCATACGAAAGGACTGAACATTTTCAAATGATTTCATTGCAGAATCATTAGATATTGAACAGTATACACTCATTTATTTTATTTTACAAGATCTCTTGTTGTGGAAAGGAAATGCTCAGTGACTTAGGGCAAACTTAGAAATCTGTTCTTGATTATGTTGGAAACATTGCAAATGCATGAATTAAGAAATAGTTTTACATTTTAAAGAAAGAGTTGATTTGAGTAGCCTGGGGCATTAGAAGAGATAAAAGATGTAGTGAAGCTATTCCCTTGGATACTTTTTTTTTTTGTCATGAGGAACTGAAATGCAGTGTATACACTTCTAGCATAGATTTATCTCTTTTTCCTTTCAAATCTTTAAAGGAATGTTGACCTAGATGTCAAAATCTTGGCTATAATTTGTAACTTAAAGACCAAATAGGAGACATAATTTTTAAGATGGGATTTCTTAACTTTTGTATTAAGAAAGATTTGGAAAAAAAAACAACAACAGCAACAAAAAAACCAACAGTAACAAAAAAAAGAAAAAAACAACAAAGTAAGTTGAAATCAGTGGCAAGAACGTTCAGATGAGAAATTAGAGGTGAGAGAAGACAATTCAATTAACTGATGCAGATCTTCTGCTGTACTAGAACTGAGAGTATGACTAGAAAGGGTTTAGAGAGTGGTTTCCCAGTAACTAGCTAATATGAAACATTCAACATCTTTTGTTGAATGAAAAACTATGTTAAGGTTTTATATATATATGTGCATACATTTTAAATATTCTTCAAATACATAAATACAGTGGAAAACTAGAAAAATTATGGATTATTTACTGAATGGACCAGGGACCCTGGCAACAGAAGTTGCAAGGAAGGCAGTGATACTGGATGCTTACTTTGTTTTCGTCTTCAGTGGCAATGCCAGCTCTCAAGAATTCCTGACTCAGGAGACCAGAGAGAAAGTCTGGAGTAAGGAAGAATTTTTGTTGGTTGAGGGAGACTGGGTTAGAGATGATCTAGGTGAAATTGATTTCTGGAAGTCTATGGACTCTACTGGGACAACTATAAGTGCTGATGTTATTGCTAGACCACTTTCCATCATCTTTGCAAGGCTGTGGAAAATAAGACGTGTTTGAGGACTGGAAGAAAGCAAATGTCACTTCTATCTTCACAGGGGACAAGAAGACACAGAAAACTACAAGCCAGTCAGCCTCACTTTCAGCTATGTTATAGCTCATCCTTAATATAATCTCTAAATGTGTGGAGGAAAAAAAAAATAATCCAACAAGGATTAGTCAAAAGAAAATCATGTTTAACCAACCCAACTGCCTTCTGTGGTGGAATGACTGCCTGGATAGATGAAGACAGAGGAGTTTACCCGGACTTAAGCAAGGCTTTTGACAATGTCTCCATGAAAACAAGTTCAGGAAGTACAGGTTGGATAAGTGGATGATGAGGTGTATTGAGAACTGACCAGACATCAGGTCAGTAGGAAACATCCCAGTGCACTGCATTATTTCCCACTGGTACAAAGCATGTATGTACAAATGTGAAAAGAAATACTAGAACAGCCTAGTGAAAGCAGAGAGGCAGCTCATGTAAAAGCTAGTTCTGGCTTTAAGACCAAACACTAGGGAATAACAGAGAATATAAAGAAAAGCCAGTATTGTTACTGACTACATAAGTCGTAAATTCCTTATAGTTGTTTCAAGAAGTGGTCTGGATAAAAAAGGTGTCATGATGATAAAATTCCCATGACATAAGCAAGCAACATGCAGGTAACTGAGAGCTGGATGCTTTCTTTTTCAATATGAGGAAGCATGTAACTAGCTGAAGGTGGTGAACTGCAGGAAACACTTTATTATTGGGCCAATTAAGATAATTTCTTCTACAGGATACTTACTGCTTACTTCACCACGTACAACATTCTGAGATATATACAAATGCAGATACAAGTCACTAGAGACTGTTCTGTTAGAAGTGATAATCAACCCAAGCATTATAAACGTGCTGCAGGCTAAATAAGTTGGCCTACGGCACTACAAGAGCTACTCTGCTTTGAAAATCTTCATAATTATTTCTAATGCATCTATGTCACAGAAATGGAGCATAAGAAGGGTATAATCAAGCCAAGCTGAGCATGTAAGGAATCATATGGGAGATGAGAATGAGCAACCATTTCTGTATAGTAAATATAAATTTTTGTTTTCAATCCAGATGTTTTGCTGACAGCACCTTCAGATGTTGCATGAGTACTTCAGTGCAAAATAAGCCTCAACTACAAACTGAGTCCTTTTTTTTTTTCTTTTTTTCCAGAGCCACTTAGATATGCTGTTACAGTTAATAACATTCTCCCTTCCAGATGCAGCAATTTTATTTTGATAAAATAAAATGCTTTTTCAGATTAAGAAAAATGTCTCTTAGAATGGAATGGAATGCATACAAATATGTGTAAGCATTTGAAACAAGGACTACTAGATGTACAGAGACTGACAGAAGAGTATAAATGTAACTCAAAAATCCAGGACAAGTTATTGATATCCACAGAGTAATAATGTCTGAAATTTAAAACCTTTTCTCATCTGAGTTTTTTTTCATTCCACATCCACATTCTATTGAATACCTTTTGTCTGTCCCCACAGGAAAAAAAAAAAAAAAAAAAAAAAAAGGAACAAACACAAAAGTATCAGTGTCTCAGTTTTAAATAAAAGAAATTGGTCTTGATTAAGAAGAAATGCATTACTCATCTGTCCATTAACCACACTGCATTACTACCTTCACGTAATTTGCATATCGAATTTGATAAATGCTTTTAGGTCACTTCACAGAAATTGAACTGGTGTACATTTTCATGTGGCTTAGATCCATTAGAGAAGATATTTTCTTCAAAATAAGAAGTCCTTTCATTTTAGTAGAAAATAACAGCTAAATTCATAGTTTAAAAGTCCACATTAAATTTTTTCTCTACTGCTGTTTTTATATATGTCGTCTTTTGATGGAAAACCAAATTTGAAAACCCATTAAATGTGACCTTAAATTAGTAAGCCACACCCAAGCATGTTGTGCTGTGATACCCAAGAAACAGGCGTAATTAAGAGTTTCTTGTATTAAGCTTAAAAAAGTACAGGGGCTTGGAAGGCTGAAAAGAGCAAGCTAGGTGGTGGTATTAATATTGTTCCTGCTGTTGTTACAGATACACTTGGGACAAAAAAACTGGGAAAAATAATCCCAGTGGAGTCCAGAACATATTCAGAAATATGAATATTTTGAGATTTTCTAAACACTATCATTTTTGCACAATATAAGAGTAGCTTTTCCCTGTCAAACTCTCAACATTTGACTTTTGTCTTTGCTTTTCAAATCCTGCCTAATTAGAGGATTTTGCTTCCTTGTGACACCATACTCTCATGCCAAGCTTATAATTACAAGGACTATGTAGTGTTCTATTAATTGAGAATTTTTGCTTCTTATATGTTTGGGTTAATTGGTAATATCTGCATTCAACATTTTTTCATGATGTTTTTACATTAAATTAATTAGCCAAATATCTAGGACAGCCAAAATTAACCATTTTTCAGCTTCTTATTCCTTCAGTCAATTTTTTGTAACATATTTGCCAGCCTTGGTTATATTGAGAAAAGAGAAAAACAGGAAAATATATGCCAGAAAGTGTATCTGTCTTCTGAGAGAAAGCATTTTTTAATATATTCATGCCTCTTTATGACATTAGGCTGGCCAATTTTTTTTTTTTAATGGTTTCATTTATTTTACGTTCTTAATTTTGTTTGGGTAACATTACTGAACTTTACTTTGCAACTACTGCATCCATGTATTATAATACTTTTTTGTAAATTGTGTCACACATATTCATAAAGTTGTGAAAAAGTACGAGAAAAATCAAAACATAATAAAGAGTGAGCAATAGAATACTGAATAAACACAGACAAATTAATCTTCTTCAGCGCTGGGCTTTAGGAAAAATTTCTTCTCCAAAAGAGTGGCCACGCACTGGAATGGGCTGCCCATGGAGGTGGCTGAGTCACCATTCCAACAATTGCTGAGAAGACAGAATGAGTAATAACTGAACAGAGGAAAATGGTAAGGGAGATCAGTGTTGCCCAACAGTAAGGATTAAGGATGATGAAAATGCATGGAGAAGCAAAGCTTACTCGCTGCTCAACATAACAAAGTAACACCCTGGTATATTTAATATTCACCTGGAAAAAGGAAGACTGTATGCCTACTTTCCCTTTGTCCTTGAATTGGGTATAATATAGATATAATTTTCATAAACCTCATTCTCTTTCCCTTTACTGAACACAAATTATCATCTCCATTTGAATATGTCATCCATGGAAAGATTTGCCTGTCTGGACTGACAGCAAGGACACATGTCTAGAATTAGTTAAAATCTAACAATCTAATACAAATGAATGTATATTTATAATCAGGATTCCAAGGGCAGCTGCTATGCATGACATTTCACTTACTAGAAAATATTAAATTAGATTAGCCTGCAGAACCCATAAACACATTGTGTCGGTGTATTGTAAGAAAGATAATACAAGTAATAACAAATAGAATTTAGAATCACATTTTAATTAGTCATATGAACATTTAACACAGAAATACTGACAAAGCAGAACTAACAGTGTAATGAAGCTGCTTAAAGGTGTAGATAGGAGTCATCCTTGCAATATAAATGCAGTTTTTAATAAGATTTTCTATTTAAAATAATGATTTCACTAAATCACTGTAACTAGAAAAGGGCCAAAATAGAAGTATGCCCTGTTTGACTTTACCTAGGGGAACAAAGACCCTTTTTTTCTTTGGTATGAATCTTACTATGAAGTATGCAATTCATCCATAAAATTACTCATATATTTCTTAGAATATCTGATTTGTAGTTCTCACACAAAAGCAGTTAAAAGGAGGGGTGTCAGGTTGGTGCTCTCTGGATAATTACTTTATTTCTGAATTTGAATAAGTTAAATAATATTCGTGATTAATTGGTATACAACTTCAACTCTTTCTAAAGGGATCATTTAACATACTTTATGGCAAAATTGTTATTAAATGGCTGACCTAGCCAATAACAAAACAAAATTCTTATCACTCAACAGAGAAATCATAGCACAAAGGAACAGCCTCTTATAAAGTATTAATTGTGAAGTTCTTGCAGCACTTTTGTATATACAGGTCAAATGTCCCAACTAGATGAGATATAAAGCAGGTGTTGTTTTTTTTTTTGGTTTTTTTTTTGGTGATCTAAATGTTTCCTGAGGCAGCTACATTTCTGTATGACTCAGAATAATATGGTACATAGCCATATATTAAAACACAGATAATATTTCTTTCAGGATAAAAAAAAGTATTGAAATTAAAAAAAGAAAGAAGAGCTCAACAAAATAAAATATTTACAAAACACTTGTTACACTATCTATTTTATATATCTGCGCAGTGCCAGCTAGCACACATGACATCACTGAATGTATTTTAAGGTAGAAATTAACTGTATTTTATTTGTAAGGATGAGTCGCTGGTTTCCTCATGGTGATAGAGGCAGAAACTTTACAGTCAAAGAGATACTGGTCAATCTAATATTTTAACCACTGAAGTCACCTCTCCTTTAACAAGTCAAATAATAACGAGAAAAAATAGAGGAAAATGTATACTTAAACAGGCAAGACTTAAGACAGCACACTGCTTCCAAAAGATGCTGTAGGAAAAAAAAAGAAAAGAAAAAAAAAAGCAGTTGAACTATACATTGGAAACATGGGCTAAGAAGGATTTTAAAGAATAGACAGACACAATAACATGTTACTAGACCTCATTGTGACAATATAGCATTCAAACCAAGAGCTTAACAGGAATTAAAAAAGGATTAAACCTTTTTAAGGATAATGGGAACATTCAGAGTTACTTTAGATAGAATATAAAATAATATTTTCAGAAAAGTAAATGCATATCTCAGGGCACAAGTGAACCATTAACTGAGGAACTTAAGAATAAACTTCACCTGTAATTAAATTATTGCTCAACCAGTAACTTCCTTTGAAGAAAAATTCAAAGGACACCATTAGGACCAGAAAAATATTCTAGAAGAACTATTGATAACATTTAAATTAAATTAAATTTTAAACATTACATTTCTGTTCTTAAATCATATGTGTTAAATACATTCTATTATAGTAGTTAGAATATTAGTATATATGTTTGCCTCCTTTCTACTTTCTAATCAGGAACTCATAAAATTGCATTAAAAAAGTATTAAATAGCAGTATGTGCACAGAGCAGCTGGAGATGAAAAAATATTTCATTGAAAAAAGAAAGATCTAAATCTAATTAGTCTTTTTTTTTTTTTTTTTCCATCATTTGCCTTTCACCTGGTGGCTAGCTTGTTTATACTCACTCCTTATCTAAATGCTCAGACCTAAATTAATAAAAATAAAAATAAAAATAAAAATAAAAATAAACAAAATTGTTGTTAAATATCCAAAGCAGATTTTTTGTTAAAACTGTACATACATTTCCTTGTAATTTTTAATAATTACAAGTACTGTGTGCCATGTCTTTCACATTTCAAATATTTGGTAAATTAAGTTTGCAAAAGAATAAATGTTTCTAACTCTGCCACTTCATCATGTACACACCATGCTTATTCAGACTTGTTATCATACTATGAAGTTGTCTTAACAGACTCATTGGTCTTCCACTGTTTTCTAAATGTTTTCTGTAATGCCTAATATTTAAGACACAATTTTATAAAAGTTATTTACCTTTAAATTAGGATGTAGTTCATTACAACGGGAACCTACATCACTGATTCAAAAGCCATGTAAAAAAATGATCTCCATTTTGTAATGATGTTTGTATTAATCAGATTTTGACTTTTCAGGCTTTGAATTTTGTTTTTAACATCTGAAACTGTTGATGCAGGCTTTTTGTTTTTAAAATGGAACTACTATTTTGGTTTTGATTTGCCAGCTTAAAAATCACAAATCCACTTTCGCAGTTTATATAAAGCTCACTGTACAATTTCTAGCACAGCAAGGAGAACCTCAGTAGATAAGTACAGAAAATTATTTTGAAACTAAGTTGGTATTTTTAAGGAATTTGATTTATAAAATGCAATTTTTTTGCCTTCAGTAAATCCTTGAAAGTCATTGTGGCATTTTTTTTTTCTATTTCATTTTCTTCTATATGCCTGGTGATGGAAATAGCTATTTAAAATATTTAAAGCAGTTTTACAGATGCAATGTGAATAGCAATGATGCAATGTGAATACTTACCTTTACGTCTCTGGTACAATTTTTCGTTAATGTTTTTGTACACAAGACAAGGTACTTTCACAAAAACAAAACAGGACTATAGGAGCTAAGCTCAGTCTTGAATTAAATCAAGGAAGCAAATATGAACAAAACTTATGACTATTTTGCAAAAAAAAAATATGAATTCTATAGGTTACTCTTCTCTGAAGAAGCTTGAAAAACGTTGAAAAATATTTATTTTTGCAAAGAAAAATATGCTCTTTCCCGTTCTGATTTTGGGGTTCTGAGAACATCTTAGAGCATTCCTGTCTGACGCTTACTTGTGTCATGTCTGGGAAGTTCTGAGATCTACCTGGATGCTCCTGAGGGCAGCAGTGTTCCTGCAGAAGGGTAAATCAAGAGTTTGTGGTAATATCACTTTTCCCCAGGAAAAGAAAAAAAAAAAAAACATCAAGAAAACTTTGGGACAGGATGTTTTCAAGGGAACATAATTGGTAATTACACACAATTAGTGTTACAGTCAGCAGTGACTGAATGTGGGAGCTGGTAGCTTTTTACTGTATGAAAATCTCTATGAGCACATACAGCTGAAGGAACTGCATTTTTCTCTGAACAATGGAAAAACAAAGCCCAAAGGACAGGGGACTAGTGATGTTAGTTAGCACTATAGGATATAAATAGGCTGTGTGAACTACCGTTGCTGTTGTTATTACTAATTTATTTAGCATTCAGACTGCAATGTAATGAAGAGTCTTTTGTCACATCATTTTTTAGAGCTAGACACCAGAGAGATGGAAGTTAAACAAATTAAAAACCTGTTCATTGCCCTAGGCGTGTTTTACTTTGTCATTTGGTTCAGTTCATTTCAGCATTCCACTTTTAATGGCTCACTTAGTTAAACTTGAACTTATGATTACTATTACTACTTCTAATAAAGCCCTGTTTTGTGAGGGCTTCATTACTGTCGCCTCGGGATAACAGCTGCTAATTTGTTTTATTGCTATAATATATTTTATTTAGGTCTTCTCTTAAAAACCACTGGCTGTGGTGCTTGCAGTCATTGTTGTCTGCTCTAACAGCTAGTCTGTAGAGCTGGTATAGCCTAGAGGATATTGTACACAACAGGACTGTGGACTGATGAATCAGATCTGCAGTCATCTCCCATTTATACCACAGCCTTGCTTCTCGACTTTTACGGAATCATTTCCTTTCCTCCTGTAAAATACAGATAGTAATATCAGCATGCTCTGTTAGGGACTTAGATGCCTCCTGATTAACAGTGCTTGATAAAAGGAGCGTGTTATCTAGCAGAGGTTATACTCTGCTGTTTTGTACTGCTCATATGCTAGAGTTAAGTCACTGTCTTTGGTAAAGTTATTAAGGATTTTCTTCAATTCGTGGTGTTAGAGATATATGAGATAAATTCAGTTGTTATTTGAATCTGTGTAATAATTATGAAGTACTGCACTGATAACAGGCTTCAGTTAATTGGATTATCTTGGAAATATATAACTGACAGGTTAATATATCTTTATGATTGAAATTCAGAAGGCAAGCTGGGTTTTGAACTTGTCATTTTCCTTCTTGCCTTTTTCTCTGACAGAATAAACAGATTACTCCATGTTGGATTCCTGAAGCTTGGCTGCTCTTGCTATGTTTCACAGGCATACAAGATTAAAAGTACCAGGATCCTAAGGCAGCATAATAGTTAGTATCCTACCATAATCCCTGCTGCAGCAGCTTGTGTATTTCTCTACATGGTGTTGAGCCTCCATTCCACACAATTTCTCAAAATCTATGTTTTCTGATCTGTTGCTCAGATCAAATTGATGATTTGATCTACATTTTCTGTGCTTATATTTGCACCCTGATGTACAAATATTGTTTGATTTACCTTCTATTTCCATATTTTTTGCAGTGATTAAGATGAAACCTAAACTGACTTAATTTCTATAACAAACATAGCAGAAAGTAACAAAACAAAAAAGTAAACAAAAAACTATTCAATGTATTGCACTGCTTAAAATGCCCTGTTATTTAGGCTAGGAGGGAATGTCTTTCCTAGAATCACTGTCTGCTTATTGGTTGCTTTTCACCCAGTGCTCAGATTTCCAGGTGGAAAGAAGTGATCCATTGGGCACTGGTCCTCAGAACCTGTTGCCAGAAACAAAAGTAACCTAATCTATGCAAATGCTTATCTTGAGGTAACCAAGAAAAGATGAAATATCAAGAACTCACAAGAGCAAATAAAATAGCAATAAGCACAGTGGAATCTTGCAGACTGCAGTTTATGAACACAGCAAAGGCAGATGTTAAGTATCATGACCAGAGAGAGCATGGAACTTAGCTACATTGTGTAGGGACAGAGCATGAAAAAACTTCCATTACTTATTTTTGCTTACTAAATCTTTCAAAATACTTTTAACTACAGAATGGTGATTGTATCACTAAACTTAGTGCACTGAATCTGTGGCTGTTCATATTTGACAACTCTGAAGGCCAAGTTAAGTGTATTAGGTCACCTCTTTCAGGAAACCAGTTTTGAAAAGCTGAATCTCAGTGCACATTTGGGTCATCAGATTTTGTAATAAACTACACCACTGACCTCTGCTGAAAAGAATTGGAACTGCTCACTTTTAAAAATTCATTTCCTTACACGGAAGAACTACAAAGAATTCTCCCTTCATGTCGAGTTACAAGGGCTGAAAAATGAAACGTGGCCTTTAGATCAAACAAGTAAAGACTAAGATCAGAGAGAGATAACTAAGCTAAGGAAAATCACTGGCAAAAAAAACAAAACAAAACAAAAAGATGACTAAGGTACACATTTTTCACGCTGGAAGATGATGCGCCTTTGATACAGCTAAAAAAGGTCTAGCTGAATATGATTTGAATTTGTAAAAAGAATTCTTCATATGCATATGAAGGAGCTTCAGAAATGCCCTTTCAATCTTATGTTCTTGTCCCCACTTCTCCCAACTAGTATCACTGGTACCATGCTCCCTTTCATTTAGAAAGCAATTCTTCTGCTGTACAAATGATCTGCAGTCACCAAACATCACTGAGAAACTACTTTCTTCACATGTATATACATAAAGCACTACCCATGTGTAGGAAATTCCATTCATAACATAACCCAGTGTTAAATGTAAGCATAATTAAAAATGTCATATTCTCATCTTTTCCCATTGAAGTTTCAAATTTCCACTCCTTATCAAACTGGGAACACCTTATTTTGCAGGCACAATGTCTATACTATTCCAAATTTGGAGCTCCGTTATGTTTAATGGAGAATTCAAACTTGGATGATGAACTCCACAACAAAAAAATTAAAATAAACATGGTCACTCAGTAGAAAGTACAGGCTTTCTCTGACTGAATCTTGGACACATACAACAAAAGATTCAGAGAGCAAACAAAGGCAAAGGAAATAATATTTCATTAGTGAAAGACTAGAACAATATTTAAAGATCTATAAAAATAAGCACAATGGAGAAGACCAAACACTATAAAAGGAAAATGAGGAGGATCAGCTGCAGAGTCCTTATGAGAATTTCTGTAATTAAACTAGATTTTCTCTTCTTTGTCCTGATTGACCATCCTTCTCTTCCTTATATTTCCTCACCTTAGGTTCCTCATAGCTCTCTACCTCGCTCTTTCATCCTTTCACTGCACCAGCCTTCATCACTGCCTTTTCTTTCAAGCCATCTTCTATATTGTCCCCTTAAAATAATGACATTAAATTAATGAATAAATAAATATATATTTTTAATCATGCAGACATTTTTTTTAAAGCATTTTTTTCTTCATTTTCTGCTCCTGACTATTCTGAAAGGATATGAGTGAAACGCAGTGTTGAATCCACAATGAACTATACTCATCATGGAAAATAGTAAGTAAGCATCTGCCATAATATCTGCATTATGGGCTGTGCATGTATAAATTTTTGGAAAAGGAGGAGCAATCTTTCTATCCTAGTAAAAGAGGATAAAACAACTCTCTTCCTTGCTCCTCTAGGGAGCTAAAAGAATTTGCCACTGATAAGGAAGTCATTTAGAAGGCATTTCTAGGATATCAGTCAGGCTTATAAGCAGCACAGCAGGAGCCATATCAAGGAGACCAAAGCAATTAGCAAGCAAAAGTCGATTCCCTGGAGAGAGTGAAAGATGTTTGAATTCTACTATTGGCTGGGCTATTCTGAAGTTTTGGCTGAGTTTTCTTCCTAGGTAAAGAGGCCATTAAACATTGTACTTTAAAAAATGGTAGAAAATTGTAGAAATGCAAAACATGTTTGACAGTAATAGGGAACACGTTTTAATTGATTTAACAGTGAAGATAATTCAACCCCTCAAGTAATTTAGGATCTATATTTAGGAGAGTTTAAGCACTTCAGTTCCCATTAACTCAGTAAATAAATTAACTAAAATGCTGTGAATGTACCTTAACAGATTGAATCTCCAAAAATTCTGTATTTAGATTAAAAAGAAATGAATAAATAAATAAATACTTATACTTACTTAATCTTCCAAAACTTCTGTAGGGGAACTATTATACCACAACCTGAACTGATGACTGAGCACGTTTGATAGTAAAATGGACATCATAGTGTTGAAAACGTTTGTGCATTCATTATAATTTCTTATTTTTATTGACATGAAAATATTTTTTGTGCAAATAATTCTTTGCATCAAACAAATAAATTTTGCAATTTGATTACAAAATTGATTTTGTTATTTGATCTGCTCAATAAGCATACTAAAAAAATATATAAATTTGCTTGGAAACCTAGATTGTCTTTCTAATGTAGGTTCCTTTCCCACACAGATAATTTAAGACCTGGATGGAGCTGGAGAGGAGATTCTGAACTGTGCATTACAGCTAGAACAGTTAGAGTAGAAAGCAAATGAAAAAGTGAGAGAAAAAGCCAAAGAAAGAAGGAAGGGAAGAAGAACAGACCCAAGAAACAGGGAAAGATAAGACAAGATTTTGCATATTTTACATTTCCTTCATTGTAAGTTTCATCATAATAGTGAAAAAAATCATCTGTGATATTGTTCTCTGCAAAAATCTGCTTAATGACAGCAGCTTCTGAAAAAGAGATTTCTGAGATGAAATAAAACTTATGCAGAACTTTGAAGACTATCTATCAAACAATCTGTTAAAAAGAAAGTGGTGATTCCATCATCATTTATAATAAACTATATATTATTTCTAACATATACATCTTTGTTTTGTACATCTATGATTCTGTGATTATGATTTTTAGTCTTCCAGATTTGGTCTTTCTCTTGTTTAAGAGGTATTAACCTGGCACAAATCTTGCAGTATATTAGTAGATATTTTATGAACTATTCTAGTCTTTTGGACCTATTTTTTTCCCCCCAACTTTGTTTTCTTATATTTTAGTGTTTTGATTCAGTTTGCTAAACATTCATACTCACTAACATCTAAGATGTTCTCAGGTGTCATGTCTGATCTTCTATGATACATTATTTAGTGACACGATTTCATCAGATAAGGATTTCTTCATCTTTATCACTAGACACAAATGTTTAGGTGACTAATTCAAGTTTAGCTTCCACAGATATTGAGTACTTCTACAGATATTTGTGCAGGAAGATTCATCCCATCTATGTTATATGCCATATTTTGGTACGGGAGGAAGCCCCATATTTCCCATCTTGAGTTGCCTATCTCTCTCCATTACAAGGAGAGAGACATTACTTAGTCTATATAGTTTTCAGACAGTTAACACTGGATGAGAAGAGAGCTAACTGCTTTATGTCTCTTATGTTCACTTTATTGACATTTCTTCTTACAGGTTACAGCTTACAGCAAACTTGCACTCTCAGAGTTGAGCAGAAAATTAGTGTATCTTTCCCATAGTAGTCCTCATGTGTGAACTCAGAAGATATTAGCTGGAGCCTTGTTACTATATTCAGGACATCTTACCAAATTATCAAAGATATATTTTTTCAAGTATTTCAAGCTGTTGCTCAACTGCCAGGGAGGATGCATGACAGTCATGAATTGTAGCATAAATCATATCTATGATTTACAGGAAATTTTACTGTTATTGAACTGATAAATCATATGAAATGCTATTAATATCCTCAATCTAATTTCATATTAAGCAAAAGACCAAAAAAATGTCCTCAAGTTTTACCAGGTTGGATATTAGCAAAAATTTCTTCTCTGAATGAGTGATCAGGCACTAGAACAGGCTGCCCAGGGAGGTGGTAGAGTCACTGTCCCTGGAGGTGTTCAAGAAATGTTGAGATGCTGTACTAAGGGTCATGTTTTAGTGGAGAAACACTGGTGGTAGGTGGATGGTTGTACTAGATGATCTTGGAGGTCTTTTCTAACCTTGATTCTATAATTCAATGAAAAAATTGTCAAGTAATATTTTTTAATCATATAGATACAAATCTGAGATTGCAATGGATAAACAAGAAGAAATTTGCTATAAACAGTCACTTAACTATTATTCCTTTCTTGAGGTATGACTACTGCTGCAGGTTCACTTCAGTTCAGGGATGATTTACTTAGCTTTAACTGAGAGAGAGCTAAATACTAATCCATTGCATCGGAAAACTTGATATATTCCTTATATCATATCAAGAAACAAAGTAAATTAGCTTTGTACCGAACTTGATGCTACCCAGAAAAACTGTTTCTGGTATCCAAGTTAGCTTGTTTGAAATAAATACGGGAATCTTTCCATTAAAGTCTATTGGTTTAGTATTATTTATATGTTCCTTCCCCAATGATTTTGCTAGGATTTTTCCTGCTAAATAAACTGCTTACAATGTCTGCCTGTATTAATCTCTATTTAAGTATTGCTTAGATATCTGACATTTGCAGGAAGAAGAAAAAGGTTTTTTTTAAACCAAAGATGAAAAGATTATAGCTACTCCAATGGAGCTGTTGTATCTGGCATCACCTGTATTGCCAGGGGCTGCATAACAAGTGCCTTGATGCATTTATTAGATGTTGTTCATGTTAGCAATATATCTCTCAATACTGGATGTAAAAGGTTATTCTGCATCATGTTAATGTGCAAGTCAAAAAAAATTTTTAAATACAGAATGACAGATAGGGTTGTTGACAGTGCTGCCCCTAAAGAAGGAAAAAACACTGAGTTTATGAAAGGAATTCCTCACTCAGAAAACTCTCCGACACACACATACACACACACATACACAAACAAAAAACAACTGATCTAGCTGAGAAACATGAAAATACCCCCAAAATGCATTGCCCAATATTGAATTATGTAAAACATTTTCTGTAGAACATGAAAAAATGTTCATAATGAATGATTTTTAAAAAATCATTCTAATCAGGATATCATGGTCTCTTCTTTTCATCACTTCACAACACACTTTGTTTTGCAAAGGAATGTATTTTCAGTCTTATACCTGAGAACACATAACAGTGATAGGCAATCACAAATGCAAGAGCATGTTACAAGAACAAGTAAGGTAATAATCAAATTTAAAATGCAGTTGCCTCTTCATAGTTGCAGGTAAAAGCTCTGTTGTAGGTAAAAGCTCTGTTGAGCATGTAGCTACATGGTCACCATGTAGTCCAAGAGAAAACAAATGAAAATGAAGGGCTATACCAAGTTCTCCAGTGGTGAAAGGTCCTATATATGAAACATAATAGGACAATTGGTCTCAATCACAGAATCACAGAATGGCGAGGGTTGGAAGGGACCTCAATGATCATGAATATCCAACCCCCCTGTCACATGCATGGCCACCAACTTCCCCATTTAATACTAGACATGGCTGCCCAGAGCCCCATCCAATCTGGCCTTGAACACTTCCAGGGACAGGGCATCCACAACCTCTCTAGGCAGCCTTTTCCAGCACCTCACCACTCTCTCTGTAAAGAATTTCCCCCCTGACATCCAACCTAAATCTCCCCTCCCTCAACTTAAAACCATTTCCTCTTGTCCTGCAATTATCTACCTTTTCAAAGAGTTGATTACCCTCCAGTTTGTTTTAAAGGCTCCCTTTAGGTACTGAAAGGCTGCAATGAGGGCCGCAGCCCTCTTTTCTCCAGGCTGAACAAGCCCAGCTCCCTCAGCCTGTCTTCATAGGGGAGGTGCTCCAGTCCCCTGATCATCTTTGTGGCCCTCCTCTGGACCCTCTTGAACAACTCTCTGTCTTTTGTACTGGGGGCTCCACATTTGGACACAGTATTCGAGATGAGGCCTCACAAGAGCAGAGTAAAGGGGGATAATCATCTCACTGTCCCTGCTGGCCACCCCTCTTCTAATGGAGCCCAGGATACCATTTGCCTTTTGAGCTGCAAGGGCACGCTGCTGGCTCATGTTAAGCTTTTCATCCATCAAGACTCCCAGGTCCTTCTCTGCAGGGCTACTCTCAAGGACAGCTCCTTCCAGTCTGTATAGATGCCTGGGATTCCTCTGGCCCAAGTGCAAAACTCTACACTTTGCCATGTTGAACCTCATTAGGTTCACCCAGGCCCACCTTTCTAGCCTCTTGAGGTCCCTCTGAATGGCATCCCTTCCTTCAACCGTGTCAACGCACCACTCAGCTTGGTGTCATCAGCAAACTTGCTGAGGGTGCACTTGATTCTGTCATAGATGTCATTGATAAAGAGCACCAGTCCCAAGACAGACCCCTGGGGGACGCTGCTCATTACTGGCCTCCACCTGGACATAGAACTATTGATGACCACCCTTTGTCTGTGGCCTTTCAACCAGTATCTTATCCATTGAGTGGTCCACCCCTCAAATCCACATCCCTTCAATGTGGAGATAAGGATGTGGTGGGGGACCATGTCAAAGGCCTTGCTCAAGTCCAGGTAAATGACATCGGTCACCTTTCCCTTGTCTACCGATGTGGTCACTCCATCATAGAAGACCACGAGATTGGTCAAGCATGACCCTCCTCTGGTGAAGCCGTGCTGGCTATCTCAGATCACACGCCCATTCCTCATGTGATCAAGCATGTTATTTAGGATGATCTGTTCCATGATCTTCCCAGGCACAGAGGTGAGACTCACCAGCCTGTAGTTCCCAGGGTCCTCCTTGCTCCCTTCCTTGTAAATGGGAGTGACATGACCCTTCCTCCAGTCATCCAGGACCTCACCTGACAGCCACGACTTTTCAAATATGATGGAGAGCGGCTAGGCAACCATCTCAGCCAGTTTCTTCAGAACCCTGGGATGCATGCCATCCGGCCCCATAGACTTGTAAACATTCAGTCTCATGAGGTGGTCTTGGACCTTCGCTGTCCTCACAGCAGGGGGGATTTGCTACCTCAGTCCCCGCCAAGAGGTTTAGGGATGCAGGGCTCAGGGATGTGAGAAGTACTTGAATCCTGGCTGCCAGTGAAGACCGAGGCAAAGAACTCATTCAGTACCATCAATAATAAAAATATTGATGAAATGGATACACTCTGCATAACTACATATCTTACTATATATCTTTACTACGTTAATATGTACCAACAGTATTACCAACGTAATTTTCTCTTCTCAGGTATTTTGTTTGTATTAATTCACTGATACAAGGTAATGACATGTTGTGCAAAAATCTTTTCTTCAAATCAATAGCACTGTATTTAATACTGATAAATATAACATCAGCATTGGTTACTAGCTCCCAATTGCTTGTATTGTTTAACTGCCTGTGAAAAGAAAAAATTCTCAAATTTTGGTGTAGAAAAAATTGCAATGACTAAAAGACACCAGCAGTAAGAAACAGATTTTTTTTTTTCATACTGATGAGCCCTTCAAGTACTGCATCTACAATCAAAATCCAGAAGGTACTTAGGGACTATGTCTCTAGATGCCACTGCCAGATAGGAGCTCAATCAGATTCTCAATTTATCTATTAAGGAGGGAAAATCTAATGCTTTAACATAACAATCCAACTACATTAAATGAGGGATCAAAGTGACTGAGATTGTCTTAAGGTATGTTGCCCAGTCTGGACCTGTAAGTCCAGAAAGACACAAATCTCCATTGCATTTCTTAACAAATGGACCAGGACATGACTTAAATTGCCATGGCTTACAAAATGCGAACCTTTCTTTTCCCCATTTCCCTTTAAAATAGAAAAACAGCAGGAATGTGAGTGTGTGTGTGTATGGAAGAGTGTGGGTAGTTTAGCCTCTGTGTACTAAAGAAACACTTTCTAGTTATTGTCTGCATCCATAAGCATTAGATCTCCTTTTCAAGTGAAGATGAAAGTTAAGTAACATTCATTTTCTTTTACATCCTGAAAGTTCATCCTTAAGAAGTCATCAAAATAAATGCAAGAAAAGCAGAAAAAATGTAAAGGAGTCTTCCTAAATTATTTATACAGGAAGGCCTCTGAGGTATGTCTTAGAAGAAGCTTCATAATGGCCAAAATGCTGTAGTAGTAAAGGTTTCATCCATTCATTTTTCTATTACTTGAAGTTACCTCCTGAAGGTCTTTCAAAAATTGATAGCTCTTTTCAGCCTTTACCCCTTTTACCAACAGTATGTCTGTTAGAAGAAAACATATGAGCATCAATGTGAAAAATTCAGTTTTAATTCATATCTGAGTAGAAAAAACTCCCAGTCCATACTTTAACTTATCGAAGTAGTGCACCAATCTGCACTGAAAAAGAGGGTTTTACTGGTGAGAGTTCTCAAATCTTTCCTACTTGAGGTGATAATTTGACTCAAGCAGATGACTTTTATATAAACAAAAATCTCTATCCAAGTCACCTTTGACAGAATTTTCAACAAAAGCTACAAATAAACAAGCAGGGCTGTGAAGGTGAGGAAACATTTTAGTTGCTGCACTTTCTGTGTGGTCTGAGAATACCTGCTGGATCACACTATGTTTAAGACTTCAGCTGACAAATATTTTGAACTGTGATTGAATGTAAAAAGTAAGAAATTATTGGTATTTTCAGTCTTTTGTTATGAAAATGGATTCTGAGCAGAGGCATGACATCCAAATTCTTGGGAAGAGCTATGCCTTTCACTTTAGGTGAAGTGTATTCAGTTGTACTCAATTCAGTTGTATTCAATTCAGTGTATTTTACAACTTAGGTGGTTTGTTCTCACTCAAATTTAAATGATAATTTTTTTAGGCATTTTGGACTTCTTACAACAGATAAATCTGTTTGACAAATTTCTGGTAGTAATAGACTCACTGAGTATAAAACAGTGTGTGTTTGGCAACTTTACATATGTTTTTCATAATCACTTATTTGCACAGCATCTTAATGAGCAGCATAGAAGCAATCATTAAGCAGAAAAACTAAACCCCCAAACAAACAAAAATAAAATAAAATAAAACAAAACAGAGAATATAATGTGGGCTTTAAAATAAAAATCATTTGAGGCATTAAATTCCCAGAGGATTTTCAGTCAGGTATTCAGAACGAAAACAAAAAATCCCAAATGCTCATTTTTTGCTTACTGAGAAACAAAAGAAAGAGGAATTTAGAGGAAAAAAAAAAGATTATTTTCTCCCAGCTCTCCAAATGCTGCATTATTGTAAATAATAAGTGTAGTTTGTAGAAGAAAATAAAGCAGCCAAAAAGAGGGTGCAGCAGTTCACTTAATTATTCATTTAATCGGTATTGATCTCAGATGACTTAGAAAATGGTATGTTCTAGCTGAGCACAAAGTTATTCATCTTTGATTTTAATTTTAGAGGAATCCAAGTTATTTTATATTAATGAAAACCACAACAAAACACAATAGGCAATTTCCTCACAAATTGTTTAACAACATAAATTAAGAAAATGGTTATGTTCACATAGTTCAATAACAAAAGTCAAAATTGTGACGTTTGTACTACAGTCTAATCAAGATGATTTAGGAAAAACATAAGGTGGCAAAAACATTTCAAAGAGAAGATCTAGCCTTTAAGTGCAGCTTTAACAGCACTCTGGAGGGTTCAGTCCCTGTTCTGGATTAGACTTCACAGCCATAACACTCAGACTTTAAATTTGTGTCTAAAAAGAGTTAGTATTTCATTTCTAGTGTACTGTGTTCATTATGATCAGAAGACTGATATTAACGTTGAATGACACAGGGTTAAATTCCCTCCAAAACATATATTATTAAAATATTGAATTAGAACATTTATATTTTAAGTACCTCTGTGTGTGACAGAAAAAATATTTCAGAAGCTATGGGAAAAACCAACTAACAAAAATAACAACAAAAAGAAAAAAATTCTTGTTGAGTAATAGGCATTTCACCTAAATGCAGTCTAGAAATGAATCGCGTATGATCTCTGCAGGCTTATGCTTTGGTGGGTGTGCACAGAATTTATATGAGATTAAGCGCCATGCAAAATGTACATATGGAAGAAGTAACAGAACAGACCAAGTTTTCAAGTGCATGCAAATACTTGTCCTACAGGTGGTGTGGATTTCAGTTACTTCCATCATTTTGTACGCTGTGTCCTGTTGGATCTCCAGAAGATTCAGAATGGTATATAACTCCAGTACAAATTGCTATGTCCATCCACCCTTTACAAGGGTGTTCATATATGCCCAGGAATCACACACACACACACACACAAAAAAACAAACAAACAAAAAAAAAAAACAAACAAAAAAAACTATTCTGCCATATCTGTAGAAAATTAAAACCCAATAATCAAGTTTCTTTATTTCTTAAGCCTGAGAAATCCAAAATACAAAGAGCCACTCGCCCAAAATGTCAACTATCTACAGCCCAGAGCACTCCTCCACCCAGATCTGAAAATGTGCTGCTCTGCAGCATGAGGTTTCTGCACCCTAAAGAGCAGCTGGGCCAGTGTGTCCCTTTCAGGCCTGGGTTTTTCACATCTACAACAGTCTCAATGATAATTTCTATTCTTTAATACTTGTCTGCATCAACAATGTTGATCCAGTCTACTTGCTCACCCTGCAGGAAAACCAAGCAGAGTACAGCTGTTGTGTATTTTATGCACCAGGAGTCAGGAAGTAGTTATCAGACAATACTGTTCGGTCCAACAGGGCACTGCTGCCATCTGACTCCTGATGAGAAAGTCACACAAACAAGGAGGGATCCCAGGATTCACATGAAAGAAAACCAGCCACTTCCAGAAGAAATTTTTTTTCTATTCACCTTGTAGAGAGAATACCACAGTTCCAGCAAGTTTTCTGACATGAAATACACATATTTCTTGGGTACGTGAAGTGAGACTTAGCTCTGTATTTTTCAAGGATGTTCAAATCAGAAGATTGTCTTAGAAACCTTGCACAAAATCATGTAAGTAATGAAACCTCTACAATTATAGTACAGTTGTATAAGACAGGCAGTAAAAGATCTGAGTAAGAGATGCAAAGGAGATGTAAAAGGCTCATTAAGGGAGATTTCAAAGGAGCACAGAGGGCATGTACCCAATCAACTGTTCTGTGCACTGTGAATGGGAGAATCCATTTATTCCATTCACTGAAGTTCTCTATTAACACTCTTCAATCCAGGCTACAAGGTCTGTTAAATAGGAGAGAAAAATGCCAGCAATACTTTTCTGTTATAGTTTATTCCTTCAGGAAGAAGATTTCAGTCCTTCAAATTCAGTGCAGCAGTTTGTGGATATGAAGTAGGAACGAACTACAACACACAAGTATCTCAATATTTGGATTTATTTATTTATTTATTTATTTTTCAGTTTCAATTCCAAATAATTCCAAGAAGTTAAAGGAAAGGTCTGGCTGGGTAAGTCTACTCCTACTGCTGATAGTGGCTGTTGGATTAACAAAAGAAACTGTTAAATGGGAAAAACAACTAATAGTCCACAGGAACTGAAAACACACCAAATATTTGTTAGTAAGCTGAAATTTCCCCACACACTGTACATGCAGTTATTTCAACACTGTGCTGAATTTAATGTACTAATACTGCTTGCTTTCATCACCAATAGACTGCTAAATCTGAACATCAGCCATCAGAGCCACTTGCTGCCTTGCTTGTATTTCACGGGCCCTCCTAGAAAGACAGGGCCATGTGCCCTGACAAAACTCTCTCTCCTGAACAGGAGACCTTTAAGTGGTTATGAGGCATGACTAGAAAATAAAAGTGACCAACACTTATCACCTGATAAGAAGAAAACTGGAAAAGTACACAATGATAAATTCAGTTTGAAAAATGACTGTGCTGTAAATGAATAACATTGTTTTCAAAGCTGAAAATAAATGTCAGAGTTGACTCAGTCACTCCATATCTCCCTAAATCTGCTGCCACCATTATACTTTTTGAGAGAGGCTGGATTGTGAAATGTCAGGGGGAAAATCAGGTAAAAAGAGGATAACTTCTGTTTTGTCCAACAGTTACAGTGCCTTTTTATTTCTAAGTTTCTAGTAAAGCACATTCAACTAGGTGTAATGGACTTTTGAGTACTAATCAGTAATTCAAGATAAGCTGCATAAGGCCAGAGCAAGGTCTCTACCTCTGAAACTCAAATGTGCCATGAACACTCTCTTGCTGCTGATTAGAGGAGAATGGGAGACTTCTTGGTCCTAAACTCCATGTCAGTAGATCATTCTTACTTTCACGGGTAGTCTTTAGATGGAAGGGGCACTACAGATCATTGCACCCAAACTGGAGGGCACTGTGCAGATAGATACCTGAGTCAGTTCTCATGGAAGGAACCTGCTTTCAGTTGGCAAAGGTGCTTTGCAGTCTAATCTGTCCTCATGGAAGGGTTATGCTCTACTCACTCATAAAGCTGCCAACACATAGCTATGTAAGTAGTGATCAAAAATTTTAATGTATTTTTCAGTGTTATAAATTGATTGAAATCAAACTAGATATTGATTGACATTAACACAAATGCATTACCTTAAGAAATTCTAGAAGAATACAAAATTACTGGTGATAATAAACTCTTCTGGAAAACAATTGTATGCACTTTTATCAACTTCAGAAAAATCAGACATTTTTCAGAACATACATCCAACACTATGAATGGCATTGTTTAAAATATTTTTCTGATGGCACTTCATAATCTCACTGTCACTTCACTCAAAGTAATAATATCTTGTTCAGTACACTGTAGAATAACCTCCTCTTTTGTGGAGGAAAAGTGGCTGTCACAAAAAATGTGATATGTTGCTATGCTACAAGAAATCATCTTTCTGGACTTTGTAATAACAGCAGCTAACACATTAAAAGGAAAAAAAATATGTATAGCAAGGTAAAATAAAGTAATTCTGCAAGGTTTGTTTCCATGAACATCAATGATTCCTATTAATTTCAGTAGGCAACTATGCCTTTCAGATCTTCATTGCCAATGGAAGGGCAATATTACCAAAGTGATATAGAATGTCTTGGATTGGAAAGGACCTCAAGGATCATCAAAGTTCCAACCCCCTGTTGTACGCAGGGTTGTCAACAGCTAGATTAAGCACTGGATCAGGTTGCCTTGTGCCCCATTAAACCCAGCCTTGAACATCTCCAGGGATGGGGCATCCACAACCTCTTTGAGCAGCCTGTGCCAGCATCTCACCGCTCTCTCAGTCAAAATCCTCCCACTGACATCTAATTGAAATCTTCTCTCCTTTAGTTTAAGAATGCTCCCTCTTGTTCCACCACTACCTATCTGTGTAAAAATATGATTTTCTTCCTGTTTTTAATCTCCCTTTAAATACTGGAAGGCTATAATGAGGTCTGCATTCATGTATTCCTGGGAATACATTTGGGTGATACCATGGCTATGTACAGCCAATAATGTGGGTAATGTCAGCCAGCTTCTATGCAGAAGTTTTCTCTCAGCACTGAGCAATATTTTCACAATATTTCACATTAAGAACATCAGAAGAGTGTCAGAAGTTAAAAATGAACCTGTTAACTTAGGAGATGAGGCCCAAACTCAACAGAATTAAACTGACAAGGAAAACAAAAAATGAAAACAAAACAAAATAAAATAGTAAACATTGTATTTAAAATAATGCCAATATCGAAACTAGAATTTATAGTAGTTCAGACTCTGTTCCAAATACTATATGAATCTAGTCTCCATTTCTCAGCATTATGGGCATGGCATGATATGAGACTTTGCTTGGCACCGTTGTCAGCAATCAAGATTGAAGACAATTTCAAGAAAACAATGGAAGGCCTTTTGATCCTGGACACTTCTTCTGGGTGAACCCTTGTCATGGGTGAAACAGAATGAATCACAGTCCAACAATATTCCCATATTTGGATACTGTAATATTGGGATTTATTTAAGACCCACCAAGATTTGGCCTTTTACTCTACTTTGTGATTTCACACACACATTCACTTCCCCAAGCCAAATTCACTTAAGCCTTGACTTCTCTCTGCAGTGAAAGTTGGGCAGTCATATCAGATTTGTGCCATACTGCTTTGAGTCTTGAGCATTCTAGTACATTGATTCATTTCCTGTCTCTTCTCCTTTGACAGGATCTTCTCACTTACTATCTTGATTTTCTCCATCTGAATAGTCATTTTATAGAATAAGTTTTCCTCCATAGATTGTTGCCGCTGCTCTTTTCCTCCCTTCCTTCCTTCCCATTTTTTGTGGGACTGGGGTGGGGGGGGAGGGCAGAGGCCTGTCGCCCCTGTCACGGACATAGATTGATCTGGTCAACTCCGTGACAGATTTTTGGCGCCCAACGTGGGGCAAGCTGCTTTTTAGCTTTTAGAACAGATCTCTTTTTCTCTCTGCTCTTAGAGAGCTTCGTTAGGGAGCATTATCGGTAGTTCAGGTTTCTGTGCTGGAAAACCTGACCTTGAACGATTAGGCGTACTGCCAGTGTTCTGGGATATTTGTAAACTTTGAGCACTAGTTAGTCTGGGTAGTGCCTTTTTTTTCTTTTTTTTTTCCCTCCTCTTGTTAGCTTCAATTCATTAACCCCTTTTTAGCAGGCACCAGTGATGAACCCACTCGTTATCGTGGGGGCGCTGTGTAAAGGATTTAAAGCAATGGTGTTACTCACAACCTACTGGTCAATAATCCATCTCACACTTGTGTGTTGTGGAATTGCATTCATATATAACTACCTAAGGGCACTGATGGAGACACCTATGTTTTACCTACTTGCAATGTGGTATGATTTGAATTTTGATATTTACATCCCGGAAGGAATGGCTAATTTCACAAACAGCTACATCCCAAATGGAATGGCTAATTTCACAAACAGCTACATCCCAAATGGAATAGCTAATTTTACAAACAACACGATGTTCAGACCAGTCTCCGGTTTTTCTTCTCGGTTTGTCAAACGTTTTTCGAATCTTGAATTAATAGTCATGTTGGTGTGCGTGTCATCAATTCTCCTGAATGTACTCCAACGCATTTGTAATAAGGAGTCTCCTCCAAAACTAGAGAATGATGATTGGCAGGGAATATGGAGAGGTTTAGGAAAGGTCTTAGAAGCATGGGGACCTGCAGTGTCATGGGATTTTACTCTTGAACACCTGTGGGATCCTGAGAAACTAAGCCAGTATTTGAGTCAGGGACTATGCGGCTTACATAAATCTAAGGAGGTACAACTTATTTGGGGTTTGGCTTGTGCTTACCGTGCCCTATATAATACCATTCGGGAGAGAGAGAGTTTCCGAGCTGAGGTTCAAGCTAAAGGGGAAAATCCCCAAGTCAAATCTAATCAATCACAGGAGACACCAGTAACAATACCAGTTGCTCCTGTGGAGGGCAAGAAATGGAAATGAGTGTCTTCACGTCTTGAACGAAAAAGAGAAGAAGAGGAGGAGGAGGTGGAGGAAGATCCAGGCGAGGGGCCCTCCTCAGAACCACCACCATCGCGAAAGGCAAAAGGGAAAACGAAGAGACGTGCAGAAGAGAGTGATGAAGAGGAAGTCTCTATTACTACTCGCCGGCCTCTAAAGATGACTGAAATCCAAGGTTCAAGAAAGGAGTTTACACGGCGCCTGAATGAAAGTCTTGTTTCCTGGTTGGTTCGCTGTTGGGACAGTGGGGCCCATAGCTTGTCTCTGGATGGTAATGAAGCTCGCCAACTAGGTGCCATTGCCAGAGTGCCATTGTTTGTATATATGTATATATATTTTAAGCATGATGTAACGATGTAGAATAAGGGGTGGAATGTCATGGTTCTATGTTTTTGTTTTTTGTCTTGGTTTTTTTTTTTTATGGTTTCAGTATTCCACATCAAAACATCATGTAGTGTACGGGGCATTAAAGTGTCACTGCCCCAATTCCAAGTACCTATCCCTGTACATTACAGCAGTCACGGGATCTGGCCCTTCCGGGTGGGGGGGGGCACTCTCTTGCTGCCTGGCAGTGGGTGCTGGAGGTGCTTTCCTAGCCGTTCCAAGCTTTTCAGGTTTGAATCGGTCCCGGGAACTCTCTCTCTCTCATCTTGTCTGATTTATTAATCTCAATTGCAATTAAATTGTATCTATTGTGTTATTTTGTATTCCAATATTATAGTAAAATAAGTTTTCCTCCATAGATTGTTGCCGCTGCTCTTTTCCTCCCTTCCTTCCTTCCCATTTTTTGTGGGACTGGGGTGGGGGGGAGGGCAGAGGCCTGTCGCCCCTGTCACGGACATAGATTGATCTGGTCAACTCCGTGACACTGCCTATGAGGAGTGGCTGTGAAAATGAGCTGTGCTTAGCTAAACCTAGCTTTTGTGAATGCTCTTTCGTACTGTCACTTACACTAATGACATCAACAGAATGGTCCTGACAAAAAGTCATTTATGATCTTTTAGGCACCTATGCATTGCTTCTAAATATGACCTAGAAACTATTTCAAAAATAGGTGTCTCATATTGCTTGTAAAATGCATACATAAAGCACTCACAGAAACAGCTTTAACTATTACATAGTTCTCTTCCTGTAAGTGGTTTTTCAGATTCTGCTTGCAGATTCCTACCCATCAGGAGCCGTACTAGGAATCCTTGGTATGGCTGTACTTCCAGGCTATCTTACATGGATTTACTATTCATTCCTGGAAGAGATTTCTCTTTTACTCTACTAACTGGCTTACAAGTGTACACAAAGCTGAATTTATGCAAGAACATTTGTCTACAGAGGACAATTAAAGGCAAATTCTGGTGTGATTTGTCGAAGATATTCTCATGTTGTAGTGTGCCTTGACTTGCTCATGCCTTGCAATGTCTGCAAGCATCCCTGGGGAACTGCTGAGAGCCTGGGCTGCCTGCAGTTCCATGATAAAAGTAGCTGAGAGATCATTCAATTTCAGGGGACTGCTTCTGAAGGACTGTGCTCATTGTGAGGTGACTGTGATACAAAATATAACTATTTTTGAGGGATCAAATTTTTCTGTCAATTACAATCCTGCAATTTTAGGAACAGCTGAGATTTGCACCTGTGCAATTGATAGAGAATTCAACTTTTTATGTATTAAGAAGTGACAGTTTCTATTACAGATTTTATTTTTATTTTTCCCTTCCTTTTTTTTTCTCCACTTTTTTTCCTTCCCTTTTCCAAACTTCAGAGCTACAGATGCCAAAAATTACACTTATTCACTCTGTTTTAAGTCTGTACGAGAATACATTGAGTAAATATCTATGTCAACCTACTTTGATAAGATTGATGTTTCCCCATTCCTTTGTAAATGTTTTCTCTGGTGTGAAAAAAAGGGAGAATCTGCCCAGAGAACTTTTAGGAGATTCATTTGTTTTGAGGAAATGTAAAAAAATCTCATGGAGTTAACACAAAATTTTTCCAGTCAAGTTCCTGAGCTTTATTGATAAAATCTGAACTTTTTCTGCACATAGAAAATGTAGAGGTCTACATTTTCTACATTACATAAAAAGCACCAAACAGAAAAAGAACTTTCCTCTCTGGGTATGGACTGATCTTGTATACTGCAAGGTCATTCATGTGGGCATTTTAATATAAATATGTCAAGAACACTACAGAACAAATAATAATAGTAATAAGGTCACTTGACAAAAATGATTGCCTGTGCTGCAAACTAAAGTCTTTCCAGGGAGTGGTATGAAATATATGGTGACAGAAAACAGGCGTAGCTCTTCAGTCTCTTGCTTGAAAGTAGCCAGTGTTTATATACCAAGAAAGAGAAAAACAAACAAACAAACAAAAAACAACACAACAAAAACCTGTAGCAGCTAGTCAATGTTGAAGCTTATAAAGTGGCCTGTCACTCTCCCAGGTGCAGAGGGATATTAGTGAGCTTCTGCTTCTCATGAGACTCCAGAAGCAATTGGGCATTTTTTTTTTTTTATTTTTTATTTTTTTTTTTTTTTTTTGTCCAGCAATGTCAAAGAAATTAGATCTGTGCTCAAAATAGGGAGAATATTTCTCAGCGATGACCCTGAGCTGAGTGGAGGAGAGCAGTACAGGCACTGCAATTACATTCTGAGAAGCTTGCACGGATACTGCAAGTGCTTTTTCTCCTGCGATCCTATACAGCTGATCAGATAACTGTGATGGCAGTGATGTCTTCTGTGCCACCTGTGTAAAGTTGCACAGGTACAGAATACTACAGACTACTTCCTACTGCTTGGTGTTTAGAAACACTGTAGTCACTGACCCATATTGGCCTCAGATAACAGTTTTTAACAACACGTAAGCCATATCATACCTTCCTTTTTTCTATACTTTTCAGATTCTTATTTTTGAGGAAAGCATGTTACAAGCAGTCACATTTTTCACTTTGATCTTGAGCTGAGTCTTCACACATCTGATTCCCACTGTTCACCAACCAAAGTGTGTTATATTTATACTAAGTCACATCTCTCTTCTTGTACCACCCCAGGCCTGTATTCTGAGAATGAGTTAATGTAAAGCTCTGGGTAGGATGCAAACCACACAAGTCTTGGCATCAAACTTAGGTTTTGGCTTGAGAGACGGACAAAATTAATTCACATCTCTGTTTTAAATTAGGCAGTGGGCAGCTCTAAACATGAAGCCTCTTCATCCTTGATGTCACTGTCCCATTGCCAAAAAAATTATCCTTTTGTTTTGTGACTGTAGCCAGCCTTGACTGGGACATAGAGTTGTGGGAGATGCTTCACTGATGCATACCTGGGTACATACAGGTGTCTGGTGTTAATACTTAAGTACCAAAGAGAATCTGAACACATATAGACAGAAGGACTCTCTTCAACATTTTCTGCTTACTTGCAAAAACAGCTTTCATACCAGCATCAGGGGATCTTCTTTTTATGCATATTTTCTACAGTCTATCAGGGAAATTTCTCAAAGTCAAGAACTAGGCTTCCAGAAGAGTTGAAGATTGCTGAATGCAAAGCTTTGGCTTATTTCCTTGTCTGTTTGTGCACTTAGTACTGACACGGATGTCTGTTTGTGTTATTGGTAGTACTTGTTCATTGATACCTGGTGTTTGTCGAAGAGAACATTTGTAATTCAAGCAAGATGTTTATTTTGCAAATCACTTCTTTCTTCAACCTTACGGTTATTTTAATCCATGTCTGTGGTTACATCACTTAAAAATACAGTGTAAAGAAATAAATTTCATTAGTGCAATTTGGTGGTGACTAAGGTACAGTATTACATATGCAGCAGACAACTGTTGTATCAGATATGGAAACAATGAAAGAAGATGATGTAGCTAGTTTAATGATAAATTTGTTTTTTAAGTATCTTTTCAAATATTTTGAGTAATGTGACTCTAACGAGCTATGCACAGTCAGTGGCTTTTCCTTTGTTGAATATTTTCTCCAGGGTAAACTGCATTAATATTAATTATGATTTGTGTACCCAATTACCTGGTTAAGTAGAAAGTGAGTTTTTTTTTTTTAAAAAAAAAAAGAGATACTGGAAACAAAGTATATCACATACATAGTAAGGGAGTTTGAGGTCATTGAAATGTGTGGAAAGGGATTTGTGGGCTACACAGATGTGGATTATTATATATATGCCTAGTTCAGTCAATTGCAATGTTTGATTAATCATAAATAAATTATCTCTAAATAGAATAATTCAACATGAGATAAAAAGCTGGATTTTAATTTCCATTGAACAGTGTGAGATACAACGTGTTGTATCTTCCATGTATTTTGTAACCACTTCAACTGATGATGGACAAGTCCAACAGATCAGGGCAACATTTGTAACCAAGCCCAAGAAATCTTTTGTAGTAATTGTGTAACGATTATCTTCCCCTTCTCCCCCTCCTCCTTCCCCCTCTGCTTCTTTGCTGTATTTTTTATTTTCTCCCTTTTCTTTTCCTCACCACCGTGGAGGGTCACTTATACTTTATTTCAAGCAATCTTTGAGCCATGGGGTGGTGTGAGAATCCTTCTTAGTTTTTTTTTTTTTTTTTGGCTCAAAGCTTGCTTCCTGAGGTTTTTCTTGTGATAAGACTCTGAGTGACTTGTCAAGGAGGCAGCTGATGGGTGCTAACTGTGTGACAATCGATATCGCTTTGGGAACATTTGCAAGCCCCTTCCCCCAGAGCTGCTTGTTCTGTAGAAGAGCGGAAGATCTGGCTTGTGGCCAAACCGTTCCAGCTAAGTATGGAAGGCTGGGGGATGATACCATTGTATCTTGTGAAGGCAAGATGCAAGTTGGTGCCTCCCTGCTTCCTCTTATCTGCTGGCAAGGCCAGAAAGATAAGAACAAAGGAGGTTCCTGCTGAGATCCCAGAGCCAGAAGCTGCCACCGCAAGGAGAACTGACTCAACCACCTTGGATTTGAGCTGTCACTCCAAAAAGAGCTGACTCAACCACTTTGAAGCATTGAAAAAGGGCCATCATCACCATGGTCGTCGTCGTCATTGGCAACAGGACAACTCTGCCTGACGACCCACCGCTACTGAGGATCAAAGACGGAACTACGAACCTCGCTGGATCCATGGTGGTGACTATCTCCCTCTTGCTGCCTACAAAGACTCCTTGCTTTTTCTTTCCTATCTTTTCTATCGCCCTCCTTCCCTTCCCCATTACCCTAATTCATAATAGTGTCCGTCCTCCCCTTCCCCATTTCCCTAATTAAGATTTGTAATAAACTGGTCAGACCAACATTTGAACCGTTGCTTCTTAATCTCACGCCGGGTATATAGATAATAAAAGAACCTCCTCTCCCTCCTATAAATTGGAGCGAGACAAACAGAAACTGTAGCAGTAGATGGTAGGTGGATTTAAATCTGAATCATATCTGCAATTAGATAAATAGACTGACTATATTTCCTTGGTTTTTTTTTTGTTTGTTTGTTTTTTTTGGTATTTGTATTTATTGTTGTTGTTTGTTGTTGTTTGTTTGTTTGTTTTCAATCTGACATTTGCTTCATTTCCTGAGAAGCATTTCCTTAAGGAAAAGACATTATGTACTTTAGCTTTTCCAGATTTTTCTACTTTTATAAATTTCATTATTGAAACTCAAACTTTATACAGTCTCGTCCTTGGCTTGGTAATTTAGCATGTAAAATTAGTACTAATATAGTACTTTGGTTTGCAAGGAGAAGACTTCTCGGGACATCTTAATGCTTAATGCTATGCCAAACCCTATGTCTGTAAAGCATTCAGGTACTCTTTTGGAGACTTGTTTACACCACAAGAAAATTAATAATTTTACATTTACATTTAATTTTCCCCACAATAAATAAAACCAGGAGTCCAATGAGGGAAGCAGTCATAAATAGTTATAATTTAAGTAAACATTATCCACTCAGTGTACTTAATAATATCAGAATGTGTAGCAAAGTTGTGTGAGTTCATATTATTAAATATAAGAGGGCAAATTGTAGTAACTTTTGAATGATTCAGCTGCCAATTTTACACTTCTCTTCCTCTTTCTTAAAATATGATGTTCTTTAGCATTCATGGGCTGCATTTTCTTCAGGAACATTGCTGGTGTTTATTTATAAGTCTGCATGTACTACCTGATTGCTCTATCTGTTAACTTCTATTCCATGTGTTAGTATATTATTGCTTATTATTATTATATTATTATTATAATACATATTATTCTATTATTATTATATGCTTATTATTGCTAAACCACAGTATGTTAATAAAGCATTCTCCAGTAGACATCAGCCTCTGAGGTCCAGTGCAGGAACATAACTTAAGCTGCCTAGCATCTAAGAAACCTTGTATAGTACCTTTAATACCTTACCAGGTGTGAGAAGGAAACAGCAAAACCATGGTTCTCAAAGACATAGAATTAATTAAGGGTCCTGCTTTTTTTGTTTGGTTGGTTTTGTTTTCATAGAATCATAGAATCATAGAATTGCTCAGATTGGAAAAGAACTTAAAGATCATTGAATCCAACCATGACCTAACCATTATGAAACCTTTCTTTATCTGCTACAACACCATTTAAGTTCAAATGACTTTGTATACCATCCACTCTGAGACAGATTAGCATAAATATTGTCATCACTGTACTCATATCTATTTTATTGTCATTTCACTCATTGAACTCATTTTCTTGGCATTTCACTCATTTCACTCACTTTTCCTGGCTATTTTCACTCATATCTAATTTCTTGGCATTTCTGTTTTACCAATTAATATCAGTAAAGTATGTAATTAGTGATCTCTCTGTTGAGCTCTTAATAATAGCACGGATGACATGACAGATATATCTGTTGAGAAGGAATCAAGTACAGCACGTCTCCATTGGCATTTTTTTTTTCCTGAATGAAAAACAACAAATATTATTTGCCAAATTAGAAGAGAACAATTTCAGTAAAAGTAGTTGGTTGTAAATGCAAGGCGCATTTCATCTAAGAATTTCCAAAAGTGTTATTAAAATGAAAGCAAATGAGTTGTAGGAAGCAGGAGATATACAAAATTTTTGTCACTTTCATTTAAATGATATGTCTTCCAGGGCACTTAAACATAGGTTGGTTTTGTTTGTGTGTATGTGTTAATTAGGAGCCAGAATGGGAGCTGGTAGCCTCGGAGAAATGAAATCTGAAAGAATTAGGTGTTCAGTATTATATTTGTTCAGTATTTTAACATGAACTTAGATCGTATGAAGCGTAAGAGGATCTATGAGGTGTCCTAAGGAGATTGATACGAAGATTATAAAATGAGGCCTAGACTCTATATACATTTAATAACTAGCTCATCTACCACATGAACAGCATAGTTTACATTTTCCTTTATATGACAACCTTGTCTTCTTAAGTTCATGTGGCGAGAAAGAACTGTAGCATGAGACTATTTAATGGAGTGATACAACTGCTAAACTGAGCTAGAATTGGCCTGTATAATTTATTAAATTATATATATTTTATTGGAGTGTCAAAACCAGGACACCTCATTCTCAGAGCTTCTGTAGTACAGTTTAACTATCATTTTGTATTAAATCCAGTGTTCCCCAGTCTAGTAGAAAATAAGGTCAATATGAGTAGTATGAGTAGAACACAGCGAAGCAATAGAAAAAGAATGTATACGTAGCATATGTTTATCTACAAAGTATATATATTTACCTTTTTATAACAGTTATATAGAAAGTGATAATTCCAATACCCAATAATTTACACTTTCATTAATTTCAGAGCAACTTACATACATTTATTGTATCTGTACAATAATTATATTTTCTGAAAGGTTACCTTTATAAATAAGGTACAAACATAGCAGCCATTAAAATTAAGAAGTCAAGTCCCTTGTTAAAATAATTACAGTATTATTTCCCAAATCATCTATTGTCCAAGTAATCACATGCCTGGCATAGTCTTTAAATATCTGCTTTAAAATATTTCTTTTCTAACTTTTTTTTTTTTTTTTTTGAATTAAAGTCTTATTTAATAAATGTAGCAAAGAATTCTTCTCTCTGTGACTGTTTAAATGGCTCTGTAGATATATGGATGTAATTGGAAACAGAATTTTCCATTGGAAAATAGTGAAGATAGATCTTCCCTGGTGTGAAGTTCTTTCTAATATGCGAATAAGCAAGTGTGTTATTCTGAAAAAATAACTGAAGAGGTAATAATGACTTCGTAGTCATTTAGATCATTCTGTGTAAGACAAGAGATGGATCTGAATGAAAAAAAAAACAACAAAACTTTAAGATGTTTCTAATATTTGCATCATGTTAGTACCTCTACTTCAGCAAATTCTATATTATCTTTTTAACAGGAAAGATGCATCTAAAATGTTAAGCCTGCAAGCATTTTAACACAATGGCAATATTGGTCTCCTGAGACTTTGCTTCAAGTTCAGCAAGACTGCTTAGATATCTAAATAAAAGAATGTATGCTCTCAAGTGCTGTGGGCTTTATCCAATAGTAGTAAATAACATAAAAGTACATAACCAGAAGCAATTTTCAGAACTTTCTGTGACTAAATTCTGTATGACTTGTAGGACTGTTATTAGTAAGTATTTTGATGTATCTTCTAATTACCTTCAATCTGTCTGAAGACTTTTTCTATCACTTGCTGTGAATACTTGTAGAAGCATAATTTTCTGCACCTAAGTTATTAGAAACTTGCAGTGTAAACAGAAAAACATAATAATCAATATTTATGGTTGAAGCTTTCTACAGTACATCCCAGTGTACCCTACTGCTTCATTAAGAAATTCTGACTTTATATTTCATGTTTGTTGCTGGCTTTTGTGAGAGGCTTTTCAGGCAAAACTTGTGAGAGAAATGTTACTAAGGAGTGCATGGGGCGAGAGGTTAGAACAATAGCTAGTGGCTATATCAAAGGCATCTCTCAGCCACCTTAATTATGGAATACTATAAAGTGGGCACTCTGTGCTGCAAGTTATAGGATGTTTTACTGAAAGCTAGTGAAAATGTATCAAAATAAAAGAAAAGAGAGAGAGAGAGAGAGAGAGAATAAAAGAAAAACCTCAAAAGCTTGGTTCTGCTTCTTCAATGAACACTCCTAGAAATGCTAGAAAGAGGGAGATCTGTACACACCCCACATCTTAGATCTAAAATCACAGCAGTTACACTGTATGAGAAACAGTGCTCAAACGTAGTGGAGGTAATAAAGTTCCTCTTCCTTTGAAAGTATGACCATTACAAATTTTAAAATGTTTAAGTCCTTTTAAACACCTGGCTTTCAGTCCATCTTTCATTTGCTTCATATTCATTCATAACATAAAACTGAAGTGATCTTCACATAATAGCTCGAGGCCAAATGTTCCCACTTACATTCTTCGTGAGTAGTCCAGTACCCTTCACATTGACACACATTCTTCAACTGAACTACTTGAGATTTAAAGTACTCAGGGCAGCTTGGTAAAACTTGAGAGAATTCTGAAATTTTCAATTGATTTTAGTAGGCTTCAGATAAAATTGAATGTGAAATTTTGAAATATCAAAACCAAATTCTGATCAACTTCTAGGTCACTTGCTTTTAAAACATGGTACAATGTTCCATGCTCTTAAAAACACAGAAAGGCATTATCACATCTTTCACAGATGTGATGTGTTGGGGAATTTTGACACCATGACTCTCTGATTGGAGAGAGATATCACACCATGATGTATAGCTGATTCTACATTATGGACATAAGGAACATTTTGTTATCTTCCTTTGTATTTAATATTTTTGTCCTAATTGTTATCTGTTTTCTGTATTTTCATTTCTCTAGCCTAAATAACTCCAACTTTCTCAAACCTTCTCTGTAGCTGTTCACTTATTGGAGAGATTTGAGTATCCTGATAACTTTCATCTCATCACTGTTCGGTCCATCACATTACTTGTAAGGGGTAGTGATCAAAACTCACAATATTATTCTTGCTCAGGATCTTCAAGCTATAAATATTAGTTTCTCTCTATGTATACTATTTCTCTCTCTATATATATAAAGATGATTTCTCACTATAAGATAATCTCTCCAACTTCAGATGTTCTGCTTAAACATCCTAACATATAATTCAGATGCTAACAGGAGTAAGACTGAATTGGTATGTGTGTATTTCTGACTGCAACATGACCAATAAATATTTTTGGAAGCACTGTAAGCTATTTAATACTTTTTCATTCTGTATATATGAATTTTTTTAAATTACATACTGCATTACCTCAGAGCATTTAGTTTTTTTGAGATTATCTTATTACAACATACATGGAGAAACCAATGATGTTATCTGAGGTATTAATTAAACTATTCTGTATTACATCAGCAAAACTGCAGAAGGAATTGGTGATAACTCCCAAACAGAATACTGTTGACACCCTCTCAGAACAGCTTTATAACCTAGTGTTGCACCTACTGTATGACAGCTTTATGTAGATTTTTCCATTACATTTTGTTGCTGTGTGACAAATGGCAGCAGAGGGTCAGACTGACAAAATGGTGTCTGACATGGATATGTCTATGCATGCATATGTAGCAAAGGTGTTCAAATGAATTCCCCTGTGTGGAAAAATTGCATACACTGACATTCATCGATGCTTGATAAATGTTTACGGACACCAGACAGTATATGTCAGCACAATGAGGTGGTAGGTAGTGCATTGCAGCAGTCGTTACAGTGACGGTCACCTCCACTGGTGCAGACTTTTATCAGCTTAGCATGCAGGGTCTTGTTCACTGCTGGCAAAAATGCACAGCTAATAGTAGTGACTGTGTTGAAAAAGTGTTCTGTATCTGAGAATTTTCTCTATCAAATAATGCTATTGTGCTCTTAGTTGTATTTTCCATGGAAATAAATATGAGGCATTACTTTCAGAGTGACCTATGTATGAGACAGTTTTGGAGTCTTCTTTGTATCATATGTACACCTAATACTTGTCTGTTTACCTGTACTCTAATTATAGAAGGACATTAGATTGGCTTTATATAACTTCTGTCTTGACAAATCTATGTTGGCAGTTAGTCATCTCCTGTTATGATCTCCATCAAGGGTGATTCTTACCCTACAGGTATTGATGCCCATCCACACCAGAACTGTTTAACCCTTGCTAAAATTCTGTATCATACTTCTTAGGTGAGTGCACTTCTAAACAAGCCAGTTCCACAACAGACTGGGAGAAGTACACTCTTCCAGTGTTGTAGCACCAACAGGAATTTCCCTGCCATGCCCAAAAACCTCACAGTCAAGTACATGATACATACAGAACAGAGCAAATATCTGGTAGGCAGAAGACATCATCTCCTGCTTCTCTGGTGTTTTGCAATATTATTTGTGTAGTGAGACGTAAAAATGTATATTTTTTTCTAGATTTTGTTTTAACGAGAAAAATGAATGAAATATTTTTTGAGTTTACAAAGTCAGAAAATAATTATAGATTTCTTTGTAATCTTGTTCTTCACAGTGGCTTTCTATTATCATTTTGCTGGATTGTCCCTAAGCTCACAGAGGAGGATATATGGCAACTTGATCTGTTAACAAAAATGGCACGTTGACAAGATTCATGGCAAGATTCATAGAAATGTAATTGCCATTCTATCTCTCTCTTTTCTTGCTTAAATGGATATTATCTTGATAGTAAGTCATGCTGCTATTTTGTTTGCTGTTGTCCTCTAACATCTTCATTGCCTTGTGTGCACACACACTTGGTACCTAGCAACATACAAATCTATTAGAAAATTTTCTGGTAAGCTCTCCATCAGCTATAAATAGAACAGTAACCATTCTGATTTCAATAGTCTGTAATTGCCTATAATATTTCTTCTTTCCAGGAACTGAAGATAAATCAAATTCAAGACTTAATTTTCCATGCTTTCTGGCTCACGGTGGCTTTTTCTTTTAAAGACGATCACTGCAGCCAGATTTGGAAGCTCAGACACCTGTGTAAGTTCTCAAAGATAACCTCTTCACTTTAAGTAGCCCAGGTAAATTTTTTCAGATCCAACCATTTGAAAACTGTTTATATAATCTGAAAGTCTCTCAAACTTTTCTCCAGGAAGAAGTCTCACATTGTTGTCAATGATGTTAAACGTGTTAACCACCTGATCACAGCTGACCTTTTCAGTTGTCAATGTGTTAAAAATTTTGAAGAACAAAACCACAAAAGGTATCAGCATCATCCATTGACAGTTTTTCTTGCAATAGCAGATCAATAATTTCCTGTTTTCTGCTTTTATAATGATATGAAGCTTTCCTATTACATTTTATGTACATTTTTAAGCATATGGCATTTAGGGACATTGACTTTCTTGATTGTTCTTACATTTTTAGACTAAATATATTTGCAGTCATTACTTTTATTTCTTTTCTATTTATTTATTTATTGCTTGCTTGAAGATATCTTTCTCCTCAAAACTTTAACCCCTTTTTCAATTGTACTATAGGCAGTAGTCTTATCTTCTTCCAACTATTGCTTTGATAGACTAAACAGGTCACATGAAATTACATCATGCTTTGATGACAATATTGCATTCCCAGTCCATTTAAGTACCTTATCTCAGCATCAATTTCAATCAGATCTTGTCTTTCCTTTCAGTCTCTTGCAAACTCATTCTCCAAGTCCACCATGATTACATAGACAGAAGTACTTGTAACTTTCATCTAAGACTCTTGGTTGTTTTATGTGTGTGTTTCGAGATATGAATTTTATCTAAGTTCATTGAATTTAATTTTTTTTTTTTCCAGTGAGGCTATTTTAGTAAAGATGATAAGAAACATACTGACTGATCAATTATGGTAAAATAAGACAACATGTCAAACTGATATAAAAAGTTATTTTGTTATGTCATTTTTCACGCAGATGTACATCATTTAATTGCCCACATTTATTGAGAGATGACTATAAACAATATCCAGGGGACCATCTATATCTGAGAAAGGAAACAAAATATCAGGGAATACATCATTATCATCGATGACAACAACAAAACCCAGCCTCATGGGGACTGCAAACTATTAGGCCCAGCCTGTTCCAAAGAACAATTCTCACTTTACGATTCTGTTTTTCCAGCTGAATGCTGACGTATCTTACTAATTTTTTATTCACATCTTTGGTGTCATTTGATCCCTCGGTACTAACTTTAGATTTGAACATACTGTAATTGACATCCGTATATAACAGTGCTTTAATGGGTTTTATTTCTCAGAGAAGTGGTTGACCTTTATATAAACAAGCAGGATGTGATCACAAGAATCATAGTTATTTTTGTCTTCACATTAGGTACACCAATAGGTATATATATATGTAAAGTTCATATTTCATTTATTCTATTCTTGAAATTTTATATATTGTGTATAACAGATTGTAAAAATCTACTTATCAATGAGGATGACAAATTAATTGCATCACTTTGACCATGCTTATTCTTTTTCTACATCAGCCATTTTTTACATAATTGTATTTAATGAATATTTCAAACTATAATTACAGGAGTTCTGAATTACTCATGAATTCACTGTGATATCCAGTACAAGACTTTCAAAATTTGAGCCAGTGAAAAGTTTTGAGCTTGAAATCTGCTTTATCACTTGCCAATTCTGTTTTTGTTCTTTGTCTTTATTTTGCCTTCATGTTCTGAAAATATTTAGTGGAATGCTTAATGGAATGAGGAATAAAACAATATAAAACTATTATTTTAGATTAGCCTCTACAATCTTCAGCTCTTGACTCAGATCTCTTACACTGGATTTCTTTCCTGAGCAAATCTATTTTCATAGATGCACAGAGCATAAAAAAATCTCTTCTCAATTTTATTTCTTTCTTTGGAATCCCTGATGTTCCCACTTCAGACATCCCTGATGTTTTTCACTTCAGACAGGATTGGTTGTTTACACTTAATCCTGCACAGACCAAATGTAGATGAACTTTTCAGCAGCCCATTAGTGCTACTTAGAAACTATTAGGATTGGACCTTTAAAAAAATTGGAGTAATATAAAAGGAAATTATTTGTACTTGAGAACACCCTTTAATTTCGAAACATATCTTAGCATTTTATCTCACATCAGTTAGACAGTGATAGCATACATCTAGGGATACAAAAAAATCATTATGTTCTTAGAATCCTACACTATTAGGGCATGGTGCTCATATTAATTATCTACAGTAGTTACTGTGGAGTTTCGTTAATTAGAAGTGGGCCATGCTTGCACAGTACAAAATAGGAATGCATTCGTTGGGTAAAGCATGCAAATAAAAAAATATTTCTTAGAATCAGCTGGTTTTTGGCATATGTGATGATAATCTCTGTTGAGTTTACATGAAGATGTTTTACAGAAAAGGAACAAACTCTACTCATCTGAAAAAGACTGGCATGATTTGATGAATGAGGTTGTATGGACTGTTCTTAGGATTTTGCAACTCTCTGCAATGAAAACATAAGCATTTTTCATCTATATTTGTCTTTCCAGAGCCTAACGGTGATAAAATGTGACCACTACTTCACACTGATCCATCTGTAAACATTGAAAGACATCATCTTAGATTATGATACTGCTGGCTAGCAGCAATCAAAATGTCACTGACCCTACCAATTTGCTCGACACTATAAGAAGACATGACAATCCAGATAAATTCTGTCTTTTAGAACAGCAAGTCCTGTACTGAATACAAAGGAGATTAAAAGTAAGCTTTCAAGGAGCTCAGTTTCAGTGGTAGATAAATGTAAATAATAACAAGAGCCCTAACAATAATACTGGAAATTATTTGCTACAGAAATGTCTGCTCTCAGAGAATAATTTCTCAAAATGACTGTCGAAAGCTAATAGTTTAAATATGTCAGATAGATCTTAGTTTTAAATTAATAGACTGCATTTTGAGTTTATTATGTGGTAAACTCCTCAGAAAATAAAGAATTAATAATAAATATTGATGAATAATCAGCATGTAAAAATCCTAGAAAAGACAAATTGAATGGTTATAAACATGTGTAAGATGACTGAAAATAAAGTCTCCATACAGTTGGATCCATCTTCATACCACAGTTTGCAATATAAATTATTTTCAGTCTGCACTGCTAGCGAAAATCACAGATATTTTGGTTATGAATGCACTATTCTTCTGCTAGATCAATATTTCTAACTGTAGAGATAAATTCGTGCCTTTTTGTTCCCTTGCAGCATCTGTTTTATGGGAGCAACACAGTGTGTCATGTACTACAGCCATTGAGCATATCCTGCAAATGAATAAGAAAAGAATGAATTTATATTTAATACCAGGAATCTAGAAGTTCTCTCAATAAAAATAATTCACTAGAAATAAAAATTCTGCATGACTCCTGCAGAAATTATCCAGGTTATAACTAAGCGCAGCACAGTAGATTCCTATATTTTCAAAGTTAGTGTTCAAATATCCCTGCTTAACAGTATGTAGCTAAGCTTTACTGGTGTAACTAAGTTAGGATTTTTCCCCCTGGCACTTTGGCTTATGCATAATGCATATTAGAGTGGATAGCACATGTGTATGAAGACTTTCACCCCTAGCTTGCTTATTTATATCAAGATCAGGACAGCTTCAAGTTGTAATTAAAAATTAATATAATTTTTGCCCTTATCTGCCCAAGCCACAAGCTGGACATAGAGCCAGCCAGTAGCGCAGCCATGACTGCACCCATAGCAACGTGGACAGTCATCTGTATAGGTGGGTTAAGAGAGAAGGTTGACCAGACAGGAGACCCCATTTCATTCCTTTTGACATGCAAATGATTATGGGTCTCTGTCTTTAACCCTGTATCATACAAAGTGTAGAAGCATATGTTATCTTACATGAAGAGAATGGAGTACCCAGGGATTTAAATTCTTCTCTGGTCACAGCTGACTCTACTGATAACATGAAATCAGATGTAACGCCCAAGTGTTCAACTTTTCACCTCAAGCAACATCACAGCCACGTTGTGGAGTTGACCGTACTCCTCCTTAGGAGGATGCTCTGCTCCTAAAGTCAGTGCTGAAAGTGCTTCCCAGAGGCAAGGTCATTCTAATGGAGTGAGTGCCAACATAAAAAACACTATGTGAGCTTGTATTTGAGATGAGTTTCATTTAAATTTGAGAAGGAGAAAGATCTTCTTTTCCTTTTAATGATGAAAAGTAATGGATTTGTGAGAACTTGTACATTGCTGCACCAAATACATTCTTAAAATTCACCTATGAACCCTGTTCAGCATTACAGCTTTTTCTTTTACTTCATCTTGGTTCTTTAATGCCCTATTTACTTCACATATTGCCCATAAGTATAAATAGTCCCAGAATGACACATAAGTAATATATAAACTGATTCCTAGGACTCCACTTGTCAAAACAAGGAATATATTGCACACAACTGTGCTGCAACTGAGAGATATTATGTGAGAAAGGAAAGAGATCTGTGTCATTTGGAGGACTGTGTCATTTGGAGGTGATCCTCCCCCTCTACTCTGCCCTGGTAAGACCTCATCTGGAGTACTGCGTCCAGTTCTGGGCTCCCCAGTACAAAAAAGACAGGGATCTCTTGGAAAGAGTCCAGCAGAGGGCCACGAAGATGGTGAAGGGCCTGGAGCATCTCTCCTATGAGGAAAGGCTGAGTGAACTGGGTCTGTTCAGCCTTGAGAAAAGAAGACTGAGAGGGGACCTGATCCAGGTCTATAAATATCTAAGGTGTGGGGGGCAGAATGGCGAGGCCAGGATGTTTTCAGTGGTGAGTGGAGACAGGACAAGGGGAAACGGCTGGAAACTGCAGCACAGGAAGTTCCGCACAAACATGCGCAAGAACTTCTTTACAGTGAGGGTGATGGAGCACTGGAACAGGCTGCCCAGGGAGGTGGTGGAGTCTCCTTCTCTGGAGATGTTCAAGACCTGCCTGGATGCCTACCTGTGCGGCTTGGTGTAGGGAACCTGCTTTGGCAGGGGGGTTGGACTCGATGATCTCTGGAGGTCCCTTCCAACCCCTACAATTCTGTGATTCTGTGACTGAGGGTAGAATGATTCTTGATTTGAAATACTGTGCATACAGGTGTAAGCATAACATTATGTACTGTAAATGATCAGAACATTAATTCAACAGTAAGTACACATTTTAAATATCATGGATGACTAGATGTCATAGGTCATCTTTTCAGTTCACCTGCACAACTTTGACATCCACAGATGTCTGAGTAACTTATAAAAGGTTAGACAAAAAGTTTAATGAAATTACATGACTAAATAATCAATCAAAGTAGACTACAATTGTTATTCTTTATTTTTAAAGCCCAGGAACAAGTAGATTCAGATCTGTGCCACTGCTGTTTTAAAGATTTTTCCTGTGTGGTGCGACTTCTAGCTATATTTCGTATGTAAATTCAACAAGGAATTTAATTACAGTAAGCTCATTAGGAAAGATGCCATTGCTTATCTTAAGTTCTGTAAAGTCGTATATATTTACAGCACTGTATAAGCAGTATTTAATAATTAATACTTTGCACTCTGTCATATTAATATAAAAGCATAAAAGGATTATCAGAAGTAGGGAGAGCTTTATACTTTTCTGAAGAATACAGAGATGAGTACCTTTATAATTTAGAATAGAAAATAAAAGCCTGATGAAATCCATTTTTTTTTCTCTTTACTACTGTTTAGAGCTAGACTTAGCATAAAGCTAGTTGGTTAGTCTTATATCATGCTTATCTTCTCTAGGGTGATTAATGATGGAAGAAAAATAGGCGGATGCAGAAATCATTGTTAAAGTCCAGATAACTCAAATAATGACACCAGATTTGAGCAAATATGCGAACTGCCAGGAACCAGCCGAAAAGGTAGAGAAGAAAATAGCCTATGAATGTAGAAAATGGTTTACGTAATATCGAAAAAACATCAGAAAAACTTTTCCTTCCCTCATTCTCCATCTCACTCCCTCTCCCTTCTTTTTTTCTCTTGTCTTCTCTATTAAAGTTTATTTAATGACAAACTGTGCCACCACAAATATAAATTCTTTATAGCTTTCAGGACTTTATGTGAGAGGTTAGTGTTAAATTTACACTAAGCACCAAGCAGCTAGAAAAAGGTTTTTCTTAGGTTGGAAATTGGTTAAAGAGCAGGAAAAGAAAACAAGTCTCAAATGACATTTTCATGAGCATGAATTGATGCAGCGTGTTCAGGTCAGGAAAAATGTGTATCACTGTACATTTCCAGCATGAAGCTGACATTTCTTTCATGCTGCAAGGAAATTTAAAGTGATATTCTTTCATTTTCCACAGAGACAGCTGCTATAGTTCCCAGCTGAAAATTGGCCTCAGCTGGCATCTAATAAATGGGAAAACATGTAGATAATAGTCATGAACTAGTAAGCACGGCTGCTTGACCAGTTATCAAATTGCTGATAAACTGCACTTTTAGCTGTAACTCCAGATGACACATATGCTCTTACCTTGTCTCTTCTTACAATGTACAGGCATATTGCGACCTAGCTGTTCACCATTATACTTGTGGTGTAAAAATGGTGATAATTTGCTTTTAAATGATAAACTAACATTCCTTGAAGACTTTTTTCCCCCTCTACTATTATGAAATAGTCAAAATGTGAGTTCCCCCACAAAAACAAAGAACAAGAGCAACAACAACAAAAAAACCTCTACAGTTACAAACACAGTTATCTACTGTTACAGAGATTGGTCCTGTAAACAAAATCTGTAAGGAATTTTTCAGCAAACTGCTTTTTGGAAATGGTGTCTTGCCACAATCATTTCCAAGGAAAAGGACTGATTTCGATGCACTTTCACCAATCTGAGCTGTTCTGGAGTGTTCAGATTTCAAAGTAACAGTTTCAGGTCATTCTCACCCTTCCAGGCCAGGTATGGGAAACCTTCCTGCTGCTCTTTTGGATTCCTACAAATAATGCAGCACCATTGCTCATTTGATACTGCTGGGGAGGCTGTTCCCACCTGGGAGGGTATTGCTCCAGGGAAGAGTAAGGTGCTGTGTTCCACTTCAGTGCAAACAAACTGAAATGTTTCTGTTATCCTCAAATGTTTTTCAAAGCTTTCCCTTTCATGGGAAGTATGAAAATGATGTCTTTTTCTCTTGAAGAGCAGTAAATATGTCCACCTTTCCTACTGTAGAAAATGACATATATTGATTAGTTGCAAAGCTGAAAGGTAAGTGACAGACTGAGGAGTGAAGCAGAAATTATCCATGAGCAAATACTGATTTCAGTGATATTCCTAGAAAAAGCTCTGGTTTTATACATGGTGATAAAAGTAGCATAATGGGTATGATTTTTTTGTTCAAGTAATACTGAGGGGAATAGCAGGCTTTTAGGTGACCACATCTTTTTGAATCTCAGGCTGATCCTCTCCTTTGCCATATTATGTTCAAACTTTTTGTTCTGCCTTCACAGACCTCTGCAGCTCTGCTCTATGCTCTCATTTCCCTGCAGCCTCCACTGCTCTTTTCTCCCAGTCTCCTACACACCATGTCACATCTCACAGTGATATTCCAATCTCACCTCTGATCATGCTTTTTTCACTGCCTTGGTACGAGCAATCTTCCTCTATATCTTGTGTCACCCTGTGTGTATGCAACCATATAGTTAAAAAGAGCATGGAAAAATTAATCAATTAATGAGCATATATGCATTTCTCTTCGTATATGATTATACATGTGATTTGCAGTAAAATAACTTGTATTACAAACTTAATCCTTATTTGATTCCTGTCTTGATAGAGCTAATTCCTTCCACAGGTCTTGAGCAAGCTGTAGAAAGAAGCATGCAAAACTAGTAGAAAATATAATAAACTAACCCAGCTACCTATAAAAAATGATCACAAAGAAGAGATTCATGCAAACAAAATCTCCAAAAAATGTATTCATATCATGTTTAAGAAATGTGACAATGAGAACAGATTTTATATCTTAGCTTTGATTTTGTTTTGTTTTGCTTTTAACTAAGTTCTCTGGCTTTCTCTAAATTAAAAAAAAAAAAAAAAAGTGATAAGGAAAGAAATAACATTTAGCACTAAAAAAAAAAGGAATGGTAAAATTAATTGAATGAGTTTATTTATTGCAATACATTGGTTTATTTTGTTGAAAGCATATGGTCTATCATATTTTCTTGATCACTAAGGATGTCTTTAACAGGCAATCATCAGTTTCATCAAGCAAAGCCCATTCTAATTTGGAAGATAAAATTATCTGATCTGCTTTTACTGTCTAATGAAATTCTCTGTAAAGTTGATGTTATTTTTTTTCTTCGACACCTCTATGAAAGACCAAATCATAGCTGAAATAAGTGCAAGAATGACGATTAGAAATGATGGACTTAAGTAAGCAATTGTTTTCTATAGAGTTGCTCTGCTATATGAATCTTGGACAGCTGATCTGCAGAGTTCTACCCACTACAAGTGACATTACAGAGAAAAAAAAAGTGGGGGATGCCAGCTCTGCGTTCCCTGCAGGAAGGCTACAGCTGGGGACTGAAGATATGAGTGTAAGAAGAGCTGAGTGCAGCAAGGGGGAAGCTCAATTTTTAGCATGGTGGCAGGTTTGAAACCAATGCTGTTGGTTTAAGTGCAGTGAGATATAGGTGAGCATAAGGTTCAGGTTCAGTAATGATGTCCGTGTTCAGCTCTTCAATATATAAAATACTGGCTTTACCACTTCACTGCAACCCAGTATAGGTGGTGTTATTATATACACTCCAGGTTTTCATCAAAAAGTTAAATCTATATTACTGAGAAGCAAATAACTTGTGAGTTTAAAGGGAAAAGCATAGCTTAGATTAGATAAATAGAAACATAGCATTGCCAGGAAAGTGTGCTTTTTGATTCCGAAGAGATCAAAATTCATTCTTAGTGAGCATCCATCAAGAGAAAAATATCTGTCTTTAAATGGAGTTCCTGAGATTTTTGTTGCAATGTGAGTAACTGCACAGTAGAAACTGCACATTCGTTGTCTGAGAAATTCATGGTGAGATAAAGAAAATAAGAGCCTCCAAGGGAATAATTGCTTCACCATGGGGAACTCATGCAACTTAACTTGAACTTTAAATCGATCTGCTTTTGTATTTGTTACTGCTGGTGCGCAGTAGTATATGGAGGGAATTGCGCAGCTATAAAATGGATGTTTTCTATATTATGCAGCATGATAATGCTGTGAGTATTTTAATAAAAGTGTCTCTGTGTTGAGGGGAGTTTTTTACCATCTCATTTCCAAACAAGCTCATGTAAAAAGCAAAAGTATATAGCTGGATGCTTTTAATTATGAAAGTCAAGAATTGTTCTGAGTTCGTGAAAAACAACTGAATAGTGAATCTCTGCCTGTTTTGTTAAATGTGTTCATTATTTTCTCTCCTTCCATGGGCCGCTGAACTGTGATCATTACCATATTCCAATAGGAGCCCTCGTGTGCTCATGCTACGACTGGGCAAAGGGCTTACAGGATTACATGCTTGATTTCCCCTGGAAGCCTCTCCTTCCAGTAAATATTGTGGCAATTTGAAAGGATTACTTTCTTATGTCCCTTTCAATTTTTCCAGCCATTTTTGATTTGATAGCAGCAGCTGGTAGTCACTTAAGGGTGACAACAGCACTCTCATCATCTTGTATGCTGGACACACGTTGCTCTCCCTCCAGCATAGGCAGGATTCGCAGGGAGGCAGGAGACACAGCAGCTACAGTGGGAAAGATGTTAGTTCTGTCTATTGAGAGACTGCAACTGTATTATTTTCTCAGGAAAATATGTGGGTTGATCCGAAAATAGTGCATCCAATTTTATTATGTTGCCCCATGATATCAGAGGCAGATGCTGGTGGTATGGCAGTAGAGGTTAAACCAATATTCCATTGTGTTTTATTGCTGTGTGACAGATGGCAGAAGGGGGGCAGTCTGACAAAAAGTCATCTGATATGGAAGTGTGTATAGAGCAAAGATGTAGAACTGAAGGAAAAATGTCCATTGACATTCACTGATGCTTGCTGAATATTTATGCAGACTAAACACTGGATGTGAGTACAGTGAGGCAGTGGGTGGTGCATTTCAGCAGTGGCAAGTGACAGTGGTTCACCTCCACTGGTGCAGATTTTTATGAGCTCGGCATGCAGGCTCTTGTTGTTGCACACCTAATGGTGGTGACCTCATTGAAAAATAATGGTTTGTAGCTGAGAATTTCCTCTATGAAACAGTGCTGTTATACTTCGTATCAGTTGTAGTTTCCATAGAAATAAATAGGGGCATTACTTTTGGAGCAACCTATGTATTTGGAAATATATGGCATGCTAATATATTGCCAATATATTTAAAAGCTTAATTATTTAATTATTTAAAATTAAAATTAAATTAAATTAAAAAATTAAAATTATTAATTATTTAAAACCATGTAAATTAAAGCAAATAACGCTTCTGAAATATCCAAAGCCAGTTTATGATAAACGTGAAGCTGATATTTGGTAATATTTGTACCTCTGGAAATTAAGTTCATCAAAAACTAGTCAAACGTTTGAAATTTTAAAATATCTTTATGTAACTTTTACCTTAACTGGAAAACTGAGGAATTAATCCCAATTCCTCACTTTGTTCAAAGAGTTTATTTTTTGAAGACGAAAGTGTGAAGTAGAATTGGATCCCTCCTTGTAAGTCAAGAAGAATGCATAAGCAACTTGTCCAGTGTCACATGATAAATATGGAGGAGTTTGGAATTTGAAAAATCTGTTCTTAATCCCTGTTCTGAGTTAATCATATGAAATCCGCCTTGCACCTAAGTCACTGCGTCTGAATTTAAAGTGATTGCTCAGTCAGCCTTAATGCTCTTTGAGACAAAATTCTATTTATAATTTGAGTGATTTCATCCTTAAAATGCAACTTTTTATGCTATAATGTGAAGGGGAGTATATTTATTTTTTAATGTGTGAAGTATATGGGCAGAAGTGACAATTCAAATGCATGTTACCTATTTTGATGTTTCTCTCAGTACCATAAAATTTTTTCTAACATAATTCTTGCGGGTGTCTACTATGTATTAATGAAATTTTCTTTACTAAATCCAAAAAGAAATTAATTTTTTATAAGTGAGAATCTCACGAGTACTAACACATAAGAACTGTCAGATGGCTTCTGTTATCATTTGCTTGACTTGCAGATCAGCTTTGTTTAGTTGTTCAGCTGAATGCAGTAATGATAGAGCTTTGATGTCAAGCGCTTATTTGAAAAGGTGTTTCATACTGAACAAATACATAAAGTCAGTATCTGAATTTAAATATGAATCTAGGATGAAGTTCAGCTTGAATAGAGCAGTTCTAAGGCACCTGCAAAGCATGTAACTGTGTGGCTATCACCAGGAAAATACTATCTCCTCTGTCTTGGGACTGAGCAGCTGGGAAGCAAGGCACCCGGAGAAAATAAGTGAAACACGTGGAGAAATTTGGGATACTTTGGTTTGGGCCTCATTTGGGCATGGTTTGGGATCTTTTATAACCAGGAGAAGATAGGTCTCCAAACTCCGTGAGCCTGAATGTCGTTTTCCAGGTCCATTCCTCCCCTTACTCCTTTATAATCTAAAGCTCTCAGAATCCCTATTCCTGAAACCCTCCTGCCTCTTCAATCTGTCCTTTTGAGTGCTCCAAAACCACAGTGTGCCCCAGCAGTTCTGCCTCACTGTGCTCCCCAGAAACACATTGCTGCTGCCACTACACAGTCCACACAGGTCAGAAACCTTGATCCAGTTAACCAGCATCCCTTCAAGGTTGAAATGACAGAGAAAGAACAATTTTCTGAGATTACATGTGGAGCTGTTAAAAAAAAAGAAATATTTTGCCACATTCATGTTACATCTTCCATAATTTTATTTGATCTAGCATTTGCTTAATAATCTCTTTCCTCTGAAACATCTGTTAAAATAAATTTTGTTTTATAGAAAGATGTGATTAGAAAAGTTGCAATCTCTGTTATGAGAAGATTAAAAAATCTTTAATCTGTCAGTTTTTCAGTTTAATCTCAAATGAGAAGAAATAATAAGTTATAGCTAGCAAACCATTTCACTTTTTTGCTAGTTCTTTAGAAAACAGTACCCTAATGCAAAAGATGGGAAGCCACTGAGAGGGAAAAGAATTTACCCAGTAAAAAAAAAAAAAAAAATCCAATATTTGTTCAATTTATCTAAAATTTCATGTTTCCTAAAGCAGTTCTCCTTTGTATGCTATTTTTACATTCAGAATTTATTTTCCCTTTGTAACTGAAAATTTTTCTCTCACCTGTTATGCAGTCTGGCAGCCACGGTATTTTGTGTGTCATCTAGCTCTTTTTTTCTCCTCCAGTCAGTTGTTAAATCCATCAGTTCTTAAAAGACCATCCTTCGTGATCACCCAGCACCCAGCTGCCTGTAAATGACTATGAAACATCTATTTGTTTCTTCTTTGAATACTTTGGCTCATACTTCCCACATTAATTTTATCCTTGTGATTTTGTCTACCCATCCACTAGCCAAAGCAATACAATATGCTTTAAAAAAAACATTTTTTTTTTTTTGCTTTTCCTTTCCAGAGTTCTAAAAAGATAGGAGACTACTATATCTGTAGTAGGAGGCAATGCAACACTTACCCAGTAACATTTTTTAAGATATCCATGATACAGCGTTTTTTGTAACCTGAAAAGTTCTGGCTATTTTAAACATATCTTGTTCTGCAAGAAAGTCAACAACATCTGACTTAAAAGAATATAATTAACATTGCCAACATTGTGTGAAAAAGATCATTCAAATGGTAGAATTTTTTTTAAAAACATTTGATTGTTGAGTATATTGTCAAATTCTTGGGAAAAACACAGAAATTGCATTAAGGAGAGACAGTCTGACATAATGGTGTCCGACATGGAAGTGCACATGAAGCAAAGGTGTGAAACTGAAATTCTCCATGCAGAAAAGATTGCACACATTGACGTTCCACGTCTGCTGAATGTTTATGGAGACCAAAGAGTGGATGTGAACATAGTGAGGTAATGGGTGGTGTGTTTCAGCAGCAGCAACAGTGATAGTGAGGCACCTCCACTGGTGCAGATTGTTATGAGCTCAGCATTCAGGCTCCTGTCGATCGCTGGCAAAAATGCAGACCTAATGGTAGTGTCTATGTTGAAAAATAGTGTTTTGCAGCTGAGAATTTGTTCTATCAAATACTGTTATTGTGCTCTTTGTATCTGTTGTAGTTTCCATGGAAATAAATAGGGAGGATTACAATCAGAGTGACCTACCTACATTAGACTTCATTTACCTAAAAATTAACCTCACTGCTCCTTTTAGAGTCTTTGTACAGAGCACAATTTCTGCTTATACGTAGAGTCAACTATTTTCAGTTCAGAGCTATAGTTAATTGAAGATATTTTGTGAGACTGAGTTTTTGTAAACTTCTAAATATCAGATCAGGTCAGACATTTGAAATTTGATAGGAAATATCTGTATGCTTGAGCTGCCCACAGTTGCCTGCATCTGTCTAGGAGAATTACACACAATATTTTTAACATTTCTCTTTATTATTAACAGTGAGCATAAGGGATAGAGTAAATATCAAGAAGGAAATAGATAAGTGAAAGGAGAAACTTGTTCCACAAACAAATAAAATATAACATTGAAAATAATTGTCAGCAAAATCAGGTTTTGGAGGGAAGTTCCAGTGTGGAAAACAGGGAAAAGTTTAGGAAAAAATGAAAAGTAAAATAAAAAAATATATTTGTAGAATGAATAAAGTCCATTATTTTTAAAATTAAGTTTAATAAATTAGTGGAAGGAATTATTTGATGCAAGAGTTTGAAAATGATGCTGAATCTGGTGGCCAATACAATTTTATGCTATCAAAGTCAATTGCAAATGTGAAAAGTGGGTTGATTCTGGATTTGCTTCATTTTTCTTCTTCCACCATTACTGACTATAGCAAAATTACAAATCCCTGAATCATTTTTAACAAAAACATTGACACAGACTTTACCATAACAATATGCATGCCATAGCGGTAATATCAGTGTTGATGACAGATGTCATTAGTGTAATGGCTACAGTTATCTATTGTCATATTTAAGTGAGTTAAATCTGCTTTCCTTAATGGCTAGAATTAAGAAATTATGTCACATCTACATTAAGCTTATTACCTGTAATTTGTACAAAAACTCTGTACCTTGAATAATTACTCCTACTTCATTTATCATTAACCAGAATTTACTAGGATTATGTAAAGTATACTTGAGATTTCCAGATTTGTTTAGCATCACCATTTTGCCTCTCCGTTGAGATTTCACTAATGTTTTATATTTCATTTAGTTGAAACATTATGCCTTGGGCAGTCATTTGAGGACTGTGATGATAAAGCAAATTTGTAAATGGGCAATATGTAATATGCTTAAATATTTGATTTTTTTTTTTTCCCCTGCAAATACAGCTTTATTTTAGGGGTGTCATTCTGAGCCCACTGAAATCACTGGCACGATAATATTCAGCTTCAATGAGAAGTGGATCTCTTAGCCACACGCATGGGCTGTTCATCTCACGTTCCACTTTCTTTTAGTCTTTTTCTAAGTGCAGCAGTGACAGAAATGTTGTGAATGAAACAACACATTTTCATCAAATCCTTTTCCTTGTAATAAGTACTTACAGTATTATTTTACATCTTAAGTTGAACAAATAGTGTTATTTAAAAAATAGAGAAAGGTGTCACAAGAAGTAGGACTGAACTTCCAACCAGAAAAAGTCAACGGACAACAAATAGCCCATTCCTAGGTAAACAAGCACCCATTCACTCTAGGCTGATGTCAGTCTTCTTGTCTCTAAATTTTACTTCAGTGGCAAGTGAAAGCTGCTCTTTCTTTCAGTTCAGCAGTCACTAACATTAATCTTCTCTGCCTTCAGTGTCCCTTTAAGTCTAAGATGGAAAACAAAGTAGCTGCGTGAGTTCATGAAAGCTCTACATGAATTTGAAGACTTTGATCAGTTGTAGTTTCTGAGAAGAAAGGTCAACAGGGCTTCCCTGCTCTCATGCCGAGCCTGCAAGAAATATCATGGGAACTGGTACAGGCTGGCAGAACCTGAGGATGAGCATTGTTCACAGTTAAGGATTGTGTCTTAGCTGAATAAAATATAAGTATTTTGTAAAAATAAAAGGATATTTTTCATATCTTGCTTGTCCTTTTCTTTCCCCACTCATAACTCACTGAAATTAAAGATATTTCCCCCATGTTCTTTCTCTTCCTTTCCTCCCTTTACTGGAAAATCTTTCTACGGACTTGGATGCTTCACTGCTTTCACTACTAGGAGAAAAAAAAATGTTTCCTTAACAAAAAAAAGGTATGCCTTCAACTTGTTAAGCTTTCTGAAAGTTGCTTAATGAAAGCATGTTAAAAACATAGTTTGCAAATAAAAATGCACACAGCAATGTTCCATAAAATATCCAGTTTTAAAACCAGGCATAAAAATAATGCAAAGGTATGAAGTTAGTATCTGATTTTTTAAATCAGTAGACTTACGTAAGATGAAAAACTGATGCAGAGGTAACTCAAATTTCTATTTACTGACTGCTAAGAGGTTTTTCAACCATTATGTCCTTTCTTTTCCAGAGCACAACAGGAATATGGAGAATCAAATAAACTGTAATTCTCCCAAGAAAATATTACCTATATATTAGATTTTCAACACATTCTTTAAATGAAAGCTTAAAACTTGTTATGAGAAATATTCTGAATTTGACTTATTTGTGTAATGAATAGGACATAAGTTTTCCTGAGTCACTGTTAGCCACACTGTTATTTCCACATATTTTAATGGAAACTTTGTCTGAATCAGGACTAAGACACCAGGTATCTTACAGAATTATCCATTTATGTAGCACCATTAATGTAGGCCGATGCTTTCATCCATGAACTGGGAAATTAAAAATATATTAATTCCAAACGCCTTCATGATAACTGCATTGATGGACAACACATAGTTTTTATTTAATCACCTCTTATTCATAACATGTCACACTCATCCATCATGACAGAAAGGAAATTGTCCAGCCTAACTCCCACACTGAATGCATTAATGAAGATATAATAGGGAAAAAAAGTTCAAGGGGAAAACTCATTGCATAATTGATGTTATGGACCAGTGATCTTACAGGGTTATAGGCGTCTGTTTCTGTACTCTGTGTGGAGAGATTTTATACAAACATGGATAGTTGTGTAACAATATAAACTGGTAAATCTATATCTGGAATCTTCCATGAGCTTCAGTGGCTTCACCCACATTTATGTAGCTGTCCATTATCTACCATGAGTTAAAGATCTGGGAATGATACAATGATAGTTATTTTGTTACTATATTTGCAATATCTGGAAAAACAAAACAAACAAAACAAAAACAAACAAAAAAAACTAAAAGAGGCCAATGATCTCAGCAGGGAACTGTATAAAATAGATCTAAAAGTCACATTTTGTTAATTTTTCGCATTTTTTAGCCCCCTTTCCACCCCCATTCAGGTCTGCTGCCTTTTGTAAAGTATATGGTTAATCAGCCTGTAAAAATTTCCATTTACTTTAGAAATCATGGACCTTTGTGACTAATTTCTTGTGTCAAACTATAATTACTTTAATTCTACATTGCTGGAGAGAATTTGAAAACAGGATTTCTTTAGAACAAAATTAACTTATATAATGAGTGAAAAGATAAATCATATTAGCTTAATTAATGTATATTAACTTTTTTTGTTGCATATGAATAAAATATCAGACACATTGAAAGCGGATTTCTCCTAAAGAGACAATTTATGGAGATTTATGAAGATTTTAGGAATTTGAAAAAATTCAATTACTTAACATCTCTATTAAGATCTTTACAAATGTACATAATGAAAAACCTAATAAAATATTTAATAAATGGACTTATGTTTAAATTGACACTGATTCAATATAAGAAAAGGATCTGGAAGTTAATTTAGATGAAAAGGATAATCAATAGTTAAAAAAGAATAGCTGTTATTTTCAGGATTGCTTAAGTAACATAACCAGCAGACACTGCTTTAAAATGATTATAAAATCAGTTCTGGGCTGAATTTTTAAACAATTATTTTACTTCATGTGTTTGTGTTCTTCTGACCATGGACTACCTGAAAATCTATCATGGTAATTTTTAATTGATAAGAATTCTCATTTAAACAAAGAAGAGAAGTTACTTGCAAATTAGGGAGTTGCTTTCCACTGATCTGTTTTCTTGTAGGTCTGTGATTTGTCTAAAAGTTTAGAGCATTATGAACTATCTTATTTCTTTGTTTGCTTGTTCAATTATTTTACGTATTTATGTTAATAGATTTATTATTTTATCTTTATCAAATATCCTGTAAAAGGAGGTTGTGGTCCACACCAGGATACAGAAGTTTTTCTGCCATACCATAAAGTTGGCATACAGTGTTGTACTGCTATACTTACACCTGAATCCTTTTCTTATGCTTCAACTATTTTTTTGCTGTTCATCCATCTCAGAATACTCCTGGTGTATGGGGAAAATTAGCTGGTTACGTACCTGAATGGATTCATAAAACAGGCACTTCATTTTGAACAGGATTTTGTTACTTTACCATTTCTTTTTGCTCTAATGGGTCATCTCTTGATAATCTAGAGCAGCTAAGTCTGCAAAGTTTCTAAGCCTTTTACTAAGATATCTAAGAAGTAAAAGGGAAACTCTTGGATTATCTAAGAGTAGAATTCTGTTAGAACTTCAGAAAACTTGCAAGAATCTTATTTTATCTGGATGAATTTTTATTTTTGTATTTAATTTTATAGTTTAGTGCTATATTTCAGTTTTATTACTATTTATGACAGTATGATAGCTATTATTAGCAATCGATTGCTTATGAGTTTGCAATCGTTTTCTCTCATTACTTATTGTAATATATATCCACTGTGATTAATCTATTTACATGTATACATATACATGTGCATACATACACTCACATACAAGTATATATACACATATAGCATTTAAAATTAAGCATTTTCTTTCCTTATGAAGATTTTCTCAGATCTCTCTCCCCATCTACTTCCTGTCCTAGAGCAGGTATATGCATAAGGTATCCAATTCATCAACTGCATATCTTGCAGACAAAAATATGAAGAATTATGTTGATTTAAAAAGCCATGAAGTGATGATAAGGCATGGTATTCCCTTTCAATTTGTATTCAAGGGGAAAATAATGTCAGTTCTGCTTTTGAGTTATCAACTGTAGGATTATAACATGTCAACATTCATCTAAAGAAATTATTTATTGGGATAGTTCCTGAAATAGAAAAACCTCTTATCCCAGAAGAATTTCAAATTACTGAATTTTGAGGTCATTTTGACTTCAAAAACATATAGATCTCATGGAAAATAAAATAGAATTATGCACATGTATATATAATTGACATAAGTTTTGTGAACACTGTGAAAATACAAATAGTCTTACTTTGCAGTGTCTCGCTCCAATTTATAGGAGGGAGAGGCGGTTCTTTTATTATCTATATACCCGGCGTGAGATTAAGAAACAACAGTTCAAATGTTGGCCCGACCAGTTTATTACAAATCTTAATTAGGGAAATGGGGAAGGGGAGGACAGACACTATTATGAATTAGGGTAATGGGGAAGGGAAGGAGGGCAATAGAAAAGATAGAAAAGAAGAAGCAAGGAGTCTTTGTAGGCAGCAAGAGGAAGATAGTCACCACCATGGATCCAGCGTGGTTCGTAGTTCAGTCTTTGATCTTCAGTAGTGGTGGGTTGTCGGGCAGAGTTGTTCTATTGACGACGACGATGATGATGAGGAGAACGATGACGAGAATGACGACGACGACCATGGCGATGATGGGCCCTTTTCAGTGTTTTCAAAGTGGTCGAGTCAGCTGTCTTTGGAGTGACAGCTCAAATCCAAAGTGGTTGAGTCAGCTCTCCTTTGAGTGGCAGCTTCTGGCTCTGGGATCTCAGCAGATACTCCTTTGTTCCCATCTTCCGGGCCTTGCCAGCAGATAAGAGGGAGCAGGGATGCCCATCTGCATCCTGTTTTTCACAGAACACGATGGTATCGTTCCCCAGTTTTCCCATACCTAGCTGGAGCTGTTTAGTCACAGGCCAGATCTTCCGCCAGTGAACACTCCTGAGCACTCTCTTCTGCTCTTCTACAGAGCAAGCAGCTCTGGAGGAAGGGTTTTTCAAATGTTCCTAAAGTGAAATTGATTGTCACATGGTTAGCACCCATCACTTGCCTCCTCAACAAATCATTCAGAGTCTTATCACAAGAAAAACCTCAGGAAGCAAGATTGGAGCCAAAAAACAAAGCATTCTCACACGCAGTTAAAAATTGATAAAGAATATCCTTCAACTAGCTTTACTGGGGCCATACTGCCAACGCATATTCATGGAAGATGAAAAAATCCGCACAGATGAAAAACCTGCACAGATCAAATTTCACAAACACGCAGCATAGCACTGTCTGGCAAGCAATTCCAGATAGGAAAAAATGGTCAAGCCTAGGTATGAAATCTGAAAGCAGTTACTACAGGATAGTCAGGGTGTGAGGCACAGAAAAGTGAAACCTCTATGATTGCTGCTTTACTTTCTAAAGTTCAGGTTTCCTTCACCTTCAGGCAGCTGCTTCAGGAGATCAAAGGTATTTGTTTCCATATTTTCCGGAGAACACATTCATGGAGAAATCTGAAGCTTCTGTTGTATGTTCTTTTTCTTATGTTAAAATAATATGTAAAAATATTCCAGAATCATAATCTCTAAGTCTAAACCCAGGAAGCAAGCAGTAGAAATGATGGCAATAATAATATGGTGCGCTGAGCTAGAATACTAACCAAGAAATGTAGGAAATTTCTATACCTACACCAATTCATAAACTAATTCTGTCTCACTACCAGTGTTCCCCTCATCTCATATTATGTACTCTTTAGACTGAGATGAGAAAAACATAAATGTTTGACCTCCAAGCATCCTGTTAGTAAATGAAATTCCTTCTCTGAAGGACAGGAGGAGACTTAATTATCTTTCTGAAGACCTTCGTATCCATTCAATGGACAAGAGCCCACTGCCTTGCCATTTGCTAAGGATGAACCCTGTAATTGTTGATTTGCTAAGCTGGAGTTTGAAAATTCTTGCAGAAGTTCACAGTCCACTTCATATACCAGATGGTTTCAACACAGAGAATGCTATTACTGTTGCTAGGAAAAAAAAAAAAAAAAAAAAAAAAAACCAAAAAAAACAGAAAAACAATTTAAGTTAACAAATAGAGTAATTACAGCAGACTGGCAGAGCTGAAAGTCTGTGAGTTCATGTGTTGTGCGCAATGCTTTAGAAATTTTTGAATACGATCCCCTTGAAATGAAGAGGGAAACAGAATATACATAAAGTATTACATGTAATATATTGCATAATATATAAAAAACTATATAGATGAAACAAAATGTTTCATCTATAACATCTATTCTAACAAAAAGTTAGAATAGAATAGAATGCTAGAAAGCTGAGTGTTGAAAATAGAAGGAAATAGCATTCTCAGCATTTCTATGAACTACAAATTCAATTCACTGCTGCAATATTCAAGACTTTTAAAATTTTAAGTTATTTCAAGTGAAAGTGCATGAGAACAGAATTTTTTTTTCTGTGCTAATCCCTCTAGGAAATTAAAAATATAGTTCTAGTCTTATTTTTATCTTACTTATGTCCGAGAAATAACTGCTGGCATGACTTTCTGATATCAGAAATTATACTGATTATGTTTGGTAGCATTGCAATAATATTGCAATATTGCAACAATAAATAATCAATCTTGAGCTAACAGGTAGTATCTGTTTTACACTTATTTTCACAAAAAAGATAATACAAATTCCCCAAAGTAGCTGTTTATCTTATGTATTTCCTGAAGAAAAATTTTCTTCAGGATTACTATACATTTTTTTCTTAAACAGCAAATTTTTAAGTATTTTACACTTTACCTCAAACCAGGGAGTTCTTTTATGCTTTTTGAAAGGAATCTGAAAATGATAGGAAAAAGAAAGAAGGGAAGGAATAAAGAAGTAAGCCCTTTTCCTGGTTTATTAATGTTAAAGAATAAGAGGAGAATATCTCTGACAGATTGTAGTAGCTCAGGGGATTGGTAATGGGCTATGGAGTTATATACCTCTAGGTCACCGTTTCAAATCTGGAGTGTTGCTAATTAAAGACACAGTACATTCTGTTATTTGTATTTTTAAGGTCTATAAACTTCTTTGGGCTTCTTGGTTAATGACTTGAATTAAATTGATTGTGGAAAGGAACGTCTGTCCTTGAAAGACTTTACTGAAGAATAAGGTAAGAGGCTATTTTTCAATAGAATTGTAATTAATGTAATGTTTTAAATACGGTAAATAAGCATTTCAGCTTTTAATACATCAATTGAACTGATGTGGAAATAACTTGTTTAGAAGTAGGTATATGTAGGGAGACTCTAGTGTATTCATAGGCATTTTATATTATCTGTCCAGTTACATTTATTACTGCTTCCTTCCTATGATGTTAATACTTCCTTTGCGCATAAGATGCAGAAACAGAATCCCAGTAAAATGCTGGAAGAGGAGACTGGAAAAAAATTGTTAACAGACAAATGTCTCCTTAGAAGCTCAGACAAAAATGAGTAGTGGGAGAGCATGAAAATCCCTCTATTCTCAACCTTTGCTTCCTTTAGGCTACTGCTGTTTCTAAGGGATCATTAAGAATTTGAGGTAAAAACAAAGAACATTTTTTTATCACAAAGAAAAAAAATTGTGCGCGTGGAGAAATGCTATATTATTTTAATTGCCTCAGATCTCACAGCAATTAGGAACCCAGTCTTGCATACACCTACATAGTCATCTCTGGTTGCATAGATGACTGAAGTCACAACTCCAGTGGGTTTGTAAACAAATGCCAAATTTCAAAATTTATTAGATACAAAATTATTGCACTCTTCTACCTCTTCTTCATGATAGATTTATTTCATGAGTAAAAAGTTTCACATTTGTTGGAACACAGATGCTTTTTTGAAGGAGTTCTGAGTTTCGATATCATTACTCTTCTTTGATCCCCCACACCAAGTATCTAATCTCTCACAAGTTTATAGCAATGACCTGTTTAATTGAAAAGGGGCCAAAATGCACTTATATTTTTAAATCATGAATACGACCTGAATAATATAATACAGATTATTTAATCTCCACTTTACTGAAAATGAAATAGAAATTAAACAACGTAAATGGAAGTTTCAAGCAGTTACAAATTTCAAGTTCTCCTTCTATAAGAAAGGAAAGATGGAGAAGGCAAGAGGGGAGAAGTTTTCTACTTCTGATTCTAGAAAAGTTTTCAACATGGGTTGCTCCAAAAGTAATGCCTCCTACTTATTTCCATGGAAACTAGAACAGATGCAAAGAGTGAAATAACACTAACACTACCTAGAACAAATTCTCAGCTACAAAACACTTATGTTCAACATAGTCAACATCAGTGAAGAACAAGATCCTGAATTCCTCAGTGCACTTTTTTTACACATGGAGGAATTCAGTGACACACCTTTGCTTCATACACACTTCCACATCAGATGCCATTTTGTCAGACTGCCTCTCTGCTGCTCTCTATCAGACAACAACAAAATATAATGAAATAATGGCAGAAAGGTTCATCCTCTACTGCTACAGCACTAATGTCTGCCTCTGACATTTTGGTCAACATAATAGAACAGGAAGCGTTATTTTCAGAGCAGCCCTCTTAGAACTGAAGGAAAAATATATACTTCTTTCAGATTAATCAAGTGCAGAATGTGTATAGTGTTCTAAATAACAGGGAACAACTTCCAAATTCTCATTTTTCATTTTCTTCTAGGGTCTTGTATATAATATACTATACTGCCCCAAAATCCTCAAAAATAGTATTGCTCTTGTCTCATCTAACTGTAATTCTTTCTTTAACTTATACTGATGTTTGCAGTCACAGCCTACTGTGCAGTAGACACTGCTTCTATACTTGATACTCTGTATCACAGAATTTCGTTCAGTGCTGCTAAATTAAAAAGGCTATTCAAACTTTTCACTCATGTTTTTTAGTAGCACGAACCATTTTAAAGGTTTTTGTCCTTTTCTAGCCTCTGGGACGTATTTTGAATGCTTTTGAAAATAGCAATTAATGTTACAGTTCTTACTGAACTTGGCTATGCCTATACAGAATAAAAGATAGGAGTATCTACCGTATGTCTTTCCAACTCAAGTTTGTTCTGCGAAAAGTGGAAAAATAAACTGAATTACTTTCAAACATTTCTTGTTCTCTTTTGTAGGACTGAGGCAGAATCTGCCACAGTGAGGAATGAATGCAACATGTTCTCCTCTCCCCATGTCCAGCTGGAACCAGCCTCTGGACTCTTCTTTTTGTCAGGTCATATCTTCCCACCATGACTCCAGATGGTACATTTGTTTCCTTCTTATAATTTTTTTCCCCAACTTTGTAAAAAAGGACACCAAAGCAATCCTCTATTATTTTAGTGTGAGAGCTCACTCTAGTGGTAAGGATATTATTTTATTTTATGTTTGCCTGAACTATAAATATACCAAATGTCTCCAGAATAGTTACAGAATATATTTTCCTGAAATAATGAAGAAAACTCATTTAAGAAGTCAGTGTTCTACTTTCTTCTCTTAAAATTTTAAGTTGCTGTTTGAAAACTAAAAATAAAAAAAAAAAAAAAAAATGAAGTAAACACAGATAAAAGGTTTGAAGAGTGAGCACTTCATTTTAGGTTGACTAAAATACTTGAAATAAATTTTTTCACAAATTGTCGTTGAGAAAATCAGTCATAAAGCAATCATTTGGATAGTTCTATGTACAATGATGTTAGAAATAACATTTGAATTAAACCTAGACTTTGTTGTATCTAATTTAAACTTTGGGCTTCATTAAAATTAGCCTGATGTCATTCAAACAATCCTATACAATAGCAGTTGACTGGAAAATTGCCTGAATATCAAACAGAAATTTAGGTTTTAAGCTTCAAACAGAAACTAAAATCACTCCCATAACTTCTTGGCAATAATGCAAAGGTACATATGCAGTGGTAAAGATAAGCATATTTTAATACAGTTCCCCAAATTGTTAGTTTGTTTCCAGAACTTTTTTTGCACTGTATTGTCCATACATTTGCCCATCCTCCATCAAAGTACTGTATTCTCCATCAATTTTCATTTTCCTCCAGAGTGACAAGCAGAGCTGAGTTAAGTTTTTACAGGAGAAGGCTGATTAGCAGGGGAGAAGGCATAAGTTTTACACAACAAAAAATGCACAATTTTGCTTGCTGCATTTCATTCTGACTAAGACATTTCCCCTTGCAATTCCATTTTGTAGCCCAGCCTAGCTGCAGTAGCGCTTAAGATGCCCATAGGCTTCACTCAGGCGACCCCCAACTTCTAAATTAGCTTACTCAAAAAACGCTGAAACTAGTGAGTAAATCTGAATGACATATTCTTTCTGACATTTTTTTTTTATCTGTAACTCATCTCAGATATTCCAATGATGAGCCAGTACTTGCAGTTTCATTTCTGCTTATACTTGCAATGTCTCAAATTATTCTGAAGCCACCAGCATTTCTAAAAGCAAGACACATTGATTTTCTCATTATGTTAGGAAATGGCAAGTTAAGCAAATTTCAGAGCTCTTTTCAAACTCCAGAGTCTGTTCAGAAGTGATAAGACAAGACATCACATTTGACTCTGCAAGCTTTTGTGTGAAAATAGTTCTCAGTGAAAGTATTTCTGTCCTAAGGAGAAAAAAAAAAAAAAAAAAAAGAAGGAAGGAAAAATTATTTTCCTCTTCCATCTGGAATGGGAAGACAAGGATGGGATTTTCAAATTCCAATTCATGTACTGTAATTTCTTTACTTCCTTGTTGTTCTGTACAGGGAAAACAGTGAATTTTGTATGCTAAAATTGACTTTCACACCAAAACTCACCATGCAAAATTATCCTAATCTCAGCCATGCTTATCAAAGGCATACAGGCAAAATAAAAACACAGAAATTTCTAGATCATGATGTCAAATTATCAAATTACTGATGTTCACAAAAGAAAGATGCAATGATTTTTCCACAGAAAAAAACATGAATCTACAAGTAGTACCACTTCAACAAGCACTTTTTTTCTACATTCTCCCTTTAAATAGCTTATGATCTATTCATTTATTTTATTAAATATTCTCTACTGAACTCTGAATAATAACTGCTTATTTCACGTATCAATAACTGGTTACATTCAGCCACTAGAATGCTAATACAAAATAAATACTTTTAGTCACTCACTGTACTGGATTAATATTAGTATGATCAAGGCTGAAAACGTACTTCAGATTTCACTACATGGTAATCATAACAAATGGAGATTACATAGAAACACTAATATATCTTTGTGCAACTGGAAGACAGCTTGAAACATATTTATGTGGAAATACATGGGAGAAGGATATCTAATTAAAATACTTATATTACAGTAAATGCTACTCATTACCTTCACATTGAGTGCCATAGTCACCTCCATAAGTAGAGAAAATACTATTACCTCATCAGCTCTTTCTTTTATTCTTTATATTATTATTATTATTATTTATTACAGTCAGTCCAGAAAACAAGTTTATTTATCTAGACTTGCATATAGGTGTAAGTCATCTGTGATTTCCTGGTGGCTAGGGAGACACATTTCTTGCTTTGTTTTTTCTTTTGCTAAGGAAATCCTACTAAAACTATCACTTTGCAACGTTGCACTGAAAAAGTTTTTTGAACAATATAGTATGTATGAAGATTCTATTTGGCAATGTATTGTTAACAAGCACAAAAAGAACAAGGTGCAAAACAATGGCTGGTAATGAGGAAATTATTCCAGAGGGAACAATTCTGTTTACGAAGTATAATTTCTGTAGTTTCTCAGCTTGTAAAACAAACGTTAAAAATCCGCTGGTTAAGACACTGACCTTCTTTTTGAGGAAATATGCTTTAAAACCATATCTGACTTCTTATCTTTGAAGGAGTTCATCATTTCATGAAATAACAGCACACATTTGTTTGGCCATGCAGCTGGCTATGTAATTTTAAGGTAGAATAGGCAAAGATGTCTACCATACCTACTTATATTGATTTTCTGGGAAAAAAGAAAGAATATGCTTCCTGGAAGTGCTGAACATCAACAGCATGAGATGTCATGTAGAGGCACAGCACAATCATAACTCATATTTGAAAATATACATGTGTAAAGCATTCATTTCTACAGACTGTAGTTACACTGATCACTACTCCTCAAATGTTAGCTGTGTGCTATGTACAACAGTGAAATGTCTTCCACAATATTAACTGTGGAGAAAGAGTGCTAAGTTAACAAGGAGGTCAGTGAAATCCCAAAGCCAGAAATCTAACATATGAGGTAGCAAAGAAACAACAGTTGCTGAGATGGAAGACGTTTCACCAGCACACACCTGCACAGCCATTAAATCTTAAGGGTGCAGTTTTAAAGGATGAAAATGCCAATGGTTGGTAAAACATAACAGTAACTTATAGATCTATAAGTTAAAAGAAATCTGTGATTGATCTGAAAGGTCAAATGAATAAAAAATTGAGGTCTTTGGAAAGCCATACATTTCCAAAGTGGGGCAAATTCTGCACCTTAAGCAAAATGGACAAAATTGTATATGTTTCTTTTCAAAACGGTCTTTCATTTTTTATTTTTTAAATGAATAATTTGATGTCTTTTGATTTTTTACTGTGTGAATATAAGTTTTAGTTTAGTATAACTTTAGAAAAGTCTACAAACACCATGCCTTCCTTAGCAATGCCAAAAGGAACCAAACTAAAAGGTTCCTACAAAATGTTAGCATACAGAGTTGTGATGTGTGTTGTGCTCTATGCCATGACTCATAATGCTCACTCTTCTGAAGGGATGCTTCGTTCAGATACTTTATGTTTAGATGCATGCAGATCTGAAAAGTAGTTTTACTTTTAATAAACTTCATGATTCCTCCTGAAGCATATAACTTATTTTTTTTCTACTCAGATGTTCTCATGCACATCTAAAACATTTATTATATGCATGACTGTCTTGAGTCATTTTTATGGGTCTTCAATCAACTTGCTCACTAACCAACGTAAGAATAAGTGTCTCTCTGGGCAGGTTCTTCACTTTTAATGAAGCAAAACAAATTAGGTACTGGTACTGATACTATTAGTAGCCTCAAAAAGATTTTTCTCTGGCCCACCTACTTTTATTTCTGTGTGCAGATTTTTGGAGTGCATGATCATTCGGATCATACGCTCTATTTAATCATTAATATCTATTTTCCTCATTTAGATGCAACCTCGCCTTTTTGAATGACATCTTCCTGATTCTAACTATGCTTCAATTTGCTATTTAGTTATGCTGGCTTCCTTTTTGCTCCATCTCAAGTCTTTTCTAAGCACCGTTTTGCATAGTGGTAAATCTATGCTATCCTTCAGTAATCTTAAAGCTAACTGCATGGATTTAATTATCTTAGCTGTCCTTTTTATATTCTGCATTTTTGTATTACTCCTCATGGTGAAGTCTGACTAACCCCCCATTATTTTTGTTGCTCTTCTAAGGACATTCAATATGAGCCAGTTGTGGTCATTCTGGGGTAGTCCTTCCCCTGTGAGGCCGAGAACCAGTCCTGCATGTCTCTCTCTGTAAAATCCAGGGCTGTAGCTCAGCTGTCTCCATAGTAATGCTCCATGATAATATCTACAAATTTAGTCTCTGACACTGCATTTTATCCAATACAGGTGCATTGTGTGCCTTTGATATCTTTCTGATTTCTCTCAGCGTATCACAGTTGAGGATGCTGTTTTGGTCAGGAAGATAAAAATGCTGAAGAGCTGTATTTACCTTTTTGGGGATTGAAATTTCAATTCATACAGATTCTGTTAGTCACCAGGCTGTTTAATCTGCTACTTTATTTTGATTTTAAGGCCTTTTGACATATAAGAATGCTTTTCCAGTGCCAAAATAACCTGTCCTTCACACAGGGTCTCATACATTGACATTTTCACTTAAGGCTAGATGTTCTAATTCCTCCATTTTCTTGTTTAAATTTTTTAGGACTTAAAAAATAATTCTCAGCTATTACTAATTTTTATTTGAAAAAGCAGTACCAGAGTAGTGTAGCTACATTGTCTTTCTAATATGATTATTTAACAGCATGCAGTGAGCTGCATAAAATAAAACAGATAACCAAAACTGATCTTACACATTTTGATTAAGTAGTAATTGTTATGAAGAGCATTTTCTGAAAATATGAAATTTTCTGAAAAATTCCAGTTCCTGGTGTCTTCCACCCCAACAATCTCTTTATGCCAAAATTAAGAGAGTCATTTATGCAATATGAATCTAAAATTTAAAAAAAAGCTAGGCTTTTTTTTTTTAAAAAAAGCCAAGACAGAAATATTTTATGTAGCACCATATATATCAATATTATTATTTGATCTAGGCTACTACTAAAAGTCTAATTAAAGTGCAAATCGTACTATGCCAGTACAATAACAATAATTATTGTGCATGTATTTCAGATGTCTGCCTTATCAACTCTCTGTTGATCTTTACAGAAACTAAATGAAGAAGAGAATTATCTTCAATCCAAAAAAATAAAATTAAAAAAAAGAAAAAAGAGAAAAGAAGTATTGCAGTAACTTTGGGGAGGAAATTTTATACTTTTATACTCTAAGTATTTAGGAAGCTTTTTTTTTTTAACACAACACAGGAATTTTACTTCTTTTTTTAGATTTTTACGTTTTAATAAAAAGGATAAAAAATTTTAAACCTAAGTATATATATTTCCAATTATACTGAAATAACTGTTGGAGAAAGAATGAAAGGGCTTTTGGTATAAGCAGAGACTTCTCTAGAAAGCAACTGTTTTGAATTAGAAACAGATTCAGCCAAGGGGATTCCAACTACATCACAAGTATAAGTCCAAAGTACTCAGCTGTACTGAGTACTGAAGTACTGAAATCAGCAAAAAAAAAAAATTTTACTTATTTTTGAAATTCCTATCCTAGATCTTTCAATGGCATTTTAAGGCTACCATTTTGGTGATCCAAAATTCTTCCTACTATTCATTTTTCTTACAGTTAAGTGCAATAGACCAGACTCTGCTTGAAGGCTACAGGTGCATTGCCTACAGCAACACATGAGGATGAGCTCAGAGGCTCTACTACCCCTACGCTGACGTCAGCTCTTCTTCTTCACTGCTTTTAAGCTATACAACCAGTTTTAGAAGGCAGCTATATTCTTAATGAAGATGAACTCAAAAACAAGATGCAGGCGTGGTCCCACAGAAATATTGTGACTGTTTATTTGCAGATGGGTGAGGGAAAACAATCAACCAAACAAAACCCTGGAGTGCAGAAATTTTGAACATGGAACTGTGAGCCAAAGACAGCATGGGAACATGCTATTTTATTGAATTGTGAATCAATCTCCTTGCTCATTCCAAGTGCACAAGTTACTTTGTGGAAAGGCTAAAATTAATTTTCTTAAAAGGCATATGGCAGGAGCTGAAAGACTTTCACATTTGTACAGGAGACTTAGCTGTTTCATATCCAGTCTCAGCAGTTCTCCAGTACTTCCAGAAGGTGGGTGGGTAGGTCTAAAATTCACCTTTCATGTGTTGCTAGCTAACATTATTATGTTAAGAGGTTGCTCAAGATAATAAATAAAGAGCAATTGGGATTTCTTACAGCAACAAGAAAGTGCTTTTTGTTAAATACATTGTAGATTGTAAGTAACTTTTTGATTTTCCTATTCCTATGAATCATTGCTCTTTAGTGACATAGCTGTCCAAAATCAGAGTAAGGTCTTCTTGTAATGCAATTTCAAATCACACAACTACCTGTCTTTTCATTTCTAATGTCATATACTGCATGCGGATGTTTGATTTTTTTTTATTTTTATTATTATTATTATTATTATTTTAGTATTCATTTGTGGAGAAATGGAAGAAGAATGTGACATATGAGAAGGAGAATCATGCCTTTCCTAAGTCATGCAGTTTCATCGGAATGTATGTGATCCAGATTCCTATGATTCTCTAGATTCATGTACTGTTGTTGAGTCTCATGTTACCCATCTTGCCCTTGAAATCATCTCTAATGAAATGCAGCAGAATCTTATTGCCAAGGGATTGATTATTGTGCAGTTTCAGACTCAGTTAGCCCTTCCTTTTCTATTAGAAGGATATGAACTGATTATTTGCACCACCATTAACTTTCTCCTTTAGGGATTTTTCTGCATTCTTCATGAAATCTGTTTTGCATTTTTGGAGATCCATTTATTAAACAATCATCAAGGAATGAAGGATTGTTTCTTCTATATTATTAAAGATAAGAACTGAGCAGTAATAAAATATCTAATAAAACAAAAGTGAAAAAATAGCAGATAATTCTAAGAGGATTAGAGAGTATATGGACCAATCCTTTTATTTCTACTCTGGAAACAGAGTTGATTTAAAACCTGTAAAAGTCAGAAGGAAAAGGTTGACATCAGTTTTATTGATAGTGTGGGAAAAGGAAAGAGAAAGGGAGAAGAAAAGATATGGCAATTTTAAAATAATCTGAGATGCAACTACTTTGCATACATCTCTTACTTTGGCTGGATTAGAAAAGCTGTCATATAAAGCAACTCTCAATGTCTGAAATAGTGAAAATATGTTTCCACAGCATAGGGAAACATAACCCTCTAAAGGAGAAGGAGATGAGATACAGCATTAACACAGAGAGAGAAGGAGAGAGAGCAGTTTACTCTTGACTGTTCAATACATGGAGACACGTATCAAATACACACTCATCTTCTGGTTAAATTTTCATATCCTTTTAACCTGATGTTATTGTTTAGACAAACCCACAAGATGCTGTGCATTTTGGACAGAAGAGAACTGTCATCTTGTCTGATAAATGTCCACTGTTCTATCCTTATAATTCAAGGAATGATTGGGTTAGTATTACTAGGTTGTGTAAAACATTAGTAGACACAGAATTTATTACAATTAGCTTTACTATTCGCAGGTGTGGGCATTGTTCTGTTTAAAGGGCATTCCACTCTTATTTAAATCTGGAATATCCCTTTGCTATTTCATATAATCAGATCTTCTCACAAATCAGTTATTGATGTTTTCCAGCCTCATTAGGTCTTTTCCATCTGCTGCTTTGATGACTTTGCAATGATGGGTGAGTGATTTAGGATACTTCTTGACAATATAAAAGATTTTCTTTTAACTTCCTTGTTCTATGCTCTGTTCTATTGATGAATCCTTCTTGCTTTGACTCATCAATTGTATCTCCCAATCAAAGTCCCTGCACTCCATTCATTCACTTTCACTGTATGAAATTTCCTTGATTTCAGCACTTCTCTATCCTCAACAATGCCTCATTGCACATAAATTCTCTGCTTATTCGATGTACCTTATTTTTAGTTCTGATAACTTGTTTTCAGATTCACATTTCTAGGACTTCCTAACATTAATAACATTATTTGTTTCCTTTCTGATAACGCCTCAGATCACCTGTAAACAACTGTGTGATAGCTATTATATATCCACACATACATATTCTGCCAAGTTTTTCTTCTTGTTTATGCTTTATAGTGATATAAATTTAGAACTACAAAGCAATTGCAAGACTGATAGTTAAAACAAGCAGTCTTACCTTAGCAGTTGCAATTATCACATGAAATAATAGCATCTATAAACAAGTGCTATTTAGTTATTTTCTAGTTCCTGGGTTGTTTCATTTGTTTTTGCTTGTTTGTTTTAATTTAAATGACAGAAGAGTAGAGACTAGGGAGAAATAAAAGATGACAACACTGTCATTTCTGAAAGGCACATATGAGTTCCCATTGTCTCCAATAAACTAGTATTTTGATCAGAAAAATGTTTTAACATGCTTCATTGTTATTCATATTCTGTCTATTATACTTTTAAATATTCAAATATAAATCTGTTTTCCTGTACATGAGGAAATGGAAAAGTCTATATCAAGTCTTCAGTGAAAGGCCTTATATAATTTTACTCAACCAACATGACTTTTTAAAACAAAATATTTAATAAATTTTAGCAATATTCTCCAAGATTGTCTCCTCTTCGCATGATGATGCAACTACAAGGTCCTAAGAAAATTCTGAAACAGAAACTTTAAATTGAGATTCAAGCTTAGAGAGAAAACAAGAATTTTTTTAGGTACTTTGTCTTTGTATCAAAATGTTTCTTAAGGAGCTTCTCTTCAAAAATCAGAAAATTTAAGTGAAGACTAAAAACAGTAATCCTTTTATTTATTTATTTTTCTTTTGTATTTCCCCAAAAATTAATGATCTAGAGGTTTCTTTTTTTTTTTTTTTTTTTTTTAGATAGGGCACACAGGACAAATATGACAACGCTGTTCAAAAGTGTCAAAGACTGCATCAAGGGAAAGGGGAAAGATTTGTCTTATTTCTCAGTAGGCAAAAATAAGAGGTAAGGATTTTAAATCACAGCAAGGGAGATTTACATTGGAAATTAGAAAGAAAAACATCGAGCAAGCAGAACCACAGAGAGGATCTTGGGAGGATCCACAATCTTTACTCCAGGAAGGTTTTAATAAGACACGTGACAGAAAAGATTTTGTGTATTTGATCTTCCCTGTGGGGAAAAAGATTTTCTGCAGGTTGCCTTTATTTGATTCTGAGAACACAAAATAGGTAGACATTTACTCCATTTTCTGCTAAAACAACGGAATGTAATTAGAACAACAGATATATTCAATTATGTCTGCACGACAACTGAGAATACTGTGGCACTGTTTGAGCACAGAACATAATATGCCTGTCTTACCTGCTGCGTTGCTTTATATACCCTTGAAATTCTGGAAATGAAAATTGCTTCCACAGAGCTAGCAGCAGATAACTGCAAGGATCAAGAGAAGATTTGTGGCAGGATTATCCATAATACAAAATGTGTAGGTAGTAATATGGTTCTTAGCTCTGGTACCAAAAGTGATTAAAGGAAGCTATCATAAAAAAAGTAACTTCAGCAAAATATAAAAGTCTAGCAAGAAATAAAAAATGATGAAGGCCAAAACAAACAAGCAAGCAAACATAAAAATAACAAAAAACCCATGCATTGTCAAGTGAGTCTCATGGAGATCTGTATTGTGAATTGTTATGTAAATAATATCAGTATATTCAGACCTCACACCATGTCAGAAAGAGTTTGAAATGAAACACATTTTCAAAATAGCTTTGATTTGTCAAATTAATGAAATAAAATCTAAAATGTCACTTGTTTTGTAATATAATTAAAATGTCAGCATGCACAAATAGCTATTAGTTTTGCTATTTCTGTATGTGATTTTTTTTTCCCTCTACTCAGCTAGAAGGTAAATATTTGTCTTACACAGTGCCCAATGGGTATGTTTGTATCCTAGTAACCTTGTAAAGAAATGGCTGTAATATATCAAACATAGGTCCTCCCGGCTCAGGATCTTGAATTTTGTGATGGCCAAGATGACTGTTTGAAATTAGCAAATAAAAAGCACGTAAACATAGAGCAATGCATTTTCTTCCCAGAAGTTATCCTTGTTCTCAGCAAATTTCTGTGTGAAAGAATTCCTAACATATCTCCTTACAGGAATTTCATGGATTTTTCTTTCCAGAATTTGCACAATTACTTTTTGAAACTATCTAAACTATGATGTTGAGAATATGCTGTGAGAAAGTGTTCCACAGTGTAATCAAATGGTAATGAAACAAAAAGCACATTGCACTTAATGGCCACCTGACAATTTTATGCTATTCAACTCCATCCTTGTTCAACTCTATCTCTGTTGGAAGAATGCCTAAATCATTTCTTAAACAGACTTTCCCTGTCCCTTATTTATTTCCTCTATTCATTTCATACTGAAAGTTATCTCTTCCCAGACTGAAGAGGCTGGAAAACAGAATTTCCAGATTCATTTTACCATTCCCTGGTACAAAAATATGACCTCGGTCATCTTCTCTGCCTTTCACTTTGTCTTTTTGAACTCTTCTACATCATTATTTAAGATGTGGAAAGCACAGGTATTCGTGAGATGTCAGGTTACCACAGAATTACCTGTTATCTTTAAAACAGCGGTGAACTTCCACTGGGAAACTGCTCTCTGGCAGTGCAGAAAGGTCATGCAGGAGCACATTAATAGCTTTTGCTATGCACTGAATGTTAAAGTCAAATGATAAATCAAAATTTCAAGGTTTTTTTTTTTTTGCTTTTTTTTTTTAATCCAGCTTCTTATTCTTGTGTACAAAAACTGACAGGATGCAAAAATTGGCTGCATGTCTAATTCAAGTCACACAAAAATATTGTAAATAATTAATTTTCTCTCCTACTACTCCCCATCATGTTCACAATCTGCCAGCCACAGAAAGCCTCTGTTTCAAGCTATTGTCTACATGCTATTGCAGATACGAGTGGATACTTCTGACTTTCTGGCTCAGGAATGACTACAGCAAACCTGCTTTGGGAATAATATTTTATTGAATATAACCACAGTTATGTTTGTCTGGGGAAAAAGGAGTAAAGAGGAGAAAAACTCATTTTTTTCAGACTGTTGAGGAAGTTTGTTTGAGTTTTGAAAACACCTCTTGGTTATCTGTTCGTCCAGATTCATTTCTCAAAAATGAATTCCAGTTTCTCTATGTTAAATTGCATAAACTTGTTTGCTTGTTTGAGTGTCTCTCTTCTGAGTTTGCATATCTGTTTCTCTTCTGGTAGCAGGTTCCATAGGAACAGCACTATTTCTCTGCAAATTTCACTTCATATACTCTGCTGTCAACTTTGTGAATTCACTTTTCTCTTAAACTTTTGTTCTTTGCTTCTGCTAATCTCCACTCTTCATAATTTTAGAAACTTCAGCTATGCCACTCTGAATTCTCCTCTTCTTAAATGAGAAAAAATGCTGAACTCCTTTAATCTTGCTTCGTAACTGGTATTAATTTAACTTCTTTCACTTGCACTCCTCTAAAGCAATTATATTCACTCTTTCTCATATTAAGTGCAGACGCAAATTAGGATAAAGACACTGGGAATGTTCCCCCCTGCTTTCTCCCCTTCCCCCTTGCCCCCTATTTTATTCCTAGCAATTTGCATTAACTAGATATCCCTACTTGTCTGCCTCAGAGACTCAGAATGAAATGAACACTGTATCTTAAATTAGAAATATGTAATCTCTAACAACATAAGTACAGTACTTAAATGACCTTAATCCCTCCTTCTGCATGGCAGTTGTTCCCTTTACAGAGTTTCATTCTGTGATTTGGATATTTGGCTGTTAGAAATCCTTTTCAAAAACACTCATGCAATATATGTAGACAAAGTTTCCAGTGAAAATCCAGACCGCTCTCATACTTGAGATTGCAATCATCTCTTCACTGCTTTCTTCTTTCTTTGCTTTAAATTTTACTTTACTGAAACAATCAGGTCTTCTGCAACCTTGTTCATCATTAGCAGTGTAGAGAACTGCCATGCAAAATAGATGTTAATAAAAGACTGATAAATACCACTTTACATTTCCATAGGAGAAAATTTAATTTATACTTTTGTTTCCAAAGTACCTAACAAAAAATCATCCCTCAAATGTTTGTAAATAACTAGCCTTCCTCAAATTGGAAGCATGACAGGATAACATGTAACACTGGAAAATTATAATTTTGATCAAAAGGGAATTCAAGCATTTTTCTAGCTTTACTTATATATCCGGTTTTGAAAATGATTTTGGTTCTTTTTGTTTTAGAATAAAACTTCTTTTTTTCCAAAGTATATTTGCTTTTGTTGTTGTTAAGTTAAAGGGAGGAAGAGTCCCTTGAGACGTGTGCTTCTCTTAAATAACTGAATATCAGCAGTACCTCTTGTAGATATCATAGCACAAACATGCAGCTGTGGTGTAGGTGGAAAACTGACAGTGCTACCTTATAACCACAGTGTACCTATAGTCAAACCTATCATGCATGATATTCAAGATAGTTGTGTGGCAGTGCCCATAAATCTTCTTTCCCTCATATCAACTGACCTATCTCCTTCCTTCAATAAACCATGTTTTGCATGCTTATCTTAGAATGATCAAGTTCTTTTCAGTTGCTATTGCTAGAGCAAGCTATACTATACTTATGCAGTAAGTACTATATTAACGCATGTACATTAATTTACTATTATTATCACACTATATGAAAAATAATCATGGCAGTAAATGCAAGGAAATACTATACCTTCATATCTCCTTGGTTTCACCTGCACACACATTTTCTAGATGTTTAAAACTTCTGTAGTAGGCGACTGCAACAAACTTCCCAGGAAAATATTCCACTTTGTGGAAAAATATTTTAAATATACAATAATCAGACAAAGTCCAAAGTCCATTTTCCATTTTCCTTTTTTGTCCAGTTATGAATTTTTGAACAAGACAAATTAAAAAACCCTCAAATTTTAGGAAATGAGTTGCCTATAGTGATGACTAGTGTCTTTCAGGAAAGTTCCTACGTGTAAACTGCCATTCCATGGCCAGCTCCCAACAGCTTTATGGCCTTTTAAACATCATCTGGTATGGAATAACTCCATGCCTTATTCTGGCCACCTGTCCTGGATCTGCTCCAGCCCCTCGCGGAGAACCATGAAGTCAGCGGCCCTCCCCTGCTGAGTGGCCTGGCCCAGGGCATGCGCCTATCCAACAGACAAAACATTAGTGTGATATTAACGCTGTCGCAGCTGAAACCAGAATAGTTATTCAAATTGCCATAAAGCTAATGTTTCAAAAGGCTGACTTCACAACCACAGAAGAATATTAGAATTTCTACCTAAAAAATGCCCAATTAAGGCAATCCTTAGATGACACCAGTTTGTTCATAATCCTCCATCCATTACATCAGCCTAACTCCATTGACTTAAGCAGCATGACCGTGTGGTTTTAAGCTGATGCACCAGAAGAGGGAACCACACTTTCCGGTAAATTTCAGTTGTCAGTGTAAATGCCAGAATACCAGACATACTCACCTGGGCTGAGTAATCTTTCCTATTTTCTTTCAGCAAGATATTTCTAGATGTTGTGAATTTTATCCTGATCCCTTTAATGTCAACAGCCAGAGTTGGCTGGCTCTGACTGTGCTGAGTCACAGACACCGCTAACATGTTTGTTTCTGGTTTGCTTGCTTTGTAATAAGTTTCCAGCAATTTATAAAATTGGTGCAATAAATTTACATCATGATGCATAGCCATGCTAATTACCCAGTTGCTTTCCAGCCTAGAAGGTGCCATAGATTTCCTTCTGTCTGGTTTTCTTCCAGTTCTGTCATTCATCTCTTAAGCACAATGTTTTTGCATAGTCCTGTTATTCCATGTGGCTAAAAACATTTCAACATACAGCTTACACATAGCAAATAAACACACTGTGCCTTGGGCCAGAAGCATTCATTAGAAGTATATTCTTAAAGAGACTGCTTCTGAAGTGTAACTATTTTTTTGCATTCACTAACATGGTGTACAGCATTTTGTATTCTGATTCTACCATACATTACACAGTGATGAGTAAGTGTAAATAATATTGTGATAAGTATACTTTCATTGGCCCTGGTTCAGTTTCTAGTGTCTAATTATATTATGTCAGTAACTTTCATTTAACTAAATAGGTATTAGTTAGTACAATTTTATTAGACACCTATTAGCAATATCTTGAGTAACTTGTTTCTTCTGCAGTCTTCCTTTGTTTCAGTAGCAACTGCATGCGGAGACAAATATCTTTGTGGAGACATAGGCTGCTCCAAAAGTAACGTCACATATTTATTTCCATGGAAAATACAACAGATACAAAGAGAGCTATAACAATATTCAATAGAGCAAATTCTTAGCTACAAAACACTATTTTTCAATGTAGTCACCACCATTAGCTGTGCATTCTCACCAGCAAAGCACAAGAAATTGCATGCTGCACTCATAAAAATCTGCAACAGTGAAGGTGACTTGCTGTCACACCACCCACCACATCACTGTGCTCACAACCACTCTTTGGCCTCCACAACCGTTCAGCAAGCATAGATGAATGTCAATGGGTGCAAATATGTTCAGCATGGAGGAATTAAATTCCACGCCTTACCTTCATACACACTTTCATGTCAGATGTCAATTTGTCAGACTGACCCTCTGCTGCAATCTGTCTCACAGCAACAAAATGGAATGGAATATTGATGGGAAGGTTCACCCTCTACTGTCATACCTCCAATGTCCTCCTCTGACATCTTGGACCAACACAATAAAATAAGAGGCAGTACTTTCAGAGCAGCCCTCATAGATGACAGTGTTTGGGCATCCAGGTGATGCTCTGTGCCAGTAATGGCATAAGGCTCTAGCCCTAAATGTCATGAATTGATCACAGGCATGTAAAAAACACAATAAAACTTCTGTTTTAGAAACCATTGTTTCAGAAAATATAGCTGCTAATCTTTTCTTCTAATTCACTGTGGTTCTGACCACAAATGTCCATATTGTTTGTTTCCTCTTTTTTTTTTTTTTTTTTTTTTTTTCCCCCTCTGTAAACTTTGTCTCTAAGTTACTGCAGCAGGAAAGGCTATTTTCTCCTGCTTTATAACCTGTAACATGTCCTCAAGAGGGAATCATTTTAAAGGCTTCAGGTAGCAAATAAATTCCCCATAATGTTGTGAGGTATTGTAGTTGCTGCTGTTTGTTTGCTTGTTATAAAAATAATTTTGGCTGTGGGGAAAAAAAAAAAAGTTCTAGGTGAGAAAACAAACATCTGATCCTCTTTCACGTATGCCTAGTCTTCCATCACCATCAGATGCAGTTTTTGACTTACGGATTTCAATTTGGGTTTTGTTTTTCCCATAGTAGTAGTCTCTCATTTCTCATAATCTGTATATGAGTTAAACTAATGTGTAACAATGTTTCACCAGCTTTTACTTGTTCCTCTTAAGATATTTAGGTACTACTGCAGTTCATTGATGAGCGGGCACCTGTTTGTAACTGTGTGCACTGTACAGGAAAGGGCTTTGTAGGCAGTGTCTATAAATGCTCTGCTGGATGCTGATGAATACTCTTAGTGACAATGAAACACAAGCTGAAACACAAGCAGAAATGCTAGGAGAACCTTACACTATTTTTTCTCTCATGTTTCTTCAATAGCAAGAATCTATCCCATTTTTCATTTATTGAATTTGTGTTTATGAAGAAAAAAAATTCTGTGGGTATAAGCACAAATAATAAAATGTTCTGTTTGAACAGAAGGCCAGGGTGAGGGATGGGGGCATAAAGGGGGATGTGAGATGTTAGTTCTGTTCTCTCCACCTGCAGGGCTGCTCCACTGAGGAAACTTAAGCAGATGTTCTGCACTGGAGGATAAGTTTCCTTCGAGGCCATTTCATGCACTCTTGGAAAACAAACAAAAACCCTTCAGTGCCAGTGTCCAAATTTCCAGTAATACTGTTGCATTTCTACTTCCATGTCCAGACCTGCAACCCTGGAAGTTAGCTAACCTTCTAACCTAATTGTCACTGAATTTCCCTCTGTAAGTGACAAGAAGCAGCGACCAGTAATTTGGAAAGGCTGTTAACACAAAGTGACAGTCTTGACACTGGCTGCCTTGGTTAGGGCAAGAAACAAATCATGTAGAGTTTAACCGATCAGAGGCAACACTTTGAACTTCATCTGGAAAGAAATTGAAAAAGGTGCAGATGCTGGCTAAATGAAACTGATGCTTTCTAGATTGGTCAGTGTGTTAAGAGTTACAGTGTTCTTACAGTCTGCATGGTAAATTAAGCACCGTGCAGTCACCGTGCAGTAGTATAGCACCCCTAATGCTTGGAGAAATCCTTTGATGGCTACATTTGACAGAAAAGATGGTAAGTGCCACGATAAACGGAGATTTAATGAAGCTTTTAGGCACTAGTGACGACAGAGTTCTGCGAGAAGTTCAATTCCATAGATGTGTCCAAATTTACTTTTTTTCTTTACTGAATGCAAACTTATAATAAGCTACTCCCTACCAACCCTTAGGTTTTAAACCCCATTGCTCCTTGGTAGATGACTGACAGGCATACAGTTGACACAGGGAGAGATGGGGAAAAGGACATTTCTCATAATCTGATTCAGCAGCCTGCCTTCCACAATCAGTCAACAGATGCTGAATGAAAAAGGAATGTAAAAACATGTCTAGATGAATAAAATGTGAAACATTGCTGATAACAGGTCATGCATCATGTTGGACAGCCACCCTGAGATATATGGGAAAAGGAGAAAAGGGAACCAATACATTGGCACATAGTTATTGGTGTTCAGCACTCTCAGCTTATCTGACTCGGGCATGTACTGCTTGCTCCAACCCCACACGTTCAATGCAAAAGCAAAGCTAAACAACATCATCTACTTTATTATTATTTTTTTTTCTTTTTTATAAATGGGAGTTTTTTATAAAAGGAAGAATATTTAGATCAATAGAGACTGAATGTCTTGAATGTCTTTACATTGTAGTCTGCAATGCTGCATTGTGATTATTTACTTAGAACATAAAATTCTAACAGCTAGAAGTAAGAGAACTGGATGGTTTGGTAGGAAGCCGGAAAATGTACTGACATCTCTAACTATTCTTTATTCATACCCAGGGAGATAATGACTAGCCACAGGCAGTCTTGACCTACAGATTTCATCTATCGACTGCTAGAAGTTACGGAAAGAGGCATATTTTAAAACTAAATGTTTAAGGTTTTTGTATTTTTCTTTATTTCTTGGAATTCTGAATATTTTCTTCTATTTCTGGAGGCTGCCATCCTCAGAAACAACAAGGTCAAAACAAATCAAACTCAAGGCCTAGAGATTTACGGTTTGGCATGGGAGAGAGCACACGCGTAGGTTTCCACAGAGCATCATGTAACTTGTGAGCAGCTACTGGTGCTTGTTGAGAATGAACAAGTCTGAAGCAGCACGTGGTTTTGGATAGACCTGCAGCTGAAATTCTCTTCAGCTGTAACAATGATTTAGAGAGAACAGAGGCTTAACTACTGCTGTGCTCTGAATATGAAAAAAATAGTTGTCACATGCCTACCTGTCACTAATCCTAGAGATTTGTGAAGAGTAAATTAAAAGAAAACCTCTGGAAGTCAGATTGAATAATCTTGCAACACGACTCCTCAAAGAGGACTTAATTGTGGGCACAAGCTCACTTTATTTGATGGTGACTTCATTTACTCATGAACAACTTCAGTCTTGCTGTCTTGTCATATGAAAAGGTAAAAGGTGCAGCTTTGATGATTTCCCTATTCCCAGCAGAAGTGACAGAAAGGTTGAATGCTGCACTGTCAGATCATCTGCATGCTTCTGTAGCTGTACCATCCTTCAAAAACAGCAAGTCATGTTTTAGCAAAAGCAATTAGGAATTTTATAAGCTATCACTCAAAAATTCTACATAAACCTCAAGGTCTCACCATCATATGAATGAAATATTAAAAACAACAGGGAACATGACAGCATGGCTTTTTCTTGTAGTAAGAAACAACACCTCAGTATCACATGCAGATGTAGAGATTGTTCTCTAATTTGTAATTTAAAATCGCCCAGCTCCCTTATTTTAAGCTTGGGGCAAGGATACTTCTTCCACATTAAATAAAGTGATATTTCGTTACAAAAACAGCATATGGGGCCTGGCTATTTTGTTTATAAGAAAAATGCTTTTTACAAGAAAATAACAGGGGAAATGGAAGCAATGGATTCATTTGTCTGTGCTCAGGTCATTCTGGGAACAGGAAAGGACAAATATTTATGCATTTAAAATTTAATAGAATACAGGATTGAAGTATTCCCATTATACGTTTATTATCAATCTTAACAAAACATATTCAGATATTATTTGTTATAGAAATTACACAGTAGCTATATATACAGTACATGTGCAACATTTTGAGTTGAATTCCTTTCTCTGGGAAATCATTTCATACACATAGGAGAATAGCAAGGAGAGCAGGACGTATCCTTCAGTGCAATTTAGCACTGATGTGAAAAATGGGGTTTGGTACAGTGCACTTTGTTCAATAAGGCACATTGAAAAGTCTCACTATCAGCCTGAGGGTAGGTTTCTTGCTAGCTTTCAGAGCTATGTAGAGGTTTAATTTTGTTGCTCCCACATTGCTCCATTTTATTTTTTAAATATATACTACCTGGGGCATCTTGCTAACATCTTAGATAGATAGTTTTTCTTTTCTTATAAAAGATGATGGACAACATGGCAGGCATGAGACAGCAGTGAGCCCTTGTGATCAAAAATGCCAATGGAATCCTGCGGTGCATTAAAAAGAGCGTGGACAGCAGGTTGAAGAAGGGGATCCTCCCCCTCTACCCTGTCCTGGTGAGGCCACCTTTAGACTACTGTGTCCAGTTCTGGACTCCTAAGTTCAAAAAAGACAGGGATCTCCTAGAAGGAGTCCAGCGGAGGGCCACAAAGATGATTAAGGATCTCCCATATGAGGAAAGGCTGAGTAAACTGGGGAATAGAAAATTGAGGGGAGAATCTGATGAATGTTTATAAATATCTTAAGAGAAGTGGGAGGCACATGGATAAGTTCAGGCTTCTCCTGGTGGTGTGTAGTGATAGGACAAGGAGCAATGATCTAAAACTTGAATGAATATAGGAAGTTCCATGCTAACATGTGGAAGAAGTTCTTTACAGTAAGGGGAATGGAGCACTGGAACAGGAAGGTGTGAGACCAGCTTGACTAAGCAGGAAATTCATGACCGATCCTCAGTGCAAGGTGGTAAAATACAGAAGAAGGAAGCAGAGACAAGTTATAAGGAAATACAAATGCTTCCTTGGCATGTAGAAATGATGTTAGAAAAGTCAAAGCTGATAAGCAGTTTAGATTTGTATGAATAACATCATTTAATGAGGAACAGCTCATCCTTCTACTGTTTCATGTGTTTTCTCAGGCTTGAAAAAGCATCAGAAGTAGTTCAGCTGCTCTTCTCCAAAATGAAAAGTTTTCAGAAGAGTGTGGGCTGAGCTGCTTCAGACTGGTTTTCACAGCTACATGATAGTGCACATTGCAACTCACTCCCTAACAGGACCTATGTACACTCTACATTGCAGCTTGGTTAAAAAACATGTTTTGTACACTATGTTTATTTGCTCTGTTTAATCACAGAACCAGACTTTAAATTCAATGTGCTACCTCAAAATGAACAAAATAAGAAAAACCATTAAAAGGCTTCAAAAAACAAAAGATATTTTCTTAGAAGATTGCAGAATGGTTTATAAGAATTGCATAGAGCTCCTCTTAGTAAATGTCGTAATAAAGGTTCATTGATTAAAAGAAATTGGCTCTATTGCTTATAATAGCATTTCATTGATTGAGAAACATTGCCTGTAATGCTTTCCTCCAAAGCAGCATCTGTTATGTATTAACCTTTCAGCCTTCAGAATCATGGGATATGAATTTCTTGCTCAAAATACTGGTCAGATGACCCATCCATGACATTTAATAAATTGCATCTCTGCACATAGATTCAGGGTTTCATAAAACAGAGAGAAACACATTATTAAAAAAGCACCTTTTCCATGACTTGTGTTACAACCAGAGCCTTTTATGTTAAAATAAAAAAATCAATTTAACCATTCACTAGACATATATAAAATTAACAATGCCACCTTTAATAGTAAACAGCATTGTAATGACTGAATATTCATTGAAAGGAAATAACTGGCATAACTAATTTGCTGGTGGAAAAAAATCATACAAAGACAAGACAGGTTTAATTTTCTTCTTTTTTACTTGTTAAAATGAAGCAGTTACCAATCAAATGTACTAGCTGTAGTTTGGCTATATGACTATAGGGACTCATTTTAGATATAATCTAAATCTAGAGTCTGAACCACAAAATGTGTATGTAACTGGTTCAGGAATAGTGAGGAAAGAAAAGCATTGTGCTGTTAATGTGTTTAGGTCCCCAAAAAAATGGCTGTGGACAAGAAGAAAAAGCTAGGAAATAGAAAAACCCTCAATCAAAAAGAAAAGAATATAGGAATATGGTATATGGGTGTATACAAGAATACTGTATGTAGGAAGTGAGGAAATGAGAAGAAAGAGGACTGTGCTATAGACAGGTATGAGGAATAATAGCAGTGAAGTACTAGTGTGTCATCAGGGTGGAATCAGTCAGTGTTACTTCTTGTCAAATAGGTTATCTTTGTGCAGTGTAGCACAGACATGGCTAACATCCAGGGGAGTAACCAAGCTTCAGCTGGGAGCTGCAGGGTGCTGAACTCTTTAAGATCCTAACTTTAAGGTCCAGATAAGTCAGAGTATCTGTATTTGTAAAGTGAGAATTAATTTATAGTACTAAATGTAATAGTAACCCTCTGACCTCCTGCGTTCAACTATAACCTAATGGCAGTTTAGTCATGTGAATTTGTTAGCATCTATTTCACATATAGAAATTTCCCAAGTGCTCAGAGTCATTTTCTATACCTAAAATTGTCTCTTGAAAGGATTGAAAAATCTTATCATGGCAGAAGCTTAACGTGGCTACAGAAATCAGACATTTATTTTACCAAGTCCTCCCAGGATTCAGTCCATGATTTCAGCTCAGAGCCTCCTATCACAAGCCTGTAGATTCAAGTTACACTGCAAACTAATTGCAGTGGCTATATCTTTTACAAGACAGTTGGAGAAGGAGCAGATCTCAAAAAAAAATGATGTTGCTTCTATGTTCCATAACACCCCAGAAAGCAGCATCTGATTCTGTATCCCATTATTCATTTCGGCTCACAGAATGTTCAGGCTCACATACCTCATGTGCAAGTAGAATATTAGGAGGGCTATCAACCAATTGTTGAGTCTATAGTCTATGCATGATAAAGTTGAGCAAATGCTTCCATTGCAGTCGTTGTTCTTACAAGGAAGCAAAATTACTTCTGACACATTCTTGGTAATACCAAAATATTTGCAGATAAGCCAGCAATCATACACAGAAAGAAAAATGAAACTCATTCAACTAGCAAAGGGGTTCTCCACCTATACAGCACCCCTTCTCAGAAAGCAACCTAGGTCTGAGAGATGCTCTCCCTTCAGTGGCTGGCACTTATTTTGAGCCCAGGGTCCTTTGTATGAGTCCTGGGACTGTCCCTTCAGGTCACATGGGTAGCACAGGTGCAAACAATCTGCCTATGCTCCCTAGGCTAGTCACACTCCCTCACTGAGTGCTCAATCATCAGTTCAAGCTGTTACCTAACAGTTCCTCTACAGCAGTCTAGTGAGGAGGTGTGTTTTTTTCATGTACGTGAAGGAAAGGATCCAAATACCCTGTCATAAAACTGGATGTTCAGTAAGGTAGCTTGTGGAATCAGAGAAATCTTGGCTGAAGGGGATCACTGGGGGGTTATCTTCTCCTATCACATCTAAAAGAAGCTCTACTTACAGCACTCATCAGTGATTTTGACTTATCAAATATTGAAAAGGTCAATCAATAGAGATTGCTCCACAGTTCTGAGTAAATAGATGTAGTACTGAAAGACCAGCCAAGGGAGAATGTTTTTCCTAATATCCAGCCTAAACTTTCTAAGCATCAGTGTGTGACTACTGGCCCTTGTTTTACCACTCTCACTCCTGAGAGGAGATTGAATCCATCATCTTTATAGCTTAAATTTATGTAGCTACAGGGTGTAATTATTCCGTATTTTTCATTAGTATCTTGGCTGCTCCTCATAAGACACATGTCCTCAGATCTGAACTTCTTGATAGTCACTTCCCTAAAAAAAAATCTCTAAATTATATTCTGTTATTACTGAATGTATGGGTATTTATACATAATTAGCAGCCCTGGAAAGCAGACTTATTCAATTTTTGTATTAAACTTAAGCTGATTTTAAATGCTTCTTCAGATTGAGTAAGGAGAATAGGATTCAACTCACAGATCACACATAGTTCCTTGATAAATTGCACACAATAAAATTACTAAAGAAGGTCAGCTTTTACTTTCATTAAGACTGGCCAAATGGCTTTCAAGCAAATCATACTGGTCAGCCAAACATAACCAATAACCACTCCCTTGAAAAGACAAGATCAGAACGCAGTAAACCATTGCCTTTCTCCCTGGGATAGGGTACACAGCTGTGATCTATATTTGCTGTCAGGGGACAGTCCTTAGAGACCCAGAGATTAATGGGTTATGAAATCGTTCCTGGTTTATTAGAGCTCCTTGTAACTGTAGTCAGCTTTATTATACTTTTCCATATTAGATATCAGCATGGAAAATCTTTTATTTCAGCATACCTTAAGAACATTGTGTTTTCTACTTTCAGCTGATTGGCTTAACAAGTTTTCCTTATTAATTATACTAATAAATAGCCAAGGGCATATCAATAGGAATTATTAAAATTGCCATTTTTAAAATATCTACTTCCTAAGGAGAGGAGTTAAAAAAGAGGGAATATCATTCCCAGATAGGAAATATCATAAATTTTGAAAGTGGAAGTGGAATGAAGATCATTTTCTGGACTCCAGCATAATGTGTAACATAGAAACACAAGCAATCATTTCTGAACCAATTCCATTACTTCTGTTTTAACAGCAGATCATCATTACAAAGTCAAATTTGAAAGACTTCAAGTGATGGATTCTACGCAACATCCCAAGGTAAGTTGTTCAGAAGGTTAAATTATTTCATTGTTATATTATCTTAACCTCATTTCTAGGCTGAATGCATCATATATCAGCTTCCAACCTCTTCTGTCTTTTTCTAATAAATTAAAAATTCATCCACTATCAGAAATATCTTCCCTTTGTAGAGTAGAATCAAGACAGCTCTTAATCTCTTAGATAAATTAAACCAAAGCAGAGTTTCTTTTCATTATAGCAGACCTTGAGTGTTCTTGTAGGTCATTTCCTGAACGCAATCCTATTTGTCAACATTGCTTCTGAAGATCTGAATCCAGAAATTTTGGATCCCTATTCATTGCAGCAGAGTTGCACTAGATGACCATTAAAGGTCCCTTCCAACTTAAATGGTTCTTTGACTCTCTGAAAAGAGGATTGACAACTGACAGCTTAATGAATGGGAGTTGTTAAGATACTATGGGTATGGATACAGTATACATTTAAAAATAAACAAATAATTGTGACATTCTGGCTGAGAACTAAACCAAAGTTTAAGTCACTACTAGGTTACCATGGTTTAGGATTTTTCAACACAGACTTGGATATAAATCTGTTGTCTTACAATATGGAATAAGAATGAACCCTTAGGATCATTAGTAATTGCAAGATTTTTGTGCCCTTGAATATTTTTCTGACAGTAAGCTTACCACAGAGGAAGATTTCTTACAGAAGAGAAATAAATTACCTGTCCCTTGTTTTTCATTAAGGGATGGAAACAGTGAAGGCTAAAAACAGTTTTTCAGGAGAAAGTCATATATGGAAAAAAAAAAAAAAAAAAAAAAGCAAAAATATTTGCCCTTGCTTTTATATATCTGTGCCAAAAGCAAAAAGGGTCAGATACTTAAGGTATATTTGTTTACCAAGAGGAATGTTTTGTGGTTGTTTTTTTTTCTTTTGAATAAAAGCATAGATAGTTTTTCACCTCACAACAGCAATAAATCCACTAAGAAGTTTGTCCCTAAATGTTTTCCTTCTTTTTTAAAATCTTATTTTTAATCTATAGCTCATATTTTAAACACCAAAGGGGTTGTCAAATTAAGAACTGCTTGTAAACTACTTGCATGTTTCCCTGTGGATCTAGGAATATAATTTTCTATTTATTTTCCGTCAGTCATACCTAAATATCTTATTCAATCTTCTTAGTTTGGAGCAAAAATAGATATGTACAAAATAGAGAATAAGACACTAGGAATATTTCACTTATCTCTAACAACTCATGGCATCAGTTATAAATAATTATATATACTTTTTTATATTAGCTATACTATTGGATAAAAAAATGCTAAACTTGGCAAAATTATTTGAACCTTTTTGTGTGCTAACTCCAGTAATGTCACACAATGGGATTGTAGGAGGCTGTACTATTTTCTTTCATAGCAATTAGCATTATATTTAGGCACTATTGCTGAAAGCAGACTTCAAAAATGTGAAGAAAACAAAATCTTTGATTCACATACTAAGATCATCTAATTTCATCCGCATCTGCAAAAATATCTCAATCTAGTACCAGATTTTGTTCCTCAAGTAAAACAAAAAATACTAAAAAACAAGTCTTTCGGTTGTTTCACTTTAGGTCACATTTCTGTGTATTTTCTGACACCATGTGTGACTTTAAACAGGCTAAAATCAGGTGAATTAAAGTGACAAGGAGATGAGGACTTTGGGACTTCCAGAACTGTCAAATAGGAAAAAAATTGCCTTACTCGGACTTCATTTCAAGAAAATAACATTATTATTTAGCCCTGAAGTATTGCAGTTGTAAACTGATAAAATTATCCAGAAAGGCCTTTGAGACATCAGAATATTCCCAGTTTGAATAGCAATATGTTGAGGAATAAATTTACATTTTTAGTAGTTTAGTTCCACTTTATATAACCCCTAAAGGGCAACGGTGTACAAAATACTTAGTTGAAACAAAATATAGCTGTTTAGAGTGTTTATTTAACTAGCTAATGCTCATTTGCTTATCTGCCACTTAAAGACAGTAATGCTGCATTGAGATTCATGTCACTTGTTTATTATTGCCTACAGGGAAAGGAATGAAATTCTACAGCTTGTTTGCTAATCTTTGCTAGAATGGTTGTCTGTAAAATATCTGATCTTGTGCTGAGATTGGGAATGCGCCATGTATACACCACAGTGAGTGTTTCCACAGGCCACAAAAGCCCCTTTCACAATTAGATGTGTAAGATGTGCTTTACACAAATAGTGTTCACAGAATGATCATAGAGGCTCTTTGCCTCTTTTATCCTAATTAAATGTGTAACACAAATCTTGATTTATTGTGCATTAACACATGTTTTGGGGCCTTCACAGTGTCTGCATCTTTCCAAACAGGTAATTGGAGCCTGCTCAATAAACCTGGGGTATTCCTGCAGCACGATGCAGTGTATGTTACCATTAATTCCCTGCTCCTCTTCCTTCTGCAGATGAGTAAAAGCCAAACCAGCTGGAAACCATTAATTTTTCCAAGGGTGTAGTATTATTATTGGTATGAAAACCTTTAGCAGTGCTTAGAGAATACAAAGAAGGCCGATATATGCTCACCCTTTAAGAGCAAACTAGCAGAGGTTGTGCCTGTTTCTAGGTGATGGCTAGTCATGTTAGAGCAACATGTAGCGCATGAGCAAATGACACCAGGTAGCACCGGAGCAACAACATTGATGACTGCCTTAGCAAAATGAGAGAATTCTTCTGCTGGAATAACATTATTCCTAGATGCAATTTAACTTTGTTAATGTCTACCTTCCAAAAATAAAATAAAAAATAATTTAAAAAAAAAATTAAAAATTCCTTATGGTTATAAAAAGTTAAAAAACATTGCAATTGCTAGTTTTGTGGAGACTTTAGCTTTCTCACAGTTATAAGAAGAATTAAAGCACTTGAGAATCTATCTACAGAAATCTTTCAGTTAAAGTATGAAGATAACTGTACTATGTTTTGTGCTATATGTATCATGCTTTTACATTTATACAGTTATGGTCTTCAGCAACAATGAAATGAAAAATCTTGGCTGAAACAAGACGAGTTTTACCTCTACTTTGCCATATTTCTCATCTGAGATTGACAGTGTTGACAGTGAATTCCCCAGTACTACAAAATGAAGGAAATAACAATCATCCGTTAATTACCATACTTATGCCACTCTCAAGTTTGAACTTTTTTATTGTTTCTGTGGAGAAACAAAATAGTGTCCAGCCTGCTGCCTGCACTTAACATTTTCTTGATTGTGCCCTATTCAGTACCCATTCTCATTCTCCTTTCTTCCAAACACAACACACTTCACTGGCATGATCTTGTCAGGCATTTTGCAGTGCATCCTTCTAGCCATATTTAATCTACAAAGCCCTTCATATACATTTAGCCAACAAGATCTTTGAGAAGATGTGTTAGAGAAATTTTGACTTAAATGAAGCAGATGGTACATGAAGTGTATGTTGATGAATCTTGTCATTTGGCATCACCACTTCTGTGTTGCTCTTCTATGTCACGCATCACTGACACATTTGGAAGTCCTCAGGGTGAAGTTAAATGTATCCTTTCTCTTTGACATCAGCACAGTGAAAGGCTCCAAAATGCAAGGGGTCAGGGAGTAAACTCGATCTTTAAAACTGATTGACCGCCTCACAACCCTATTTGTGCCTTTGTGTCTGGAAAACAAAATTGTTACTTTTCTCATCCTAGAGTTCACACAAATGTGTGACTCATTTGATCATATATAGCTATTTTCAATGTAAAGATCAGTGGTAGAACTAATCCTTCCATACTAATTGAATATGTAGTCTGTATCATATCTAGACAGTAATGTGACACTGCAAATCTCTGCCTGGAATGCATTCCTATTATTAAAAATCTTTCTTCGCTTGTAGAATACTGCATATTTTTTATACATCTCATCATCACAGCTACCCCACTGACTGCTCAAAATATTTCAGAACACATTCCTGTGTTGGTAAAGTCTTTGGCGTCTTGTGAAAAGCAGGAAACGCAAACGTGTTTAATTAATAACCCCCATATGAAAGTGGGGCTACATTTATAGTAATGATCTTCTCTGCATCTCTGTCAAGACTGAAGGATGACCCAGATCACGAAATTGCGCTTGCAAGATTCTGTGATAATAAGGACTTGAATGCTATGAATTCAAATTTCTTGTTTTATTACAGATAACTATAAATCACTACTCAAGTATATCTACAATTGATAAAGCAAGTGTACATCAAGCTATTAAGATATTATTACCAGGAAAGAAATTTTGTCTCTAGAGATAGAAATAGAGATGTATGGCAGATGTTTTATTTATTTTATTTTATTTTATTTTATTTTTTTCCTGTCAGTATGTCTGCAAACATTTCTTGGCAGTGTTTTTCTCATTGTAGCCAGCTCACCTTTATGGCTGCTCCCATTAACCTCTACCCTCTGACAAGGTAGCATGACCTTCAGAGTATCACAGAAGTTACTGTCAGGATTTCTAGCAGTTGACCTCAAATGCAGAAGCAAAACAATCATTAAATACTAATTCCAAATATTTAATTGATGTTGAAATATAATGCTTGGCAGCATTTCATCACCTAAAGTGGGACCAAAGCCTGAAAAGACAGTAGTCAGCTTAGACCTCTCTTGTACCAACAAGTACGACATACAGGGCAAGAAGGCCATATTTTACCAGCATAAGATTTTTCCTGTCTGTATTGCATCTTCTTTCAGAACTAAGTAACCAGTCTTATACATGTAATATGTAAGAAAACTAGGATGTTACCAGAATTTACTGCTTAACTAGATAAAATACAAAGATTCCCAAGTCAAAGATGGAAGTAGCAAGGAAGCCTTTTTGCTAAGCTTGGTATGATCTGAGTCCTCCAGAAGAAGTCTATTAGTTATCATTTTACAGGACTTTCTCATGGAAATGGCACAGTCTTTTGAGGAATGTGTCATGGTTGGTGTCCACTATATGGGAAGGGGATTAAAACTAGCAAAGTGTGTTTTTCTCCTTGTTTTCATTTATGTGCTCCTTTGTCATCTTACAATACTCTTTCTCTGGCCTTTTAGTACTCCATACAGGAGTATTATCTCCTTTATGTTTTCAATCTACTATACCACACACACTATGTGGCCAAGCTAATGGGTACTTGGAAAGGACTATTGTAGTTTGTGACTTTTTACTTTTAGTTGCAGAATCCCTGGGCTTATAGTTTATTGCAATATAGGACACAGTGATGGCTGAATTTAAAAAATGACAACAAGAGAACAGAGGCATGTGGATGTACCAGTTATAAACAGCCTACCTTAAGACAGCATAATAATGCTAGTAAGTGTTTTTAGTTCAATAGCATTAAATCAATGCAATTAGAGAGAACAAACTAGATCAATGTAACATCTCAGAGAAGACATGGCCTTAATTTTTCACTGCTAGGAAAAAAAATCTTTTTGCAAAAACTATTCACTAAACTACTGCAAAAAGGAAAAATGTGTAATTGGATAAAAATTTAATGTCCTTTGTTCATTACCTAAAAGGTTGGTTATAATTTGTGGCTCAATCAAGTAAGCACTCTCAGAAGTTACCACATATTTGAGCCAGTAATGCTGCTTTTAATCAGACTCACTTGGCAAAAGAATAAATATGGGAGAAAATATAGGATATTTTTTTAACTAATAATTGTACATTGTTTCATTACCCTCCTTCTTTTTTCCTCCCTATTATAAGCACTTTAAAACTTCTCCATTCAAATGCAGATTCTGACTACTATCTCAATATTAAATGCAGTCTTTCCATGAATAATTTGCAAAATATAAAGCCTTGTCTTTCTGTAATTGGAATGACGTACTTAAAAAAATTGAGTAGCTGTTACAAAAAAATAGTATTTCTCATGCAGTTTTAACCTTTGATGACTTCATATGTCAAATGGTTGTTCTTGCCTACAGGACATGAAACTTCTGCTCACTTGATTCATTCTCTTTGAAAATAACCCTGTATAAAGCTTTCTTCAAACTTTAGACACACAAATGTGGGTAAAAGCACCTATTTTCCAACAGGGTCTTGTGCAGAAGACAGACCATTAGAGAAAAATATCTTCTGAGTAGTATGTACACGTATGTTCACAGCCCATATCTCTGTAGACAGACAAAAAATCTGACTACCATCCAAGACTTTTATAGATACAGTAGTTTCTTGTGACCACTATTTTTTCATGATATATGGAAATGTCATGTCACAACTCTTGCCTTATGTACTTGCCATGCACTGAGTAGGTCTGTGAGCTACAAAAAAATGTATTTTGTTCCATAACCTAATTTAATGTAGTTCAGACAGTGTGAGATTTTGGTAGGTACAAGTGTGGTCCCTCTCATGAGAGATGGTGTGATAATAAGATAATGCCATCTGGACAAAGGGGGAAATAGAAACAGTTAAGATTTATGCTGAATGAACACTCCTGTCCTCACTATAGGTAGAGATTTAAATCTCTATCCACACTAGTATAGATAAAGGATTTTTCCTTGGGCATTCTCTGAGCATGGGTTCAAGCCTATTTAGGGTATGGAGAGAAGCTATAGGTAAACTTGTAGAAGATAAGACTAATGGGAGAAAATTAATTGCTGTTCTTTAATCTTAAACAGTTGCCTATAATCACAGAATCACAAAATCACTGAGGTTGGAAGGGATCTCAAAAAATTGTCAAATCCAACCCTCCTGCTAAAGCGGGTACCCTGCAGTAGGTTGCACTGATAGGCATCCATATGGGTCTTGAATATTTGCACGGAAGGAGACTCCAGAACCTCTCTGGGCCATATGTTCCACTTCCATCTCCCTTACTGTAAAGAAGTTCATCCGCATGTTATTATGGAACTGCCTATGTGCAAGTTTTAGAACACTAATTCTTGTCCGATCACTATGCCCCACTGAGAAGACCCTGGCTTCATCCATTTGCCTCCCACCTCCCTTTAGATATTTATAAACATTATCAGATCCATTCTCAGTCATCTTTTCCCCTAGCTGAACTGACCCAGGTTTCTGCTGATAACAATCCTATGAGCTCTACCAGTCAGCCAGTTGTCAGTCCACCTCACCACTCAGTATCTGCCCCATACTTTCTAAGTATCATAGCAGGGATGTGGGGAGATGGTGTGGAAACTCCTTGCTGAAATCAAGGTACACAGCATACACAGCTCATCTACCCAGCCAGTGATGACTACATTGAATACTAGCGTCATTTCCCTTGATGAATCCATGTTGATTACTCTTGATAACCTTCTTATGGAGAAGGAACAAAACTTTTTGGGAAAAAAAGGAAAAAGAAGGGGACAAAGGAAATATAAAAAGGGACATAATGACAGAATTTGTAGTGAGGGAAATTCCAATCAGATATAACAGAAAAATTAAAGCAATTAAATGGATAAGAACTGAAATGAATTGGTCCCAAATTATGTGCACTCTCCAGCCTGGAAGATTTTCTTTTCTTCATTTTCCTGAACAATTCGGTCTAACTTTGAAGCTTGTCCCGCTTGAGACTTTGGACTCCAGAGTTACTGTTCAGCCTGTACAACGATGCCATAAACATTAATCCACGTCTGAAAGATAGTCTATAAGACAACATTACAACATCTATGACAGTAGATGTAGCATTCTTTTTCCCACTAACTCCAAACACTATGACATACGGGACACATCACAGGCTAGTTTGCCATAGGATTTGAAGACTTATAATCTTTTATTATCACTGCTTGTTATATATGGTATCCATTCTACCACGACAGAAGGAAGTCTGTGCATTCTGTATCTTTACTATCTGTATTTTTGTGCAACAAAAATGTAGTGCATCTTTTGGAGAATTTTAAAGAATGCCATAATACTGCTATTTAGGCAAGTTATATTCCTGAATAAGCTTTCAGGAAATCTGAGCATGGTTGCATAGGTAGTTGGTGTCATTCAGCACTAGATAAAACAGATTATGAATTCTGTGCAAGAATAGCCATTATACTGGCTTGCTTCCAGTAGTATTTAAAAAGTATTATTTAGCTGTTGCCTCCAACTCCTATGTTTTATTGCTGTGGGTATTTTTCTTGTTTATTTGGTTAAGGTTTTTTTTTGCATGTGCTCTTTTGAGAATGTTTTAAAAGAACTTTTGCTACAGAAGCCATTTGGTGTTTTAAAAGTGCATCACAAAGATGATTCCATCTGCTGATGAGTATATTTCTGTATGATGATACAGTGACGTACAGTTGAGGAGAACTTACTGAGAGTAAAGATGAACAATATTATGAATTTTGTGTTTATAAATAGAATTCAATAGTTTGAGGATCTTCATTTGAAGGTTATAATTTTTTTTAAAGAAAGGAGGAACAACAATAACAGAAAAATCGTTTACTGCATTCAGTTTCAATGAAACATGATATTTCTACTGATCTTATAAAAGCTGTCAAAATCTACTAAAATAAAATAATCTAATTTGACTCTAAGAGTTATACAACATAAATAAGTATGGTGTGCAATACACTGCTGAATACAGTACGTCTGCTATATATGCCTGATACATAACATTTGTTGTTCTGGGATTCTTCTCCCTTTCACTCTTGTGGATCCCTTTTCTCTATTCACAAGACTTGTGAAAAGAAAAACTTATTGCTTACTCTTTGTTTACTTTCCTTCAAAAAGGATAAGAATTCCTAACTGTCCTGAACAAAATGATGTAGTAATGAATCTTTACTTTTCAGTTCCTCTGTAGTTAGTCTCTGTAACTAAAGTGTTTTTCAGCTTTGTGAAGAGTTCATTTGTTCAATCAAATTAAATTAAATAAAAAATCAGCATAAATAAACTTTCATTTTCAATTGTTTTCCTACTGTAAAGGAAAGAGATTTCCTTCATGTTCATGCTGTTCATAGTAGTACTGAAGGGCCAATTTTACCTGGAAATGAATACTCTGAACTATTCTCACAGTAAATTTAAATCTGTATCATGGCAATAATATTCACTCTGAAAACTGTTAGTCTGATGTTTTGTGAAAACTGTATTTAATATTTTTCCATTTGTTAGCGCATCTGTCAGTAATAGCATAGGCTTTAAAAAAAAGAAAAAAAAAAAAGAAAAAAAAAAGATAGGTCTTTCTTAAATTTGTTTATACAAGAAAATATAGCCTTACCTTTGTACTGGAATACCAGCCTTGAAATTTTATCTATTGACTTGATTTAGTTTCTGTTAAAAAAAAAAGCATCACCACCTTGATACGTGTGTGGCTGTATAGTCTGATATTATTTATAATTGCCTAAATACTCTAGTCACAGAATGAGCTGACAAGTTAGGATAGTCACTGTATATTTATACTAACAAAATAAAAACCACTGTCTCAGAGTAAATCTCTAAGGTTACATCATGATAGATGCAGACTGGTTGCAGAGGTATGGAGAGAAGATTTTGTAATTAGGAGAAACTGTCACAATTGGAATTGAAATCAGAATAAGGTTACCACTTGTGCTGAAGCCTGTAAAAGATTTGAAAAAATTTCATCCCTACTGTCAGTGGTTGCTCATCACAGATCTCAGTTCCATTGCTTTCCACAACTGAGGGTAGAGGCCCGTTATGCACCCAGAGCTTTCAGGCAAGCAGATTAAATATTCAGTATATTTCCATGTCACAATTTCATGTTATTTCAATTTTCCTTTTCATAAGCTATCTTGAAACTAAGTGGCCAATCAAAATTTTGATGGCTTGACTTTTAAAGTGTGATGGATTTGTGCAAGAGTTTGTTATGTAGTACATAGTACTATAAATATACAACGATTGCCTTATGTTTAATATAATAATTCTGTCATACTACTAGAATAACTACATGGTTGAATATTGATAATATTGAAATATAACTACCACAAGTGTTTTTAGGGTTCAGTAAGAAGCATACAGTGATTGGGCAAGCATGTTTTCTATAAAGTACTCATGCATTTACAGATATTTATGTTCAAAAGGATTCAGAAGCACCTCCATCTGTTTCCTTTTCTCTCATTCAGCATATCCACCTGTTACTACATTGCAAGGATTTGTGGGATTTGTGGCTGTAGGTAAGATCCTTAATTTGTAGGGTTCTGTGGTGTGTTTTAATTATTTTTCAGTTCACAAGAAATTGAGACCTTTGATTAGGAAGCTGGCTGGGATCTAGTTTCTTCCTATACATCACCATCATGAGATAAAAACTGGACACACCAATAACATAGTAGGTAAAAGCTTTTCCACACTATACCAATTGGAATAGAAGAGCTATTCCACTCCATGAAATATGGTTGTCTGGTTTTATTTTTATTTTAGACATTCATGATCTTGTCTGAATTGCCATTATCATATTTTACCTGTGAAGGACGTTTTGCTTCAGTCAAAGAAGAAAAAAAGTAATAATGCACTGTATATGTCTGATTTTGAATAACCTGAACAATGCATGTCTGACAAAAATGCGTCAGCTTTCATCTTTGGAACTACTTTCAGACTGCAGTACTTAATAACAGATTGCTGCATTTCACTGCATAATTCTGGACATTGCTTTCTATTGCCAGATAGAAAAAAAAAAAAACATTTTGCAACAGAAATGTGAGGTAACAATTTGGTTTATTGATCTAGATAAATGCACAAATATTTTTTTATACAACTTCTAGGGCTGTCATGGTGCTTTCAAGTATCTTCAGGAACGTGGAAGCCATTGATATGTGAAACCTTATGAGAATTCCAGCAATGGTGTCTTTCGTCCTTTAGTTCTGCTGACTTCATAGCTGGTTTTCTTGAGGTAAGTTCACTGAAAATATAGTTCTAGTTACATTTACAACAAGGAAGCTTGAAGAGACAGTGTATCTCTTGCTGTAAAGTATTTCAAAGAATCCCTCCATATTTCAGTATTTGAGTTAAATCTTAAAATTTCTTGCTTCAGTTTAATAGCCTAACAAATTGGTGATAAATTTTGCAAGCAGAAATTGTTCTGTGGCTATTAATATATTTACTAAAATGAAATATTATTTGAAAGTTATTTGAATTGTACATCAATCGTGACAGTTTGCAAATGAACTAGAATAGTGCACTTGGGGATAAATGTGAGTATGTTTGATATTTTATTGTCGTTTCTTGTGGCCAGATATTGACCTGATAAAAGAGGTCTCAAATGTTTTAAAAACTATCTTCATGGTTCATATGTTGTAGATACAAAATAGGTTGCTTGGGTGGAAAATAGGACAGGTTTGATACATTATCTTGGCTATGAGTAACTAGAGAATGCTGACAAGAACGAAGCATTTCGTTTCAACCATCTTTCTCTAATCCCCCCATCCCTGGAAATGAACTAAATTCCATTGCTAAAAGTTTTACATGTGTGAGATGCAACAAACAAGTTTGTTTAATGCAATAGATGTATTTGGCAATGATACTCAACTAATAATGACAGTCTTTGTTCTGCCAAGAGTGGGAAGTGTGGATGGCTTCTTTCATTCTTGTTACCTGCTCCTGTGTCATGGTTCTATATTCTTTTTTTTTTATTATTTTATTTTATTTTATTTTGGGTTTCAGTATTCCATATCAAAACATCATGTAGTGTATGGGGCATTGAGGTGTTAATGCCCCAGTTCCAGGTACCTATCCCTGTACATTACAGAAGTCAGAACCATGACATCCTGACACAAATAATAATTTGTATGAAAAAACAATTTTGAAAATCTAAAAGAAAATGACAAAAATACCATAATCTACCCTTCTTTAGGAAATTCTCTTCAGACCAACATACAAGAACAAGGGGAAAAAAAGATATTCCACGCTGCCTATTTCCTGCTGTTTGTCTATAAGCCATCTTATGTTTTATTTGTTAAATGCCCATGCAGTTGTGCATAATGACTTTTGCAGGATGAAAAGTAATCAGTAACTTTGGATTAAAGAAATATATATAATATTCACATAAGAATATTTACTTAAGTGGAGTAAAATACTTTCTTTTACAACCTCTTTAAGCCTGAAGTACAGTAGGTAGTCTGTGACCTTAGCAATCAGCTGTATTGATGGAGACCTCAGCTAGAGTAAGCAAAAAAGGAATTGCAGTGCAGAGAAAGATTTGATTAGTGAAGCTGTGCATGCTACTGACAACACGAGGATATTGGCTCCTGATGAGTGGAGTTGGTCGAACAGTGAGGAACATTTCAATAAATGTTAGCCAGAAAATAAAAATGACTTCAGCCACATTCTCTTTTTGTGTAGAGATTTCTAGATCACTTGAATTTCTTGCTGAGGTGGGGATTTTATTTGCACATCAATCTACATAAAAAATAATAAAAAATTGTACTATAAGTATTTGTACAAAAATAGCATAGGGTAGATGGGAAGATAATTTGCTGATTGTATTTGGGAAAAGTATCTTCAGCTCCTTCAAGGACACAGAATCATAGAATCACAGAGTTGTAGAGGTTGGAAGTTAACTTCAGAGATCACAGAGTCCAATCCTCTCCTAAAACAATTCTCTACAGCAAATTGCACAGCAAGGCATGGAGGCAGAGAAGGAGACTCCACAACCTCTCTGGGCAGTCTGTACAGTGCTCTGTCACTCTCATAGTGAAGTTCTTTCTTATGTTAGTAGGAACTTCCCGTGTTCCATTTTCTTCCCATTGTTCCTTGTCCTGTTGTTGGTTGCCACCAAAAAAAGTCCACTCCCATTTATCTGACTCCTGCACTGGTAGCTAAACACATCAAAGGTCAAATCACATCTTCAGCAGCTAGCTCAAATATGACCTGAAAATACCAAAAAACCTTCAATTGGCAGCCAAAAGAAAATACATCACCAGTTTAATTTTCTATATTCAGTCTTGCAGTCTAGTAGTAAAAAGAAAACAAACACCAACACAAACAAACAAACAAACAACAAAAAACATCCAAAGAACAGCAAACAAAAACAAAGAGTTAGAATTGATCTTTGATTTGAATATTCCCCAAATGAAGTTAGATCTTCTGGCAAGTGTATCTTCCAGATTTCAGGTTTCTTTGTGGAGTCTTAGTACAGAAAAGACAAAGCTAATCTGCAATTGCCTGTAAAAAATTAATTAATACTAATTAGAGTAATTAGTACACTTACTAAGAATACTTATTTTTAACATTACCTTAAAGACATTATACTACATTACATTAAATAGGACTAAATGCAAAACACTTACTTAAGATCAAAATATAAATGTATTTCAAGGGTCAAACACAAAGATACTGGGAGTTAATATCACAGACAGTGATTACAGTGCATCAGTAATTTATCCAGAAGTAGTGGCTTATTAGAAAGAACTGGATGACAGAAAGTGTAAGATTCAACAGCATCTAGAACAAGGACAAACTACTGTCAGGACATTTTAAATATCCTATTATTCTTATTATTAATCCTAAATATCCTGTTAGCAATGTATTAAAATACTGTTTTTGTCTTTCAGCAGAGATTTTCCTTAGGGGTCATTAACTAAGCGTGGTAAAATGGGAAGAAGAAATATGGAGATACCCACTCAGACACTAAGTCTGTAACAGAGCAGACATTACAGACTCTCAGCCATACCATGTTCCTATAAGAATTAAGATACATTGCATGTAACTCAGAGCTAAATGCCAGACTGTAAGCAAGATATTTCATATCTGTACATGTCTTCACCTATGTATATGTGCATGCGGTTGCCAATGTATATTAAGCTCTTGTTCTTTAAATGAAGTCTAAAAGTTCTAAAAGCAATTTCTGTGTTACTATTGAAAGTTTAGATTATCTCATTATTATTTGAACACAAAATTTTGGAAAAAGATGATTGGAAATACAAGAGTTATACCTTTTTAAATCTTTGGGAAAATAAATTATAAAATTAATATGCAAATTTATGTTATACTCCTGAGTTGCATGCTCAAAGTTTCTTCCAACAATTAAGGCAAATTGTACCGAGTGTCTATTTTTTTATCAAGCATAGAAGCCACAAGGATACATTCTTGTGTTTGGAAAGTAGGAGTGAGGAGCTTCAAAATATTTCATGCTCACCTCAGCTGCAGTTATGCTATATGTTGTCACATTACATTTTGCTAAAACTTGTGTAACAGTATTAGAACCTGTACTCATGACACGGCCTACTTTGTGAGTCATGAAGCCTGGGAGGGGCTCCCAAGATTCATTTGTTTTCATGAAATGATCACCGAAAAGATTATTTCCACGAAACCTTCAAAACCTATTTTCTAAGTTCACTAAAAACTTGAACACCCTTGATCAATAGTTAATTCACTCCAGGCAAGCTCAGTTCACAGAGTGTTTTTTTTCTTTATTCTGCTATTGAAAGAAAATACATATTAATTTTAGCATTTATGACGTCCTATTTACTTTAGAATAATATCCAAGAAAAAAAAATTCTGCCTTATAATTGATCAGCTCTTGACTCTGGAATGGTAAAGCTTTACTTGGTTCAAATTGAGCTCCTTATATTTACTTATTTATATATTTATTTATTTATTTATTTTCATGCAGCTCATTCATTAAAGACCAACACTGAAAAATTAAGATAATTTACAACGTCAACCTTGACTCAGTAAAACCAACCTCAGTACTATTAAAAAACAGTGCCTTATCCACTCTACAGCCATAATTTAGTAGACTTCAGAGTGATTATCTAATTTGAAATTTTAAATGACAAGTCACACAGATCTCTGAAATACTTACATATGGAAGTAAAGTACATACTCACGAGGAATATCCTGTTTCAACTGCTGCTACCAGGAAGCTCACCTTAATTCTTCAAGAGTATTTCCTGTGGTATACTATTCTCTCTGCTAAAAACTAAATTACCATTCCAGTCTTCATTCTGGGTTTTATTTTGTCTTTGGCTTTGCACAGTAGATTGAAGAGTCCTTTTCTATCAAATTTCTTTTCCTGTATGGAAAGCAGGAAAAGCATAGGAAGAAGCATGACCTTTAACTCCTTCCCCCCCCCCCCCCTGGGGGGTGTTTTGGTTGTTTTTTTTTTTTGAGGTAAACAGCCTGAGATCCTTATTATTTTAGATCAGAGTCAGTGTATAGTTCTTTAATCATTGCTCTCCTCTGAGCCCCTTCAGTTTATTAACATCCTTCTTGAGTTAAGAATAGAGTTGTGGAAAAATAATCATTCTGTAGTCAGAAATTCCTCACACCTATCTTCTCAGACAACTGACTTGAGCTCATTTTAAAAATCTATCCATTGCCCTTTTAGCTTATGTTAGACAAATTTCCTTTATGTCACAAACATTTCAGTCTGTCCTGATTTTTGAACTTAAGAAGTACAAAAAGTTCAGTTATGAGTGGTAAATAGACTATGTATGTCTATAGTCATACTTGTTATTCTTTCATTTATATGAAATTAAGTAATTTTTTACTGAGGTTTCATGCTGAGATCTCAGTTGTTCTGACTTCCAGAGTTGTTCCTCCTATGGAGATGACATTTTTGAGTCCTCTTTGAGCATTCTTCATTTACAAAGAATAACAGTTTTCTTCGCTGTGAAGGTTTGGACCCTCTCACCTGCCAAGCAACAGGACCAAAATCTCCTATCTTGGCTCAATCTTGTATTTCTTCAGATAAACACCTGTATGGATACCTCTGGTAAAGCTATGAGAGACAGAAAAAATCCTTTACTGAGAAATTTTTTGTTGAAAGAGAAGTGGTTATGAACCTTATAATCTTGAGTGCAAACCGATTAAAATCAATGTCTAATTTAAAATAAAAAAAATAAAAATATCAGATTTTATGTTTCTCACCATTAATACCAGTGTTTGAATGCATCAGAGTTAGGAAAGATTTTGTGACAGTTATAAGAAATTCAGAAGAAGTAGACCTTATCCACCTTAAAATACTCAAAGAACATAATTTTATATACGTAATACACTTCTGATTTTCCATTTCATATAACTGTCTACATTCAAAAATATATCACTCTCAGAAGCAATCTGAATACAAGTTAGGAGAAAGATGGTTATAGAACGCTATGAATTTCTGGTATGAATGGATTTGATAATTATAAAATGGTCATAAACACCTGCTCTGGAAGAAAAAGAGATTTTTTTTAAGTCTTCTCTTATACAGCCACATATACACTTACATGTATGAACTCCTTTCACCTGTCCCCATATAAAAAAAGTACTAGCTAGAAGTCCCAAAGAATGCAGCAAAAAAACCCTGCGAACTGAGCAGATGGAGAAGCAGAACACTTTTGCTTCTGTCTTTTCTGCTAAGACAGCGAAGTCCCAGTCCCTTCCAACATCTATGATTCAGTGATTCTGTGATGTCTACACAAGCACTGGTAATTTCCTACTTTACATTTATTATTCAATATTTATTGCAGAAAATGTATACTTTGATAGTTATCCTGCCCAGAAATTTAGTAAATCATTATTGACTTTTAAAAGATGGACAATAGATAGTCTTGGATAAAATTTTGGATTTCTGTACATTTTTGTTTTCTACATTGCCAGTTACCACACTGTTCTGGATACCTTGTGACAAAAAGTAGTGAAACGTATTAATTTGTTTTGCAGATAAATATATGACAAAAATATGTTACTTTTTTTTCTTTGTATTGTTCATTGTTCATCTCTTAATTTACACTGCATGGCAAAATTCCCAATTATTTTACCATCGTTATTACAGTAGAAAACACAAACTGATAACATGATGTAATAATATATCACTATTACAAAATATCAATTAACAAAATTGAATGATAAAAAAGCAAGCAGTTTTCAGAGAAATGACAGAGTTTTGAGGACAATTTGTTTACACTGAAAATAAAATGTGGTTTAGAAAAAAAAAAAAAAAAAAAAAAAAGCCTGTAAATGCCTTTAAGAAAAATGCGATACTAAATATCTGCAGTTTCTTTTTCAAAGTGCACAGATTTTTATTGTTGTTTTGTGAACTTTGTTCCTCTAAGTATATGTTTTATATAGCTTCTGCCTTGGAACTCCCTTGTTTTAATCCCCTAAAACTGTCAAGTGTGACTCTACCTGCTTTATTGTTCCCATAAATTCATATGAAACTAGTAGCTAAATCCAATTTGTGTCATTCTGTCTCACTTTGTAGCCTATTCTAAATCTCCCAGCATGTTTCACAAAAGTAGAATCCTATTAACGCCAAATAACCACCACTGTATTTTATTCGGTGGTTATTACACTCCTGCTACTGTTGCAACTCCTAAAGAGTCTTGTCTCTCCATAAATGTATGATGACTAAAACTGCAAACTAATTATAAGTTTTCTGATTTCTTTTTCTTTTCTTTTCACCTGACATGCCAGTTTTCTATACTTATTTTTCTGTAATAAACTTAGGTATTATAAGCTCGTGATCAACGCTTATTTGGCAACCCAAAAAGCGCTACCAGTTAACATTATATAATCTTTGAGAAAAGCTTAGTCAACAAAGTTTATGTTTCAATCTTTACTTTCACTGAAGTTCTTCCTTTTTAAACTATTGCATAGGTACAGTTTTAACTTAAATATGCTAACTTTGTCTTCACTGCTTTCTTATTGTGAAAGGGAATTAAAATACTGAAAATCAGAAAGCATTGAGAATTTCAATAGAATCCCTAAAATCTGGATCAAAATCCACAAAGGTTGTTATGATCATGATAATATTCATAGATAATTGAATATACAAGATAATTGAAGTATTATCAGCCAAGTATAATTTAGTACATAGGCGTTTTGCTTAAATAAATACTTTTGATTGATGGGTTAGTGTAAAATTGCATGACATATCCTAACGGAAAGTCATAAATATCTCAGAATAGAGAGAGACAAAAAGTGAAATATATTCATGTAAGTTATATTTCAAAAGCATCAAAATAGTAACAGAGATGTTTGTTTGTTTGTTTATTAACTCCATTTTAATGGCTACATCATGGCGCGTGAAAGACTTGGTACCTGCAGTACGTCTTTAATTCCTGTGCAATTCTCCTTCTATAGTCTTGGTTCATTAATATGTTCTCTCTTCACTATGTCAGTGTTTACAACTTGACTCCAAATCCTGCAATCCTAAACATGCTAAAAAAGGCATTTTAAATAATTATGATAGTGTACCCAGGAACCAAAATCGCAATTCACACATTACAGGAGTGGTTGAGAAAAGAACTTAGAAGCTGCCAGCAATAATCACCTTGACATGAACTCTTAGTGAATCCTGTGCCTAAAGAGTTTGCTTGTACAATCTATCATGAGTAGTTGAGCTCCTTTCGCTAATACTTCAAACAAATTATTATATGTATTGAATTTAGCATTTGGTTTCTAGAAAACTTGGAATAAAGTTGAGCTCATATCTCCTGCCCTATGCTGTGCCCTAATACTTCTGAGATAATCGTTTACCATAAAAGGGAAAAATCAAGTAGGAGGGTGGATAGGATCTTGCCTGTTTTAGGGATTTTGGTTAGCCTCTATGAGAGGAATGAACTTTGCTTATCTAAATATGTTTCAGAAAGTATATGAAATTGCAAGATGGCTCATAACATGATGATTAAAAACAAACCAAACTAAAAAAATAAAACAACATTTGGAAAATCTAGGAACTAGAAAACAATCTTTTAGCCGTGAGTCACAAAAAGTCCTTTATATTTCATGTAACAAAGTGAAAGTTTTAAACATATTGGGCTACTATGTTTGTAAGATCCTGAACAGTTCTTGGTAGTAATAGTGAAGAAACACTGCAGCATTTTTCAAACCAGGTAATGCAGTCATATTACTCAAATGTTTAAATTAATTTTACCTTAATTCAGGCTGAATGATCCAGTAATTCTACTACATTCTAAATACATCAAGAGGAAGTGTCTTGTTTCAGCTTTAAATAGCAAAGATGGACCACAGTGCGCAGAGTTCATTTTTTGAACTTGTGACAAGATTGAACTCACATTTTCTGGCAAGCTCTTTAGCTGAGTCTTGCAAAGATATTTGGACAAGTAATCCAAAATAAGGTATTTAAATAGCATCTAAGTTAATACCAGTCAGGCACCCAAATGCTTGTGTAGATTTGTGCCTTGATTTTGATCTATATAGTGATAAAATAATAATTTTGTAAAATAATTTTTGTAAAAATTGTAGAATAACTTTAAAAAATCTTTTAAGAAGGATGTCTTTGAATTGTTCATCTCTAGAAAGTTTCAAATTATGAATCTCCTTTACCATTCTATAGTGGCTTTAGGATTTTTTTTGTTTGGGATTTTTTTTTTTTTGTGTGTGTGTGTGTTGTATAAATTTTTAACAACACTGCTAAGTAAATTTTTTCAGTGGTCAGTTATTCTGTCTTTTTACACAGTATTTGGATGATTTGACATTAAAACAAACAAACAAAGAGCGTACCTTTTGTATCCATTGGAGAATATATTTCCAGAAAATAGCTTCTGTAAGCTTAGATAAATCAGAATGCTCTCTGTTGATCTCAGGGAATGGAGACCCAGTTTTTGATCACAGATTGAACACATACACTTGAAGTAGAAGCAGCAGTCTAGAACTTTCATTCTTTTCAAATGTCTCAAAAAATAAATACACCTCCAAGCATACCCTGAAGTTCATTTCATAGTGACATTAGGGTCAGAAAAAGGTAGTTATACTAGAATGCTTTCAAGGAATTTCTAAAGAGTATTTCCTGGCAAATGCATATCACTCAGCATGCGCTGCTGGGAAAGTCGGCATTGAACTTTTATTAATATATACATGTATAAGTTTATACATTTTTGTGTAGATGTATGTATACAATTTCATAAAGGCTTTAAAACAAAATGAAGCATTTAAATAGTCTGCATTGCCCTCTCATCCTCCAACCATTTCGCAGCAATGTCTCTCCCTGCATCATAGCTACATTTTTATTCTTTCAGCTTTATTTATCTACTTACATGAACTTTAATTAATAAGAAAGCAAAAACCAAAAGCTTTAGTTCTTTTCAGATGTATTACTGTCTGCCACTCTGGACAGTCTCTTTATGTTATAATCCTTCACAGTTATATCCATAGATAGACTTTAAGTTCAATCTAGTCTGTTGTTATCCTCTTTAAAATTCTTACATTTCATTGTGTTGGGGAGGAGGCCTTTTCTTTTTAGACTGAGATAATGCGATTTCAGAAATCTGTCTCATTCCTTCACATCAAAGAAGTTTCTATTTCATTCTGCATATTTTGTACTAAACAAGTCCTGCTTCTTTTTGCTGGCATTATATCTGCCTTATTTGTTGAAAGGGATATTTAATTGTACATTAAGTGGATCTTCAGTCTTCCCCATAACCAGGCTTTTCATAAGTAATTTTCTGGCCTCCAGCATTACCAATTCCCTCACTGCTCCTTCCTTCTCTGTTCTCATCTTCCATTGTCATGAGATTAATTAAAAACAAATGGTTTTAAAGTAAAGCTACTTGGTAAAGATCTTCAATTGCTTTGACGTCCACATGATATTTTTCAAACTAATCATGGGGGACTGTAAATTTTATAATTTTTTTTTTTATATTCAGTATTTTTGTCTCCAGCTTCAATGAATTTTTCTGAATGCAAAGATATTAACTATGCTAAAACCACAAGTTTGGGGAACTTACTACACAGAGTTAACAGGCAATGATCTCCATTAGGGGTATTTGAAGCAATATACATTTTCACTACAAATTAATGGGTAATGCTGAGTGAAAACTTAGAACTTTTAAAAATTCAGACATTGTGCTTCTTTATAATAGCAATACACTTAAAAACAGTAACAAAAACAACCAAAATTGTGAAAACCTCTGTATCTTATAATGTTTCAGTTTTAGTTTTGACAAACACTTTCTGAACATACTGTATTGTAATACTGGTAGCAGGTGAACCTCAGAAGTCTGAAATTTTGTTTTGAATCAGAATCATTAATTACCATATTGGTCGATGAAAACTTCATGATGATGAAAAATAATTAATTTCACTTAGTCTAACCTTCTAGCCACTCATTAATTTTACTGTCCTATATTCTCCCTCCTTACCTGAAACTCTTATTCACCACTATTTCCTTTCTTGTTTAAGCACTCAAACAAGAAAGTTTGTTTTGTTGCCTTTGTTCAACCTTTCATACTTCATATTTACGTAGCTATCCTCCTTCCCTATCTACATGGCTTTTCATCACACTATGTGGGTAACCACTGTCTTCTGTTTGAAATACTCATAAGATCAATTCTTGGCACCAAGGTTAGGGCTAGTGACAGAGATTCAGTAAGACACTTGCAAAGATTTACTCCAGGGATAGAGGCCTGTGGGATCAATCCTTAAATTAAAAGAACCTGAATATTCTATTTAAATGAGTAGTCCTTCATCATCTATCTGGTCTTCGCAGTTTTACAGCACAGGCCTTGGCCAAACTTGAAAGTGTGCTAGTGACAGTTAATTGCACTCTGTCATCTGCAGATTCATGGGAGACAGTGTAAGGCAACAGGCAGTCATTTCTCCAGGGCGGCAGCATTTACTCCCTCATGTTAGGTACTTCCTTTCCTTCTCCTCTACTTTTTTACAGTATTGAAGACATTGTCCTGCACTTAGAGGGAGTTATTTTAATTTTTAAAATGTTATTTCGTTGCTAAATGCTCATCCCTTACAGAAAATCCTGTTCCCCTTCAGTCAGTTTTTTCTTTTGTGAATGATTTCTTTGCTTTTCATTATGTCTGAGACATTTAGTCACTAAGGCATAACTGCACACTTCTCTGAGTGCTTTGAGACAAGGCTGATAGCTTTCTAAGTGATACAATTGTTAAATTAATATTCAGAATACTGTGCAATCAGAGTACTGTTACTGATGCATAAGACCTATAGGTGGCAGGAATAACAAGGCAAGCTACATTAGTGGAGAGATCTTCAGTTTATCAAATAAAATTGCTATAAAAACTACTGTTAATGCTGTGGAATAGCAGTTATGGAGAAAGCAAGCCTTTATTTTTTTATTTTTTGTTTATTAATTAGTGAGTATGTGTGCAACAACGTGAACATAATGTGATACAGAAACAACAAATGGTACTTTTCTTCCTGTATTAACCAGTCACTTAAAAAATATGTTCCATTGATCAGATTCTGCCAGGAGGCAGAATCTTTGATAAACTTTACTGGCAGGGTTATGAAATAAAAATACTGTCAGGAGATGAACTGAAGTTTGCCTCCGCTATTTTATGCTAACAAATCCAAAGATGCTATTAAAGAGACATTCTCTCTCTTGTACTGGTAATTTTGGGTTCACTACTCTGACTGGGAGCACCTGTTACAATTTTTTTTCCTCTGGCTTTGTCACTACAGCTGTGCTGAGTCAATGACTGGTAATAGCTTAGCGTCTTTGTCAATATTTCTTTTTCTCTCCACTGCTGATGTTGCCCATCTCAAACAGAGCAGTCTCCCTCTCTCGTTGGAGAATTTCTGGAGCACTATTGTGAAGACATCTTCCCCTCCCAATATATTTTATTTACTACTTTTTTGTTTCCAAATCCCTTTTTGATTATTCCCTTTCACAAATGCAGACTGCTGTATTTACTGTACTGAAACCCACCAATTAAATCCCACAGTGTCATGCACACATTACCAAATCAACTCTGAAATCTTATTTCAGCAAGGTAAAGTGGCTAACAGTGAGCCTGTAGATTAGGTGGGCAAGCTAATAAGAAGATAGCATGGACCTTACCATACCAACATTTTTGTCTGTTTCTTAATATCTGTACTTTCTTTCAGATATCATTTTACATTCTCTCTTTTTTTTTTCTTTTTTTTTTTTTTTTTTTTTTTTTTTTCTGAGAGAACTCCATTCCCACAGTCATTTTCCTACATATTCTGTATTTTATCAAATAATAAAGTATTCTGTTGCACAAAAACATTGCATAGCATTTAGTTTTATCTGTCATGATGGTATTTTGATATATAGGATCAGGTTCACAGAAATCTAGATGGACAATTGTACCTAACAGTACATTCATTTAACAGGCTTGGAGTACTGAAATTCATCTGTGTGTTTCTATAGTGATACATGTAAGGGAAGATCAGCTTTCCTTTCAGCAGGTGAATGTATGCAGCTCAGAGCTTCTCTCAGCACTTCCTTTATCCTGATGTTTTCATTTGGTAAGAAGTGGATATCACAGGTTTTCTTGTTAGAGAGTTTTTAGGATAAAAACAGTGAAAAAAATAAATCTGTACCAAGTCAAGATACAAGGGAGTCCAGAAAGCCAAGGCCATACTGATGTCAAAACTGGAGATGAGGATAGGTCTTCTGGCTATTTCTTCTACTAGCAAATTTCTCAAAAGGATGGCTTTCAGTCATTTTTATAAAAATTGACTATTTTTAATTTAAAAAAATTGCAGCTGTAACATTTAAACATTTAGATGTAAACTTTTACATCTAAAATTTTTATTTGAATACAAGACTGAAAAGTCATTTTTGAAAAATCTCTTGTTCTGTATCAGAAGAACAGTGTGCAGCAGTAAAACTTCCTTAAACCAAGAACACAGCCCTTTCCAGGAAAATTAGCATGCAGGCACTGTAAATGGTCAGGAAATTAAGGTTCCAAGAAGGAATAAAGGGACAACTATCCTACCATTAGAAATATATGTACAACCAAAGAGAGCTACATGAAAGTAGGATAAGGTTTTTAGTGCATTTTCCATATACATGTCTTACAAATGATGCATAGTCATAATAGTTTGCTTTCCGTTCATCAGGCAATCATGTAATTGTTCTGTGCAGTGATTTTGTTTCCTTAAAATGAAAATAGTAAGAGAAAAATCCTACCTGTCACTGCCCTCCCTGCATCACATAGTCTTTCTGCCATTTCAGCCTCATGTTTAACGCCATTAAAGTCAAAACTAATTTATGTGCTGAAATCTGTGATTTGTTCTCAATGTCAAGTATATCTAGGCCTTACGATTCTGGCTACAAAGTAAGTAGATTGGCTTAGAAGCATGCGACATCAGATAAAGATGGAAGCTCAAAGATTATTCAAGCTTGTCATTTTCATGACTTAAAGCCATCAGGGCATCATATATATCAGCAAAGGGAGTGCCATCCAGTAAAAATGAGTGCAAATACATGTGACTACTTATATTCTTGTTTCTACTCTTAGTTCCGACACCCTTCAGGCTAAAAGTACGCACATATTTTACCATTAAAGCAGGTTTATAGTATTATTTATATGTCTATAGGTATGCTCTTAGACTCCTCCAGCTACTTTAACAAAATGAATGGACATAAAGGCAACAACAAAAAGAAAATATTCACTTCATCATGTAAATGGGATTACAACTGCAGTTTTTAACAAAAAAAAAAAAAAAGGAAAAAAAAACAATTTAACTTCACATTTTCAGAAGGAATTTGGCAGAAAATATTCAAGAGAACGAGAAAGAACATTTTGCGCATTCAATTCTTCTTTTCCTGTCTGTGTTATAAGTAAGGATGTATATTTTTCCCTATTTTTATTTTCATCTTTTTTCCCTTCTTCAGTTGTCTAGGAAATTAAACTAAAAATGTGAACATTTCCCACTAAGTAAAGCAGTGTTTCTGACTAGGAATAATTTCAGTAAAAAATTTAACTTTGTGGAAACATTTGTTTCTGTGCAGTTTTTCACTTAATGGAAAACAAATAACAAATGAAAAAAAAAAAAAACCAAAAAACCACGAAACAAACATATCTTTTTTTAGCCACTTATAATAACAAATAGGTGAATTATCAGTATTTCTGGTTGCTACACAAATGTTGCTACACTACTTTTTCCTTCTTTCTCGTTTTTCTTTTTTTTTCTGTGTGTGTGTATTTTTTTTTCAAACTCCATTTAATTTCTTATTTCATTGCAGTGCGGTTCACTCAAATAAAGCAGTAATCAGCTGGTTACAAAGCCACACACAGCTGTCTGCCAGAAGTTATGACCTAAAATATTTAATTAAACAGCATGTCTGGTTTTTAGATCACTTTTGGCTTTGCTCCATATCCAGATTCTTCATTTTCTCTAGTTTTTCTGAAGCTTTCTATTGGATAGAGCTACTAAAAACCTGAGAAAAGAAACTGATTGTTTTGTGATTACATAAGAGCATGCATTGAATAATTTCAGTCTTCATGTGAGTAAATATTCTAGATTACTGTTCAAAAACTCTTATATAGAGTATGGTTTCCCAAAATCAGTGGACAACTGGCATGAAATATTTGTGTATAATTTTTTCTTAACTATCAGACAAAAAGGAAAAATAAATAGGTAGGCTATACTATTAAAAACCCTCCCATTAAAAAGGTTTAAACTCCAGAGAAATGCATTAAAATGTGATATAATTTGTAATTTAAAATATTCTTCCAGAATTTACTGCCACAGATAATACTTCTCTTGAAAGTATCACTGGCATTCTGTAAACATTTAGGGAAATCATGATATGTGACTGTAATTTATATGGTATTATGTTAGATTTTTCACTACCTGGTGACAACTTGGATATTATTTTTACTGTAGCAACTATAACCACAAACTAGATAAAGTCTAACTAACAAGAAAGATACAAGTGGGAATAGTCATATTTCTCATTTAAAAGTACACAAATCTATTGTTGTATATTCAATTCATATATTGCAGATCTCTGTTTTATTTACCTCCCTATGTCACAGGTACCATTGCTGTTGTAAATGATGAATTACTTGTGTCCATGAACATGTGTATTGTAGCTTTTGATGCAGTGTCCATATGATGCTGGGAAGGCTTCTACTTTACCACATTTGACTTTGTAACAGCATGATTGATGATAGTTGCTGTTTTTTTCATCAAGTGGGTCAGTTCTGAAAACCTGTGGGTTGCTTGGGAAAAGAGAAAGACAAGTAGCGATGATTAGATGATTTTGCTGTCCTACTCTGAACTGCAATTTGTCCGAGTCAGTCTTTCTATGTCCTTATTTTATCCTTGATGTTTTCCATCCTCCAGAATTTTCTTTATTTCCTCTTCATTTGTCTCGGAGTTCTTGCCCTCTTCTTTTTCTGTATTGTCTCCAGAAATGTCCTTGACACGTGGAGAACTGGCTTAGGAAGAACATACAAGAACAATGCAATCTCAGCTTTTTACTTTGAAAAAGGCCCATACATCTACAAACACAAAGCTTTTGCTTTTCCTGCTTTTGCGAAGTTAGAGCTAAGAAATAGACATATTAAAACCATACATGTAAGGACAAAATGAAAATCTAGATTTTTATAGGGTAGAAATAAGCAATAATTACATTATTATTTCATTTTAAGCAATTTTCTTGTCCATAAATAAGAATATGCAGATCAGGATGCAAGAATCTTTTCCTAAAGGAGAACTGTGAAAATTAAAAATATGAGATAATATTGAAGCAATAAATCAAGAAGGCACCCCCAAAAATTTACTCTGCCTCTATTACCAATGTCAGAAGACATCAGAATCCTGATGGAAAAGGAAGGCATCACTGGATGGAATATATTTAGAAAATGAAATTTGATACCAAGTGTCACAGAGTTGACCAGATCAATCTATGTCCGTGACAGGGGCGACAGGCCTCTGCCCTCCCCCCCCAAGGGGGAGGTACACAAATTACACTCCCAAGGGAAATTAAAAACTTCCAGGAATGTCACCGTCACAGCCATGAAGCTTAAGCCCTACAGAGAGAAACCAGAATTTCAGGCAATATGTATACTTAAAGTACTTTAATTCAACCGCATCAGATTTTCGGCATTATGATCACTGGACTTCCCAAATACATTTAGTTTCTTTTTGTATGATCACCTTCAATATATACTATAGGAAAGCAAAGAAAGCTTTAGTGTATGCAGTATTATTTTCTAAAGTTGCATACATTCAGGAAAGATCATTACTTAAGTTCATTTACAGCACTCATACTCACCAGGTTCAAATAAAAAATTAAATGGATGGGAGGGCAAAACAATAAAGGGCAGTTTATCTCATAAATATAGATTGAATAATGTTATTCAAAGATGTTTCACTTTTTTTCTTTTCTTTTCTTTTTCTTTTTCTTTTTTTTTTTTTTTCAATTCAGAGAATACCAATTTGAAAGACATTGTTTTAACAGACTTGATGAAGAAAGGCATTGATGAATTTTTAAAGGTGTCCAGCCCTTGAGGAGTGGAGCATCTCTCCTGAGAGGACAGGCTGTGCCAAGAAGGCAGGTTCTTCAAAGGAAGAAGGCAGATCCTCTGACATCTATTTTATCATATGTATATCATCCATCTGTCCATAAGTGCATTTGTTTGGCCTTATAATGAATCTGATGTTGCCTTACGTCATCATAGTAACTGCCTACTTTTCATACTAATCTTTACAAAATACTCCCTTTCCTTCTATTCTTACATTCTTTCTGCTTTCACAAAGGGAAGAAACGTATAAATGTGAAGAATTTTGCTCATGGTTGAAAAGGAAAGGCAGAAGCAAGACAAGCAGCTAGTTTGTACAGAGCTGCATAAAACAAAGTGAAGAAGAGTTTCCATGAGTCACCAAGTGAGGCAGGTCTCATTACTGGCAATTAATTACAAGCCTGAATAATTGTATCTGAGATTCAAATGGTTTGTGTTTGTTCTTATGTTTTCTTCAATGTGACAGCCTCGAGGAATTCTCATCACAAGGAGAATGACTGCTAAACATAGGATAAGTATCACAAAATGTATTTTTTTGCAAGGTTAAATGAAAACAGAATTAGACCAAGTGCACTTTCCTGGCACTTTGTCAGCCTTTGGGACTGAGAATTTATGCAATAACTGCCTTGAAACTCAATTTAGATTACCTGAAAATCCAAGTGTGGTCAGTGAAGAATTCTGTCCTCAGTGAATGATCAAGGAGATTTTTTCAATGACTAAAATCTCTCTTTAAACCTTAAAAATTAGAGATATATTTTTGGATTTCACAAGAAATTTTTGCTGAAGTGAGAAGATATCTGAATCTTGTCAATGGCTTTTGATTCACCCTTACTATTACCTGCCTGATCCTTTTTGTTATGATACTATCTTGATGATGAATTTTCTTTTTATATCACATGAAGGATATGGTAGAGAATTAGTGTCAGCCTAGCATTTAACCTCTTCCTGTCACTCATTCCTCTTGCCATTTCTTTCTAGATTGGTATTTATCACCGTGATATTTCGTTTTGACTTATCTTAAATTTCATATGAATAATCAAACACTAAATGTTATTTTCTTTAAATAAAGAAACCCCTATGACATGCTGCAAGTGTGTGTCAAATCATGAACTCTATTTTGTAGTTAGACACTGTAATTAGTTCCTTTATGAAGGACTTTTTTCAAAATAAAATGTCAATTTGTTGAAATTTAAACTTTCCACAGTTCAAGTTTAATTATAAATTTAATAAAGATGAGTTTCTCAGCTACAGATGGGAACTTCTAGCTAAAGTCAGGAAAAACATTGGAAAGGAAGTTCAGAATGTCAACACATTCAAGACCTGCCTGGACACCTACTTGTGAGACCTGGTGTAGGGAACCTGCTTTGGCAGGGGGGGTTGGACTCGATGATCTCTGGAGGTATCCTCCAACCCCTACGATTCTGTGATTCTGTGTAAATGAGTTACATTTGAGAATCAGAAAAACAGTAAAAGAATAGCAAAATCCATTGTGCCATACTGATACTGTCTTGCCTTGAAATTCTTGGCCAGAATCTTCCATCCTGCTTGTTTCACAACAGCAGAAATGTGTCACAGCGTTCACTTTGAAGACAATTAAATGAAGGGGATAAATAAAGTTTGAGTAAAGATTGTTCACGTATTGGGCCAAGTCTTTCCCGAATTCTCAAAACTCCATTCACTACATTAACAGCTGAAACTGAATGCAAAGGCATGGAGAAACCTTTTTCAGAAAACTGTTGCACTGCTGTGTCTAGGTCACCATCAGTTCCATCAGCTCCTTCCTACCCATTTCATCAGAAAAAAAATTGGAAGTGTCACAGTGGTCTTCATTTTGCTTAGGCTGAATAAATATGTCACCCTCTCTGATACAATTTAATGTTTACATTCCAGTAAATACTGCCAAGAAATAAAAACCAGAAGTATACAAAATCTTTCTGGTCCTCCTCTCTACAAAAAAAAAAATTAAAAAAAAATCTGTAAGCATGTATAATGATGTTTAAATCACGGCCACCTTTGTCTGAAAGCTCTTTGGGTAGGTTTGACAAGTTAAATAAGCATTTTCTAGTTTTACTCTGCGCGCATGTTTCCATTTAAAATGTTAAAACAGTGATAAAAGTAATGCTCTATAAAAATCAAATTCATTCACAAACAAACAAACAAATAAATAAAACAGAACTTAATTCCCTTCAACACGAATTGGTACAATTCTAGTGCCATTTAAAAATCTCTCAATTTTTGTAAAGGCTTGAGATTAAGAAGGTTGATAAAAGCTTATGTGAGGATTAATGCAGTTCCTGTCCATCATGTTTGGTTTTTATCATTCCCAATCTTACAATGGAAGCCAAGGAAAAGACTTCAAAGCTAAGGATTATAAGAGCTCAAAAATTGTCTGGGAGGATGACCAGATTGTTATCATTTTTTGCAAGATTTTTAGATTTGTTCTGAGAGAAAGAGTTAAAGCATTTCTCTGCAAAGCCAATATTTATTAAATACTTCATCAGGAAGAGATTCTTATCTCTTACAGATTAAGGTAAGGCAGGGTAAAATAGAGTACCATTCAGAAGATCTTTTTAATAATATATATTTGAACATTTAAGAAAGAGAAAGGTGAAGAGTCATTATGAAGCACTTTGAATTATCTTTTCTTCAGTACAGAGTCTTCATATTCAAATCTCTGTTTTAGCTAACCTGATTGCAAGTTTTGCTAGTGGGCTGATTTTTAGGCAGTTTTGATACAGATCTAAAAAGAGTACCTCAAATAAACTCAGATGATAAACTGGAGATAATATTAAACTAAAAACTGAACTGGCAAAAAATATCAGGAAAATCATTTTAAGAGATTTACAAAAGAAAGCCTTGATCCTCTACTGTAAGAGGTGAATTTGTGGGGTAAATAATGGTAAATAAGGAATTCATATGCCCATATCCCTCTAACAGAAATGATAAATAAAAGTCTTCCTGATGGAATGTTTTTAGGCCTTAGATTCAGTGCTGGACCTTACTAACCCTCAGATTCAATACCTAATTCCCTTTTCTCTTTTAAAAGCTTAAAATTATAAGTGTTCTAGAAAATAATTGGTTGTTAGTTCATTAAAAAAAAAAAAAAAAAAAAAAAAAACCTGAAACAAATATAAATCAAATAGATGAGACAATTTTCTGTAATTGCAAAGGTAAATACCATAGCCAGGAAAGGCCACTCATGAGGCAAAAATTTCCAGGTAATGCAACTCAATTTTACAGAGATTATAACCTTTCCAGGTGTGCTAAAATGGGATAAGAGATATTGCCTTCTGCAGTATTGTCAAATAAGTCCTTCAAGCCCTTGGAATCACCTCTTTGAATTTATATTGTTTGATTGCCTAGATGGTGAAGCAGATTCCCCACCACCTGAGAGGTGAAATGGCTGAGAAATTGCCAGGGTGATATAAACAAGCTTCATGTGGCTCAGGTAAAATTTTTAATTCTATTTTGTGAGCAGGCAGAAATATATATGAATATATGATTGTATATAAAGAACCCCAAATTCAGAATTAATTGATAAATTGTCTTTTTAATAACAGCAGGGTAAAATGTTGGAACAAAAAACACAAAATGAAAACAACTACTCAAGTACAGAATTTAATGTAATTTAAGGTTCTGTGTTATCTTGGATAAAACCTTTAGTTCTTGATGTTTGAATACAGGTACTTTGTTTATTGGAGAATATTTAGCTGGCTCATCCTCTCTGCTGTTCTTACATATTACTCAGCTGCTGTTTCTGTCCCCGATCCCAAGATTTTATGCTATTATTCTTTCTCTTTTAACATCACACAACTGTTCCTGCATGGAAAGTGCTCTGAAACTATGAGAAACAAACAAACAAACAAACAAACAAAAAACATCTCCCATTTTAGTTGCCTGGTACCACAACTGTGAGAAAAAGTAATATGGGAATAGAGCCTATTAATACACAGAAATCAGGTGCAGATGAAGGATAGTTAACACAGATAACGTTCTCTCATAAATCTAGCTAAAGCTACTAAACTGAGTTGAATTGTCACATGAAAAACAAAAGACACTTTCCTATTCACTCCTTTTCTTGCCATTTATCTCATCTGGAATTGCTAGAGCTTTTAACTGAATCAGTTACAATAAATCGCAGCAAACAGAAAACAAATTATTTCTGTTTAATATCATCCAAAAGGAGGTTATGAGTGCTTTCTCACAGCAGTAAGTTTTGTATTTAAGATAACAGCATTATTATTTAAAATAAAAAAAATATTTTATTTATAAGAACTGTTTAGAATAAGAACTTTCTCAGCCTTAAAAAAAAAAAAAAAAAGTGATCAAAAACTACCATAATAGTGATCTCTGCATTTTTGCATAATAATTTTCATAATTCCTCATTAACTGTCACTGGATGAAGCAGGAGGAAGAATAATAGACTGTATTTGATCTTGTTGTCAATTATATTAAATCAAGATGACAATCATAGTCAGATTTTGACAAGGTGCTAGAGCTGATGTGACCAACATATACGGAGTTTGGAAGCCTATCTAGAATTAGGAAAAATCCAAATATTAGGAAAACTCAAAAAGGTTGATCCCCCTTATTTTTTGGCACTTTTTCTTCAGACTGCACTTGTAATTTCTAATTGCTGTATTTGAATTGAGGAACTGAAGTATGCTACAGAAGCTGAAAATACAAACCAAAGATACTTGTGCAAATCATGAAAATGTAAATTACTTCCTCTTCTGCAACTACTTCTATGGAATGCTCTTGGAAATTAATTATTGAGAAAGTATGATTCTATAAGTGGGTATCAAGAAATGATGATTTTAATGGTTTTGAGTTGTCCTGGAATAACATTTTAATAGAAGATTGTCTCCTTAAAAAAAGAAGGATATTTAACATTCTTATTTGAAATAGTGCTAATGGACAAAAGATACAGGATAATAGCCTCACTTTGTAGAAGTTGGTGATTAAATTCCTATAACATTTCAGTAGCTAACTGAAAATGCATCAGGAGTGCAGAAATTTATCTTAGGACGCTTTTAGATGTGCTCTTAGAGCTAAGCTGTAAATGTCATGTAAACAAATTCTTTCCATATGGAGACAGCAAATCTTATAAACATTGTAAAAATGAGCAAAACCAAAATAGAATAAGTGAACAACCAGCACAAAACTAGCAAACTAGAAGCAAAGGATAATAAAACCAAAGCAAAAACAAAAAATCCTGACAGATAAGCTACACAGACCAATAATTCAACGAGTGAAAAGATCCTTACTGACCAAAACTCAAAAGCATCCAGTTATACTTTTGAAAATAAAACCACTAAAATTGAGTAATTATGATTCTGAGGCCCTCTTTTCATTCTTCGGCTTGAAGCACGGCATTTGAGGAAATGCATGTTAGTTTTGAAATCATAAAATAGATCAGCATAACGGATTAATTATTTTTCAACATCTTCTGAGAAAATTGATCTGTTGGTCATTTATTTTTCAATGGTTAAAACCATTCAATTTTTTTAATAAGGAACAGAAGCAACCTTAGATAACTTAATGAGCTGCAACACAATGTAGAACATACACAAAGCACAAATATTTCATCTGTCAAAATATTTTAGAGATGGTTCCACAAAATTATTAACAGCTATATTTTTATAGAAGTAATGAGTTTCTGGCAATTTTTAATTTTTTAATCAAAGACTATGGCAAAACCTTATAAGTTAATATACTTTGGATGTACTAAGCAGAGTAAAACTGAAATATTATTCTAAATGTATTGAGACTACTATATGCATTGATCTGTTCATTTTATCTGCATTAAATGTTACAATTTATGTATTCTTTTCAGAGTCTATCAGATACAAGGAAGAAATATAATTGTATGCTATACACAATAGCCATCTACTTTATGGACTATTTAGAACTTGGTCCATAGGCTATGTAAAAATGTAAATATTTGTGTTTTATTCATTGTAATTTCAACTTTATTTACTCTGAAGTAAATACTTCTAATACATACTAACTCGCATGTCCTGATGCAATCTTAATTTAAGCAAGCATATTTTGTGCTTATTATTTGTACAAGTCAATTTGAAAAATACATGGTTGTGCCTATAGATGTTCTACTACTGAAGTAATGAGAAGGTGCATCACCAGAAAGAAGGAAAGATCAGAACTGAGCGTTTTCAAAAGTATTACACAATGGTAAACACTGTTGCACTTTTCTTTATATGAATGAATGAAAATAAATTACAAACTATGCATTTCAAGTTTCATATCTAGACAGACGAGATATAGAACTCTTTCCCTACTGCAACAACAACAGAAGCATGTAGAAAAATAGAATGTTCAAATTTTTCCCAGGATATTAATGCCAAAAGGGGGCTCAGGCAGGATTGCTTTTTATGAAGCCACCCCGCTAAAACTTGTGGGATTGGCTTGGCTGCATAGGTTGAACCTTGCTAATTAATTTTCATTTGTAAACTAATGGTAAATATAATAATAAACCAAATATATATAACTGTAATAATATGTATTATAAACCTAATAATAATATTACCCATAATCTAAAAACGAACAATTTTCAGTTGTCTAATTAAATGACAGTCACAATTATGGTTTTCAAACCACTTGTAATCCACAGCTGTTACTTAGGAATTTTTGCATTATTCAGGCTACATTCTTTGCACAGAACTTTGACTTGAAAAAAACAAGCAAACTGTCTCAAAACAAGCTTTTGCAACTTATAATCTTTGTCTTCTTAAAGTACAAATTGGAAGCCTACTGATTATGGAATGCAGTATCACAGTGTTACATGATTATGAAAAAAACTTATGTGAGTCATTTCTATGTAAGTCTCTAGTGTCCTTACCTAAAAAAAATGGCTTTGTAGAAGAGCAAATTTGTTATACTTGAAGTAGAGACAATCCTGTGTACCTTAATTCATTAGATACATGCCCACAGCAGCAAATTAAATATGTAATGCCTTTCTAAATTTCTTGCTACTTAGACATTAATCTATTATTGGAAACATTACAAAGTGAAAATGCCCTTAGAGTTTCTAACAGCTCACCTCTGCTAATGCAGACTTGTTTTTCACTGTTATCTAAAAATTCTTAAATCCTTCTAAGACCCATTATAGACACTTGCAATATGCCAAGTGCTACAAAACAACTTTAATATGTGGTACTTCACTGCACTATCTAAGTTATCAAAAGGAAAAAATATAAGGAAGAAGAAGTCATACAAATCATAAATTAATCTCTCTTTTAAAATATACATTAGACTATGCCTTTGCACTCTAGTAATCTTCATATGTTTTGAAGGTCACACTGGTATCTTATGTTGTTTTTCCTTAAACAAGTTATGCATCTTAAGAGTGTGCGTTCAAAATAGTGGATTCTTAGTAGTTCTACAAATCTAGATTATTTGCAGAGAACAATACTAATCAAAGATATCCATTATAATTCTGCAAATATTCTTTCCAATGTGTCTGACTATATCAAAAGTCATGATTTTGTAAGTGTACGAATGCAGTCTCTAAACCCTGAAAAATACTCCATGTTTTCTCCTACTGATAATTTTAAGTCTGATATTTCTGATATCACAATGCATAGAGTCCAGATCCCCGCAAACGGATAGGACTCAGTAGAGAATTTTGTCAATCAGATATAATGCAGAAGCCATTTCAGACAGATCTGTGTTAGAGCTGGATGCATACAGCTGGATGATTAGCTTGCATCTCCTCAATTAAGGTGATATTAGCTATTGTTTGAATCTGGTTTGCTGCGCTATAATTTTTCAGATGTATATACTTCAAAGGCCTTTCTAAAGTAGAGGCCAATATATAAGGATTTCTTCTAATGAAACTGTAAGAAAAAAAAAAATATATATATATATATAAAAGTAGAAGCTGAAATTGAAATTGCAGAAAGTTTCAGAATTTTTAGCATGTTCTACTAATGATTTTGAATTTTGTTTCTTGCAAAATTCTTTGCATTGTTAAGAATACCAATTATAATAAGAGGAAATATTGTTATCAACAAAAACAGGGTGAAAAAAATATTAAAGAAGATTCCCCAAAAGTATAGCAAGCAATCTTTTTATCTGGAAAAGACAGAATTTGGGTAACACAATACTATGACCCAGTTGATTGGAAAACTGAACTTCATCAGTCAATAACGCACTTTGTTTTCCCACTGGTACTTGATTTCAATCAACATGTATAATATATGCACACGAACAGAATAATAGTAACTATTTGAACCAAGTTTGCTTTAAGTGTTACTGTCTTTGCTTTTGTATAGGAAATCTATATTATTGTCCTACCAGTGTCAAACATTAAAGACTGCTTATTGTTCTATTTTTACACAGTCATTTCCTTATCTTACATAGAGGAATAATTTGTGTGTGTACTATGTTCTACTTTAGAAAATATTTTCTTCATTGTCATATTTGCTTTTTTACTGCTGAGAAATGCCACATATAATTAGTTGACACAGTACTTTCTATTCCCATAAGTTCTTATGTATTCCTAAATATGGTAACATCTCATAAAGAAATGAATCAATCTGTAGAAAGGACCATGAGCCCAGGCTAACCTTCTGGGAAAACAGCTACACAAATCAAAGTCTTTGATTTCAGGACAAAACACATATGCATATATTTTCTTACATGTATCAAATTATATGAACACTTATCCCAAAAATGAAAATTTTAAAAGAATATTACACATCTTTTAGTTAGTTTGTTTGTTTACTTGTTTTTTATTTGTTTTTCCTTCTTCAGTATTACAGGCAAAATTGGATTGTGAGCATTTGTTAAGTAACTTCTCACTAAAGTTATTTTGTAAGGGATGGATTCAGGAGGTGAACATTCCTGCTCAATTTAAAGAATTAACATAAGGGCATCTGCCTATGAGCAGAATTCTGTATTAGAAACTGCTTAATGGATATGAAAGTAAAAGAGGCCTGGTCATTTCTTTCAAGACATGTTACCTATGCAGAGGAATGAACGAACAGATAAATACTCATCTAATATGTCCCTTGAGAGCATCCTTTACACCTGGCAAAGGAATTAGGGAAACACAGTCAGTAGTACCTTCTAAACACTCAGTACATCATTTAAACTAGCTCAATCTTTTCAGGAATAGTTACCTTCCAAGACCATAAAATCTGTAACATTTTTTTGCACAGGAATGTGAAAAGTTACAGTAGTTTATAGAAATATAAAACTATAAAAAATTATCATTACAAGAATTAATATTCCCATTATAAATATGTTTACAGATCAAATGCACCTTCATCACCTGTCATGACCAAGGGTGCTATTATGTTCAGATTTGCACAGTATCAGAGGCAGTAAAATTAACCCAGCTCTAAACTCCTTACTACCTTATTTATATTATCAAAACTGATCATTCAGTGTTATTGACTGAAACATACTTGGTACGTTTTATTTTCATACACAGGAGGAAACTGAAATTAATAATGACTTGCAGGGGATAAAATGCATGAGGGAAAGAAGTATTAGAATAAATGGCATCTCCCATCAAAGTCATTACTTCTTCAAAGATGACTAAATATGAAATAACTTGTTCTTGTACCTTAATTTAGTCTGTTTCCTAAGTTCCAGTGCAAAATCTCTAGAACAGGGAAAGAGAGGATGATTTAACATAGGCTGCTTTTTTCTTTTCAGTGATCTTTTTACTGGTTTCTTCCATTTTGTAAAGTCTGGATAGATCTGCAGTGGGAAGAAAATGCAGAAGATTAGACATTTTAAATAAAACTAAAGATTATTTATTCCTTCAATTTAGTCATCAGACCTGGAAGTGAGGCTTTGCCCACTATGTCCTCTGTCCACTATGCCTTAATTCTGTTTAGTTATTCACACTGAAGCTTGACCCAATAGGACAGAGAGAAAAACTGGCATGGGCAATACCTCAGCTGATGCAATTTTCCAAGCAAAGACTCTTGAAATCAGCTTTGTTACCTTTCTTCCTTACACAGAAAATCTAGTATTTTTTTTTCTTTTAATTTGGAAATGGTGGGGTACCTCCATTTAACTTAAGTACCTCATGTTTGCACTGTCCTCAACTTACTACTTTCCAGCAAAATTCAATTGTATCAATCTTACTGTAGAGGTCTGGTCCATGGATCGCTATTAGAGATTATAAGTCAAGTCTCCCTTTTTGCAGTTAAAAAAAAAATGTTGGTTGTAGTTCAAGACTTAATATTCATGGTCCATAATAAGAAGTATGTTGTCCACTTAGAGTTTGGCTAGGAGGTGAGAATAATAATAAAGTAGTAGACTAAAATCCCGCTGACACACCATCACAATTGTCTCTTTGAAATATTTAATATTTTAAATATCCTACCTCACCTTGTAAAAATTAAGGCCAAAAAGAAGCTGTATAATTGATAGAAATAAATGTTGTGTTTGCATGTGAAAAATGCCATTTTATATAGGGAAAAAAAATCCAAATTTCCTCAAGGCCTGAAAATGCAATGCATTTGTCTTATCAGGAAGCCAGAGGTCAAAACAATGTGACCAGAGTCCTGCAGGTATCAAAAATTTCCTTTAGGTATCCTTGGGAACAGACAGTGGTTATGACAGTTCTGCTTACCTCTGAAAACAACAGTATAGGAAAGAGCATCAGGGAAACAGGATAACTAGATTTCTTCATAGTAATAAAAGGAAATGGAAAGGAAATGGAAAATAGACCAGTTGATTTAGTGATTTTGTCATTATATGGAAAGCTCTTCTTCATAGAAGAGGTGATCCAGCCCTCTGATGATCTTTTTGGTGCCCCTTTGGACACACTCCAAAATCTCCATATCCTTATGCTGGTGTTCCCATAGATGTATATATTGCTCCAGAGGGGTATCATGAGAGCAGAATAGAGGAGGAGAATCACGTCCCTTGACTCAGTGGCCACACTTCCTTTCATACAGCTCACTCTATGATTGGTTTTCTAGGCTGCAGGCACACTTTGCTGGCTTATATTCGGTTTTTCATCAGTAAGTGATATTTTGAACATGGAAAATTTGTATCTCCTGAAACCATTATATGGAGAACATCTTCTAAAAGGAGTTTCAAAAAATCTCTTCTATAACAAAAGGTATTAATTTACCTTGTCTGGATTGAATTTTTCCTATTCCAGTAACAGGGATCCTATTGCCCTTACACTCTAATGCTATATTACTTAACAGTGGGATGGGAGCAGGACAATGATTCTTCTGCTACATCGGCTTTACACTTCAGAGGTTTTAATTCCTTTGTAAGAGCATAGTCCACAACCATACAATTGGCCCAGTTATGCTTGCTTCAGGATCAGGACCAGAACCAGTGCTGGAACAATGGGCCCTCTGTGTTTAGTGTAGAGATTGAGAGGGCTTCCTGCCCTGACCTCATTCTGATATAAACAGGAAGAGGTGGCTGGTCCTGACAGCCAATTGCACAGCTGCCTGAGATACAGTACTTGTGTGACCCCTTCATGTTTGTGAATACAGAAGGGAGGAAAAATCTTATCAGGCCATGGCTGAGGAACAGGTACACCCAGTTTGAGGTTTGGGGATGACCATAATACACGGTGGTCTTCCTTGCCTGTGGCCTCCCCTGGTGTGCAGTCTCTCCTATGGTGTATAAGATTACACTGTTTTGTCCTTTTGTGACATTATCAAGAAGAATTTTAAGGAAGTAACAGTTCAGATATCCTTGCATTTTGCTTAGACATCTCTTTGGAAGCGACTTGACCCTTGGGTTTCTAGTCCTTTGCTAACATAAAAATTTTCAAAATGATAACTAGTATGAGTGGTATCGATGAAGCAGTGATACTCTTTTCTGCTTCACAAAATACGTGCATTAATTCATCTCTGGTTTCAAGAACTATGCTGCTTAAAAATTTAGCTGAAGTTTTATTCAGAGGTTTTTATGACTGACAAAATGTGTATTGCATATAGTCAGGATGTTTCTGTCACAAAGCCTGAAAGTTTTACTGTCAATATTCAGTCTTTCAAAAAAAGAAGCTCCATAAAAGCAGTCATAAAACAATAGTAAAAGCAATTTGTCTTTACATGAAAATATATATATTGAAACAAATAGTTTTAAGCAAAGGAGAGAAGATTTACAAAAGGCATTGGTTCACATACCAGAGGATTTTTTCTTTTTTAATTGTATTATCAGACTTAGTCTAAGAACATAATAATTCAATTTGCTTGAATATGACCTTTCTAAGTGTGGAAATGGATTAAGAAAAAATAAAGACATTTCTCTGTGAATTTTTTTTTTAACTGATATTCCTGGTGAATATTTAACAGAGCATTTTATTTCTTGCTTTTGTTGTTATTGTATGTTTGTTTGTTTGTTTACATACTAATAACTTTTGTCATTGACTGTGAGCTAAAGCAAAATTATGTATGACAGCCATTCATTAAGAAGCTGATTAGTACCAAAAACAATTTGCAGACTTTTATTTTTTAATTTATCTGCGCAGTTCCTCTTACTACCTGCAATATTCAGATGCTTAGAAGAAGGGATGGCTGTAGGCTGCATAGTACATCAGAAAGTAGTTTGCTTCTCCAAACTGGTAGGTGAAACAGTATAATGTTATGCAGTGACTCCTAGAAAAGTAGCACTCCAGTCATTTTTCAGTTAGTGCTGAACTAAAACGCACTGAACTTCTTTGCTGTCTTATACTTCTAGAAAACTTAAGATATATGAACTCAAAATTTTTTACTGACATTTGGTTAAGTCTGTCTTATGGAAGTGGAATTTTTATGAAGAAAACTTAAATGAATACATAACATTGTGGATTAGAAGTATTTCTCACTGGAGGGTTTGATATTCCAGACACTCATACCACCAGCAGGTTTTCTTTTGAAGCATCTGGCCACCCATATGATAAATAAAAATTTGGGCAGATATTCTGGCAAAAATTCATCATCTCTAGACATGGGATTTTGAAGGTTGCTCTACTGTTCATCCATTTGCATTTTGATCACTATTGTCACGCAAAAATATCTAAGCTTTCAGAAATCAGTTTAAGATTGCAGAATTTACATGAGTAGTACAGATCCACTCACACAAGCTAGGATTCAGTCTGTAGCTATAGTCCTGGAACCATATTTCCAAACAAGTGTATATTTTCTATTTCTACAAGTCCAAGGAAACTGTCTCTAAAAGAAATAAAAGAATTTTTTTTAGCCTTTTAAACAAAAGCAGAACAACATAAAAGCAGCGTCAAAAATAAAGGAGATTTTTTTCTCTTTTTGACATTTTGCATTCTGATATGAACATACTGGAAAATATATTTCTCTGTTCTTCACACAAGCACATAATTTCAACACTGATGGAAAACAGTACCTTGATCTGTAAAAGGATCAATCTTTCTTGTGTGCTCTCTTTCCAAATGTATTCTGAATCCTTTTTTTCAATAACAGTACAGCAGTTTAGCAACTTTAAAGTGTCCTGTCTTCTTTCCCTTCCTTCCATACAAATGACAAAACAGTAGCTCTATGTGTAAGATACATTTCTGATAAGTCAGAGGTATTGATTTGAATTTACGAACAGGTGAGATATGAATGTACAAGATCTCAGGGCTGTGAATCTTGAAAAAAAAAAGAATGTTTTTCTTATATCCCTGAGAGAAGAGTTCATTCCTGTTCTAGATTCTGGTGTATAATAGTATAAAATTTGAAGCCCTGAAAAATATCACTAACATCTGTTTTTTTGTGCTGAGTGTGATTCCTGCTGCTCCTTTGGCTGTTTTTTCAACAGCTGATCCTGCAGTGGTATCTAGCTTGTGACTTCTTTGACATGTAGGATTTTCTGCTACAGTAGTCTTCTAGTAGTAGTCTTCTTTCAGAAGAAGCAACTAACACCCATTGCTTTTATCTAAGAAATATTTCCTAAAATCTGGGCTTGAATTTTGCTCTGTCATGCTTTGCAATAAGTGAAATAGGAATAAAAGAAATTGTCTGACTAGTGACGGTACATTTAAGACAAATTCACACAAGAGAGAAGCACCAGTACACTTTACGTGACTAACAAATATCAGTGATTTGGTTAAATCTGATGTATAGCCAGACTTTTCAAACAAGACCTGAAATACTTTGTATAATTAAATCAATGATTTCTGCTTTTCTCTTTCTGACTTTGTAGCTCTTTGCAAGATACAATGGATAAGCAAAATATAGTTAAAAGCCATCATGATTCTAATTAAAATTTGCATTTTTCTTTTGTTGTTTTAGAGCACTTTGGTTAAATGCACTGGAAAATTTCTCAACATATTTCAAAACAAAATATCCGCATAACTTTGACAAACTAATTTATATCCTCAAAAGATGATTGATAATCACAGAATTTATAATTTACAGAACACATTTGTAAGTAAGTAGTATTGTTAATTTATTGTAAAATCAATGTAACAATTCTTCTATTAATTCAGTGGCTTGCATAAGAAACTTCAAGCCATCTTCATTGGAGGAATTGCACTCCATATCATTTAACTTTGTCACCTGGGCAGCTTGGTTATGAGTCTGGTGGGGGTAAATGTACAACAGGCTAGAATTTATAAAGAGTATAAATAATAAACTTCATTTTTTTCTCATCAATACAAAGCCAGAAATTTCTAAAGTGATGTATGAGGGACTGATTCTAAATTAACAATAAAGTGATGACAGGTGAAGTGTAGGTTCATTGCTTGATGGATAGGAACAGTCATAGACAGAAGAGATCAACACAGTATTTATTGCCTTTTTTTGTGTCAGCTCTAGCCAAGTATCTTCCAAATATATTAGCTTGATATAATTAAGATCTGTAAAAATAAGACCAAATCCCAATCAACAATTAAAAAAAAAAACAGGCATGAACACTTAATTTGTTCCATATTGTTAGACTGTTTTGATTTATTCCATAAACTATAAGTGTTTAATGAGAGATTAATAAACTTAATAAACTAAAAAAAGATATATTCTCCCTTGGCTTCCTAACCCTTTTATCCAGCTGTCAATTTGAACATTCTGGTGTGCATAAATGAATGTTGAATCTTGTTTTTGTAGAACTAAGTTGGGTCAGGAGGTCTTGAATTACTTGGGAATTTGAACACTGCTACCCATGCTATCCACCTTGTCTGTAGCTAACATGCATTTCAGCTGTACAATGTTTCATATAAATTCTTCACATAATGACAAGTATCAGCAAGTTTTCAACAAAATCAATAAAATACCTTTTTGTTTTGTTCTGTTCTGTTTTGTTTTTTAAAGAAAGAAAACAGTCCACTCAGCTGAAAGCTCTAAAAAATATAGTTTTGCACTTAATCTATCTTGTTCCCCATGCAGTATAGGAGCCTCTTCTTTTCCTTGTTTTTGGAGGAACTTAAGGCCTAAATCTTTAATACATTTTGGCGACCTCATGCCTAATACAAAGGTACTGCCATCTATAGTTTTAAGCTTACAGGAAGGGGCGTAGAATCCCTGTGATTCGTGCCTGAAGTGCTTAACACCTATTAATTTCATTGGCAGTTTGGTACTTAAGTGACTTTAAAACTATGCATTTTTTTTACAAGGTTAAAAAGGTCTCACTGAATCTTGCTTTCTCTCTATAACTTTTCATTGTAGCAGTTTAGCATTACATTCAATGTTGATTTAATACCACTAGTGAAAGTTTTAAGACTTTCTATAGTGTAGGTTATATTATTTTTAATGCAGAGAACAGATATAGCACTTAAAATTTGAAAGTTGATGACTGCCAATGTTATGATCTCTCAGATCACACAGTTCATATTACTGCTGCTGCATGCCAGCAAGTTACTGTAAGATAAAATGACCATAGTAAATAAATTAATTTCACTGTAATTCCATTTTAAATAGTTCCAAACTTGGTGTCTATAAATGGGAATAGGTATTTGAGGCATCAACAAAAGTTGTTCTGCTTTTTTTTTGTTGTTTGTTTCAGTTTTTGTTTTAAATAGCTTCAAGAATTGAAGGAAACATTTCAAAAATGAAACCGTAATGTTTCTCTATTCTTGCTTCTGGCACATGAATGTTATTTCCTCTACAGTGTCATATATTGACCAGCTTAAACTTGATAAATCAGAAGAGAGATTGCAGTGGAGCTCTATGTATTTAAGTATCAAGCTGATCCATAACTTTCACACCTACGAAAAGCCATTTCTTGTCAGTGCTGTCCAGAATATATCCTGACAGTTCAGTGGGAGTTTCAGTGCCATTTATTTTCAAATCAATACTCAATTACTAAGAGGAAGATTCACTCCCTTGCCCATTTTCAAGATGAAATTATGGAGTAGAGCAATAACACTTAGTCAAGGCAAGCTACTGTCCATTAACTCATGATGCTACCAAAAACCCATCCAGACACTTTATTAAAGCTCAGTCTTTTTTCAGCTTTTAATTAATCATTGTGAAAAAGGCCTTTCACATTGTGACTGATGACCAGAGAAAACAATTTTCTCCTAACTGCCTTTTAATTTCAACTCTGGGAGTGCTCATTGACTGAATCTCACAACAACCCATCAATGCTAGTTTTTAATGTGTTTTCTCCTTTGTTATTGAGAAGAATGGAGTGGCAATGAGGCTTTGTGCTCCTCTTCATAACTCAAGTAATTGATTCGGTAAATGCTGCACATTTGCTAGTGGATAAAAAGTGCTGTCAATGTAGATAGTAGATACTATATAAATTACTCCATTAACAGGAAATAAAGCTATTTACAATTTTTAAAGTGTGAAGTGTAAGTGGCTTTAAAAAAGAAAGAAGTGCTACTTCTTAAATGTACAGGCTTGTTTAGCTGTAAGTGCTAGCAAGAAGATACAAAGGAACAAAAATGATTAGCAAACTAAGGCTTCAGTCCTGTGGGGCATGCTTACATAGTGACCAATTGCATACTATTCTCCTTGAAAAAAGAAAAATCTTGTGTAGAAAAATACAGAATAATATTTACCACTGGTAATCTCATAGCATAAATCTTGTTTTATTTGTCTATAATTTTGATCACTGAAGGATAAGAGAAAAAAACTTCATTAAGAAAAAAGAGTTGATTAAGCAAATAGATGAATTTTATGTTTGCAGAAGCTAGCATTCACTGAATTGCCTTGTATCTCTCAGAGACAGAGTTAAGACAGTAATGACACTCACTTTGAGTTTTATCTTTACATACTGTTGGTTTTTGTTTGTAAGTATACATAGTTCTACTGATTTGTAAATGAATATTCACCCCTCTTTGTCACTCAGCTTTAAAAATGGGTACTAAATTACTATATGTTTGCATATAATAAGAAAATAATATAATAATTACTATTATATTATTATCTGTACAATAGACAACTAAAATATTTCTGAATATCTTATTTAAAGATTAGGGAGCTTCCTAACTTTGACTTCACTTTTCCTGAAAACATTCCTTCAACGATGTTTTATCTAACTAAATAGTTATTAAAGACCAACTGCACTGCAAAAAATATGCTGAAGTAATGTATTTTTTTTTTCCTCAAAACACTCCAGACTTCTGAAGCTTGATGTAAATTGTGGTGTCCACATGAAAAAAATATAAATATATGACAACCACATAGCAGTCTTAATCTGACCTAGAAAGGATGATCAGTAGCCTTCTCCAACATGTAAGACATCTGCAGTTTCTGACATCATTAAAATGAAGGGAAAAATTAATCATATTGTCAGTGCTTAGGTGAAAAACAAGTAGAAATACTGGAGATTCACAGAGCCTGAAAGAAGGGTCCATTAGATGTTCCAGAATAACTTTTTATATACCATAGAATATTTTAAATTGTCTTTTAGCACTTTCATTGATATTAGTATCTTCTCTTTATCTTTGTATGCAAGACACAGAAAGCCTGCCAGCTTCTTTGAAGTTTATATTAGTATATTTATAGTTACATTAATTAATCATTAACTATTTTGAATTTGGCCTATGATACCTAGCTTTGTTGTTTCCTTCTTTGTAGAGCAATGATCCGCATCACACTTTTATCAATACAGTCACTTAGTTCATTCACAGTAAGCCACACAAAATTTCCTGAATTAATATTTTGATAAAATAGGTTCAGCACAAATGGTCTAATTTCAAAAGCAATGATAATTGCATTGTTTCTCAGACCGATCCATGCTGAAATTATGAAGTAAATGAGTCTTTTATCCTTTCTATGTAGGAAAGTCACATGTCAGACTTGTCTGATTGATCATTATAGTTTTGTTATTCAGTCCCCAAATGTAGTGTTCCAGACATGTGATTTTCTTCTTACTTATCACAGAAGGAAAACACATTCTTGTACCCCTATGTTACATATGGAGTCACAATATACTGTGTGCAATCACATGTAGTGTTCCTGCTCACAGTTCTCAAGAAAATAATTGAATGAAGTTTGCCCACATCTAGTTAATTATATGAAGCAACAGAATACAAATCTAGGATGAGTCTGTCACTAAGAAAGGGTCAGCCTATGTGATCAATGACAGTGAGAGTCTTACACAACTTCCTTGTGCAAGCAATGATGAATTCTGTTTTTGATGAAATCGCTATTACCCACTGTGTATCAGTTCCCTTATAAACATCTGTGAGCTAATGTTGTATTTATGATTATTCCTGTTACCATGGCAATTCTCTAGTGTCTCTGAAAAGGATAACGTTGCAGAAGTGAATTTCAACACTTTGTCCTGAACTGTTTAAAGATCAGAAATTCAACACTAAGCAATGTATTTAAAAGTTTTGTCTGAACAGAAAAAATAATCTTTGTGTTTATTACCAGGGAATGTTAGTCTGGAGTATTTTGTCCTTTCCTGTTAACAAAAACCATTACTGCTTAGTCTTTTCCCTGCTTTACAGTTACCTAGTTTTAAAGGAGTACTTCAAATTTCTGTTTCATATTCTTTGAATAAGATGGAAAAAAAAAAAGAAAAAAAAATGAAAAGAGCCTCTCCATTGTATGACTATTCATGTATTGTCCAAAATTATTAGTTGTCAAGGTGGTGATTACAGTTCTCTTTCACTCTACTACAATGCTAACTTAAATTACTTGATCAGATTTTCATACGGTTTCACAGAAAACGGCTTGAGTTGGAAAGGATCTCTGGAGGCCATCCTCTCCAATCCTCTGCTCGAAGAAAGGCCATCTACAGCAGGTTGCTAGAGCCTTTTCTAATTTGTTTTAAAATATATCCAAGGGTAGAAACTCCACAACATCTCTGGGATACTTGTTTGAAGGTTTGACCATGCTTAAATGAGAAGGTTTTTTAAAAATGTTTAGAAAGGTGCTGTTGTCTATCAGAAACCCCAGGTCTATTACTGAGAATCTTTTTTTTCCAGCCAGTCAGCCCATAAGTTGTCCTGGTACATAGAGTTACTTTTCCTCACATGCAAGATTTTTGTATTTACCTTTCCTGAACTTCATTCGAGTCCTGTCAATGTTCCTCAGAAAAACAGTACAGCCATCTGGTGTATCAGCCAGTCTTTCACTTTGGTGTCTGTCTCGCTCCAATTTATAGGAGGGAGAGGAGGTTCTTTTATTATCTATATACCCGGCGTGAGATTAAGAAGCAACGGTTCAAATGTTGGTCCAACCAGTTTATTACAAATCTTAATCAGGGGAAATGGGGAAGGGGAGAACGGACACTATTATGAATTAGGGTAATGGGGAAGGGAAGGAAGGCGATAGAAAAGATAGAAAAGAAGAAGCAAGGGGTCTTTATAGGAAGCAAGAGGAAGATAGTCACCACCATGGATCCAGCGAGGTTCGTAGTTCAGTCTTTGATCCTCAGTAGCGGTGGGTCGTCAGGCAGAGTTGTCCTGTTGCCAACGACGACGACGACCATGGTGATGATGGCCCTTTTTCAATGCTTCAAAGTGGTTGAGTCAGCTGTCTTTGGAGTGACAGCTCAAATCCAAAGTGGTTGAGTCAGCTCTCCTTGCGGTGGCAGCTTCTGGCTCTGGGATCTCAGCAGGAACCTCCTTTGTTCTTATCTTTCTGGCCTTGCCAGCAGATAAGAGGAAGCAGGGAGGCACCAACTTGCATCTTGCCTCCGCAGGATACAATGGTATCATCCCCCAGCCTTCCATACTTAGCTGGAGAGGTTTGGCCACAGGCCAGATCTTCCACCAGTGAACACTTCTGAGCACTCTCTTCCGCTCTTCTACAGAGCAAGCAGCTCTGGGGGAAGGGGCTTGCAAAATGTTCCCAAAGCAATATCGATTGTCACACAGTTAGCACCCATCAGTTGCCTCCTTGACAAGTCACTCAGAGTCTTATCACAAGAAAAACCTCAGGAAGCAAGCTTTGAGCCAAAAAAAAACCAAAGAAGGATTCTCACAGTGTCATCTGCAAACATATGGAGTGTGCATTCATTTCCATCATCTAAGTCATTAATGAAGATGTTAAACAATATTGGCCCCAGTATTGACCCTTGGGTGATTCTATTAATGCCTGGCCTCTAGTTGGACGTAAAGCCACTGGTCACTACCCTCTAAGCCTGGTAGTTCAGGCAGTTTTCAGTTCACTTCACTGTCCACTAATTTGAGTTTTCAAAGATAATTGAAAGTGGTCTTAAACTAACATCAGACAGCTTCTTCCGTCCCTGTGGATGATACTTGACAATCTATGGATCATAGATGAAAGGACATCCTTGTCCAGGCTATTGAAATGTTCTTTTATGGTATCTTCTCCTCTGAAGGTAATTCTTTCATCCTAGAACATTTATACAGTGCTCTTTTTTTGTTGTAAGTGAATTTAGGTTGATGTAGGTGAAGACTATGAGCCTTTCTCTCTCGTGAAATGGTGGAGATAAATTACTGATAGTATCTAACATCCTCTATGTATAAATTATTTCAAATTATCCCATTGTTTCCTCTGTTCTAATCTTAAAATGGAAGCATGGAAAAATCCACTGAAGGAAAACTACAGACAACTGTGACCGAATATACATTTTATGATTATAGTGAATCATAAAATATGGTACTAATGCTCTGTAATAAATACTTGGGGCTCATTAAAAAAGAAAAAAGAAAAAGGATTTTTTTTTCACATCAGAAAACGTCAGCATTAGAAAACACCAGAAAACATCAGAAAAGAGAAGTGTCTTTCTTTCATAAGCTTCTCAGCATTACTCAGAGTTTGCTTAAATTTTACACTGCCTTCCAGACATCTAGATAGGATATTTAAATTCTCATTTTCTGAGCAACTTTCAGTTCTGATATTATGGCCTACCAACAATCAGCCAATGCTGCACAGCAGGCAATGCTCACTGCTGATGGTTACGGAAGGGAGACTAAAACAAAGCTTGTATCTGTCAGCTTATTCACAATTATATGGAGATATTGTAAATGAAATTATGAACTTTAAACCATTTGAATTCACAATTCTGAAACAAATTTAGATATTGTTTCCAATCAGGTCTCCCTTATATGGCATTTCTTAAGCATCATTTGTTTAGAGAACTTTTGCATACAGATTTTCCAAAAAAGCAAGCTCCATCTTGGAGTACTGCACAACCTGTAGTAATTTTTTAAGGACTGTGCTTTTTCAAAGCATGTTTAAAGAATGATTATGAGATACACCTAAAAAAGTAGGAGAGCTAATAGATTATTAATGACTGCATTATTATTATAGACAACTAACTTTTAGATAGCTACATTTGAGAGGTATATGACATAGAATGTTCCTCTAAATAATGAATTTGAGGGAAAGAAATATAATATAGAACATATATCCAAAGGTTAAATGTAGAGGATTTTAGGCTGATTGTAGAGCAACAGGGAATTATAACTGAGCAGGAAAGGAGAAAAATTATTGTGAAACATTCATTCCATTTGAATCAGTATTTATTCCATCTTGTCCATGCCCATTTAAGAAATCATCTAGTCTAAATCTGCCATAAGACAAGATTGGCTTTACATCCGTCATTCCTGCCAAGTGTTTGTCTCACCTGTTCTTAAAGGTCTCCAAGGAAGCAGGCTCCTTAAACTCCTCATGCAATCTATTCCAGTTGTTAACTACCAGTTTTTCAAGAAAGTTTTTCTTAGTGTCTAAATCTGAATTTGGTTTTGTACAATTTGAGCACTAGCATGCTTCTTGCATTATCTACTACAGACATAGAACATCAATTAGTTTCAGTGTTTTCAGTGTGCATATTTGAAGACTATTACCAGAGATAGGATTCAGCCCTCACGTATAGGTGTTCATATGTGATGTATGTCAGCTCCCTTTATAGTTGTTTATGAAATAAAATGTGATTCCCTAGAGAGTGCAGAGTGCTCACGAGGGAATGACAGGCATGACAAGTCGAAAAATACTCTCCTGGAACACCAGCTGCAAGTGAGGTAGGGCATGTGAAAGCTTTTTAAACAGACTCAGTTTCCTGGGTTTGGGTGACTGGCCTATACCCTTAGCAAATACAACCAACAGTACAGTAAATATCATAGAATAAGAGAATCATTAAGGTTGGAATAAACCTCTAAGATCACTTAATCCAACTGTCAACATATTCCCACCATGTCCACTAAACCATCGCCATCAGATGTGGCACCCTTAGAGCTATATATACCCGTTTCTTAAATACCACCACTTCTCTGGGCAGCATATTCCAATGTCTGACCAGTCTTTCTGAGAAGATATTATTTCAAATATCTCACCTGAACCTCCATTGGCATTACATGAAGCCTTACCTCTCTTCCTATCACTGTTTCCTAGGAGAAGAAGCTGACACCCACATTGCCACAACGATTTTTCAGGGAGTTATAGAGGACAGGAAGGTTTCCCCCTAGCTTGCTCTTCCCCATGATAGACAATCCCAGTTCCCTCAGCTGTTTCTCGTAAGACTTGTGCTTCAGACTTCAGCAGCATTTTTGCCCTTCTCTGAAAACACTCCAGAGCACCAGTGTCTTTCTTGTAGTGAGGTGCTCAAAACTGAAAACAATACTTGAGGCGCAACCTCACCAGTGCTGAGTACAGAGGGATAATCACCTCCCTTGTCCTGCTCACTGCACTCTTTCTAATACAAGCCAGGATGCTTTGGCCTTCTTGTCCACCTGGGCAAATACTGTCTCATGTTAAACTGGATTTTGACAAATATCCCCAGATTCTTTTCCTCTGTGCAGCTTTACAACCAATCTGCCTCAAGCCTATAGTGTTGTATGGGGTTGCTGTGACCAAAGTGCAGGACCTCGGGTGAGTGCAGCATGTGCTCGGCAATGCAAGTGCAGCATGGGCTCGGGTGAACCTGATGAGGTTCAACACGGCAAAGTGCAAGGTTTTGCATTTGGGCCGGAAGAACCCCAGGCACCTGTACAGGCTGGGAGGAGCGGTCCTTGAAAGCAGCTCGGCAGAGAAGGACCTGGGGGTCCTGATGGACGAGAGACTGAATATGAGCCAGCAGTGCGCTCTGGCAGCTCGAAAGGCAAATGGGATCCTGGGCTCCATCAGGAGAGGGGTGGCCAGCAGGGACAGGGAGGTGATAGTCCCTCTCTACTCGGCTCTTGTGAGGCCCCATCTGGAATACTGTGTCCAGGTGTGGAGCCCTCAGTACAAGAAAGACATTGAGATTTTGGAAAGGGTCCAGAGGAGGGCAACTAAGATGATCAGGGGGCTGGAGCACCTCCCCTATGAGGACAGGCTGAGGGAGTTGGGCTTGTTCAGCCTGGAGAAGAGAAGGCTGCGGGGTGACCTCATTGCAGCCTATCAATACCTGAAGGGAACCTACACCCAGGAGGGGAGTAAACTCTTCAAAAGGGCTGATAACAGCAAGACTAGGGGAAATGGTTTTAAGTTGAAGGAGGGAAGATTTAGGTTGGATGTTAGGGGGAAGTTCTTTACTAGGAGAGTGGTTAGGCCCTGGAACGGGCTGCCCAGGGAGGTTGTGGATGCCCCGTCCTTGGACGTGTTTAAGGCCAGGTTGGACGGGGTCCTGGGCAACCTGATCTGAATGTGTATGTTTGGTGGCCCTGCTAGGCAGGGGGGTTGGAACTACATGATCCTTGGGGTCCCTTCCAACCCGGGTGATTCTGTGATTCTGTGATTCTGTGATTCTGTTACCTGGCACTTGGTCTTGAAGCTCATGCAATTAGGCTCAACCGATCAAATCAGCCTATTCAGATCCCTCTATAGAGCCTTCCTACAGTCAGACAGATGAACGCTTTCCTCCAACTCGGTGTCATCTGCAAACTTACTAATGACGCATTCAATCCCAATAGTCCAATTATCAGTAAAGACATGAAACAGGGCCAGTCCCAATACTGACCCTTGTCTCGCTCCAATTTATAGGAGGGAGAGGCGGTTCTTTTATTATCTATATACCCAGCGTGAGATTAAGAAACAATGGTTCAAATGTTGGTCCGACCAGTTTATTACAAATCTTAGTTGGGAAATGGGAAATTATATAGGGAAATGGGGAAGGGGAGGACAGACACTATTATGAATTAGGGCAATGGGGAAGGGAAGGAGGGCGATAGAAAAGATAGAAAAGAAGAAGCAAGGAGTCTTTATAGAAAGCAAGAGGGAGATAGTCACCACCATGGATCCAGCGTGGTTCGTAGTTCAGTCTTTGATCTTCAGTAGCGGTGGGTCGTCAGGCATTGTTCTGTTGATGACAATGAGAAGATGAGAACGACAAGAACAACGACTAGAAAAACAACAACGACAGTGACCATGGCAATGATGGCCCCTTTTCAATAGTTTCAAAGTGGTTGAGTCAGCTGTCTTTGGAGTGACAGCTCAAATCCAAAGTGGTTGAGTCAGCTCTCCTTGGAGTGGCAGCTTCTGGCTCTGGGATTTCAGCAGGAAATTCCTTTGTTCTTATCTTCCTGGCCTTGCCAGCAGATAAGATGGAGCAGGGAGGCACCAACTTGTATCTTGCCTTCACAGGATACAATGGCATCATCCCTCAGCCTCCCATACCAAGCTGGAGCTGCTTAGTCACGGGCCAGATCTTCTGCCAGTGAACACTCCTGAGCACTCTCTTCCGCTCTTCTACAGAGAAAGCAGCTCTGGAGGAAGGGGCTTTCAAATGTTCCCAAAGTTATATCGATTGTCACACGGTTAGCACCCATCTCTTGCCTCTTCAACAAATCACTCAGAGTCTTATCACAAAAAATACCTCAGGAAGCAAGCTTTGAGCCAAAAAACAAAGAAGGATTCTTCTCACAACCCTGAAGAATATCACTCATGATCAGTTGCCAGCTGAATTTAATTCCATTCATCATCACTCTCTGTTCCTTGCCCTCCAGCCAGTCCTCACACATCAAAGAGTGTACCAGTCCAAGCCATGGGCTGCCAGCTTCCCCTGGAGAATTCTGTGGGAGACAGAGTCAAAGGCTTTACTAAAGGCTAGGCAGACTACATCAACAGCCTCTCCCTCATCCTCCAGGTGGGTCACTTGGGCTCAAATAGAAACAATATTTGAACTTGCAAGTATTAAGAACTTCAGTACAATGTGCTCTTAATATTCTGAAACTATCCAAACAGCAGATGTTATTTCTGTGTATGGTACAAATAAGTTTTAGGATTCACAGCAAAGGGCAGCTAATTCTCTAACTGTAGCTAGGAATCTTGCTGAGTTGTGAGGTACTTTTCCATTCCAATTTTCATTTCTATAAAGAAATTTAGAATTATTTTAGGTAGAGATTTTACAGTTATTTGACTCTTAGTTTAAGGTAGCATAAGAACATACACTGATGATGAAACTAGGCTAGACTTATAAACAAACTAGAAATGTTTCAAAATCTTTGGTCTCATAAGTTACCTTAGTTCTCTAAGGAAAGAAAGTTTTTAATATCTGTGTCAGAATTTGGCTACCTATATTTTCTTTAAAAAGCATGATTTTGAAATCAAATAATATTTAATGGAATTAAACTATCAAAGTTCTTTGCAATGCTTTTGTATGTTATATTGTTTTTAAATAATGATATATTATTTAAATTTTTACAGTGTGACACTGATGTAAAAAAAAATATATATTTATAATAGAGTAGAATTAGAGAATGTCTTGAATTCATTGTCTTGAATTAGAGAATGTCTTGAATTCATTGAACCAATTTTTCTTTCTCATAAATTCCAAATATCATACTTATCTGTATTATTGTCATTGTGAATTTACCGACTTTATTTCATTTTCAACAATTTGTGTGTTTTCAAGGTTCCACTGTCTAATAAAACCTTCTTAAGATGTGATTTTGCTAACATGTATACAAAGCACAATAAAAAACAGAACGTGTTGATTCAATTATTTAACAGGAAATATTATCTTAACTCCAAGTCTCTTGTTTTTTTAAGTAATAATGTATTTATGAGCAAGATTCTGCTATTTAAAACAGACTTTGCTAGAATCCCACAGCAGCTGAAAATAGGAAGGACTCTGTTTTGAATGAACAGGGAAGACCACTTGCTAAGATAATTGCCAATCTAGCTTGTACCCAGCATGTACAGCACAAGATGTTTATTTATCTGCAGTTTCTTCCCTATAGGCCCTCACATAACTGTGTTCAGGTGCTAATTTTGAACACTGAAATGTACAGGCAAGTTAATGAGAAGGTTTATTGTTGTGGATGTTTAGTGGGCAGGAATACAGAATAGCAGAGGTCACAGGTTACCAGCTGAACTCTTCTGCTGAAAGGAAGGAAATAAGATAAACATTTATTGCTGATGCTACTGACTTACCTGATTGGTAATAATGGTGTAGATGATGTCAGCTTATTTTACATATCAAGCAGACTGCAATCTCTGTGAGGCATGAAGGTCAGGAAATGCAGAAAAAGTGTATTCCATGTTCTCACTACTTTGGTACAAAATCTTGTAAAAATAGTTCTGCAGAAAATCACCTTAAGCAGAGTGAAAAATGAAACTAGATCTGCCTGGTAATATCTCGTTCAAAGTTTTGATACTATTTTATTCTATTTTATTTTAGGAATTACTAGTGCTGAAAATGTTTGTGGGTTTTGTTTGTTTGTTTGCTTGTTTGTTTTAAAGGTAGCATTATTAAATATTTTAAATTGCCAAAATAAAACAAAGTTTTTCTTTTCTTTTTCTCCTCTTAGCTTTGACTTTAGCCAATTTGGACTGAAATATTATCATCTGAATTCATGCATATATTTGAATTTTTGGTGCTGTTTGTACTAAAATTTCAGATGAAAGGATTCAAAAAACTTCTTTAGTGTACAAAAAGTACACTGTAGCAGAAGCCATGACCACAGACTGTAAATAAAACTTCCATCTCTCCCAGAGGAAAGAGGAAATCCAGGCACACTTTCAACTTGGAGACAACTATCTCCTGGATGTCTTCTAACACTGTGTCCCATTAATGTTAGGTGCACATATTTGCCCATGGAGGCAAATTGCAAACTTCTGGGTGAAAATAATAAATGGAAGAGTGTGAATTTGTCAACATATGCTAGAAACTGAGTCTGTGTCACTACAGATATGTTAAATGTAGATTTCAGATAAAAGGCACATTTTAGACACAAGGTAGATTTTTAGACCAAGAGTTCAAGTAATGAAATGGAAATTAAAGTAGAAAACAAAACACAGCAATTGTATTAGTTAAGAATATAATAAACAAAATATTTTAACAATAATTTTATTTCTGAGACAAAATCCTCCAGATTATGTCCACTTTTTATGGCCATTATGTCAGCATGTAAAAAAACAATCAAGCATTCATCATCATCCCAAAAAGAAAGAAATAGAACAAATCAGAGCAAATCAGAGCAGAGGCTAGTCCAAAGTCCAAAAATAAAGTTTCATACCATTACTCATTTTAACAACCTACACTCCTGCCCTTTGGCCTTGCTAGAACATGCACAGCAGTACTGCAATCTGCAGCCTCCTTCTTGTGGATTCTTCACAGAATTACCACTATGTCATTTTATCTCAACCAATGAATATTGAATGTGCTTTTTTTTCTATTGAGTGTGATGGAATTGAAGAAACTTGCTGGAACTGGATTTTATTTGATTTATTTAATTATTAGATAAGTATCATGCACTTCTCTATTCCACACTAGTGTGAGAAAGAAATGTCATTGCTGTTGCTGTTTTACCAGTTGTAATGCCATAACATTGCAGTAACTGAACACGGGTGCGCTGTGCTGACTGCCGTACATCTAAGAAGTAAAGACTTGGTGAATGCTTCAGAAAACTCACACTGCCAAAGAAAGGAAGCATGGCTTAGACCTGCACCGATTGTGACACAGAACAAGAGAGTATATCAGAAGTATCAGCACTTCTAATGGGCAGTATCCCTCTATAAAGTGTTCTGTTTGCAGGAAATGGGATGGGACAGTGTTAATGAGATGCTTATGATGACTTTTTACTCTTCCTATCTTCTTTACACTCAGTTACAACTGAGACATCTTTCCCAAAACTCAGCAACAACAAATTTTCAACAAAGAAAGGGCAACAGTCAATGCAGGACACTTTGTTATTCACACATTAGTTTGTAGTACAGGTTCTCATACTTCACTCATGCTGCTGCTTACAGCCATTTCACCTGACTGATAGGCCATGCACAATTGATATAGAGCCTGTTTTTAATGAGATATCTTGGGGCAGGGAGCCAAATGTTTTTATATGCAGTATTTAGCATACAAAGGATCAGGGTGATGAAGCATTCTCTAAAACGCTCAGAGGTTACTAATGCTGATAGTTTAGGAGCTATGCTCATAACCAAGAAGTTTAATCTGCCACAGGTCATTTGGTAAATTCAGTTCCGAAAGGATTAAAATAATAAAAAAAAAAAAGTGAACTGTTCTGTACTTCTCTTCAGCCTGGCTTCAAGATGACTTCCAGAAGAGCAGCCCACAGCCACTAGTCTGGAAGGTCTGCCTGGGAGGAGTGAGCCATAGCTTCAATTCCCTTTCAGCCCAAACCCAAGGAGCTCAATCTGCCATTTGTTAGATCATGCCCTTATTATAGGATTGCAGATCCACACTATGTTTTTGCTTTTTATAGCTCCAGGCATCTTTCATTCTTTTGATACCTAAGGGTCTACAGTCAATTGGAGACATACAGGTACGTTTTTGGTAATTGCAGCTGCTGGCTGAAACGGTTCTTGTGGACACATGGATTTGGACACATGTAAACTGACAGAAAACAGATCGGAATCCCTCTATCTTTATTTACTGGATTAGACAACTGCAGAAAGGGAGGATGGTATCAGCAGTTCCTTTCTGGAAAAAGAAAATTACCATAAGGGTCTTTGTAGTTCTCTGGAGGAGGAGAATATCTGAGCATTAATAGTTGAAGGCAACTTCATGTTATTCTTTATGCAGCACCTAACAGAAATAGGACCTATATATGCCACTGTTTGTATCTCCTCTTAGTTCTGACAGGTTTTAAATTTCACTATGCCATGGGCTGTCAATTTATGGCCCACATCTTCCTGTGCATTTCAAAATCACCTAAGCTTGAGCCTGAATACTGTAGCAGTTAGAGGATTAATAATAGTGTAAAATAAAATTCCATAATAAAGCACTTAATTGATCTAACATTTGATACAACATTAAAGAGGTGAACACGTGTTAAAGAGTTCTGTTAAACTAAATCTTTAGTAGCAGCGCATTTACTTTTCTCCTTCATTTCTCTAAAACATATTGATTCAGAATACTAGAATATTAAAAAGTAAATTAATTAAATTTAAAAGTAAATAAGCAATTCAGTGTTTGGCTTTCTGATAGGGTAAACTGTAATTCTAATAGCATGGTAAAATAGAATGCTGAGACTGAAAATCTACAAATCATAACATACGAGTTGTGGTGCTGTGGACAAGGAGCTGTGTTTACTCAAAGTAAAAAATTTATGACATGAGACTAATGTCCAATTAAATTTTAAAAATAGTGTACAATTTAAAATTGCTCTGCTTAATGCTTATCACCCCCTGCATAGTGCATTGTTTAAATACGTTAGGACAGAATATTTCATTAAATATTTATTAGTAAATTCAATCACAGCAAATTATTTCCCCCTCATTCAATGTATAATAGTGCTGCAATCAAACTTCTTTTGTTTCTAAATAATCACTGCATCAGCAATCTCTAATTATATATAGGGCTGCTGAAAAATTAGAGATGTGAAAAAAGAGTCACCTCCTTTGGTAACTAGTTCCCCTTCATTTCTTCAGAACAATTAAAATACCCATCTGCATTAGCAAGATGGAGCATTCTGAGAAATAGGTCTCAAGTAGCAAGCTTCTGAAAATGTATTAGTTTTGTTTTATTTTGTGTGTGGAACTAGAATTATTACATTTCTTTATAAATAAACCGGGAACATTCTAAGACAGTTTTTAATGTTAATTAAAGTTTTTTTATTCTTCCTCAAAAAATGACATTGACTACATAGTTTAGGAAGAATTACAGATATCTCTACATCTTTTCTTCAGTAGAATAAATCTGGTTTAAGATTTTTTGTTGCTTCAGAAAGTCACAACTGCATTTGGAGGACCGTTTGCAGTACAGGGTTTTGGGTCACACCTAGCTAATATCTGAAAGCCACAGGCAGAAACACAAGCCAGTATTTACAAGTCTGTTACTGATCTGGATCAGCTTGTCACGTTGAGCCAGAAAAAAGCCAAGTGTGCTTTGAGAACCAGGATACCTTCAAGCTTGATAACTTCTGTTCAGATGCCTGTTCACAAGGCTAAATTTGAAGCTAGCTACAAGATTAATATTCATATTAGTATAGTAATAATATCAAAAGTAATATAATTAAGGACAGCTAGGTATCAACAAAAAATTTTGAACATATAAGGCATATAACCCTTTTTTTTGCCTAAATGTCTTGGAAAAGAGCTCCTTTTGAAAATGCTGACTGTGATTAAGTAAACTAAAATGTGACAAATATATGTTGTAAGGTGAATTACTTTCTTTTTTCTAATTGGTTTACAATTTCCTCTTTGAATTACTTCTACCAGTCATGTCTTGCCAAAATCCGTGATAAAGTTCCCGAAAGCAAGGAGTGTATTTTCAGTATCTATCATCCAGAGGTCAGGATTGGTATTACTAGGTGTAGTAGTAATTCATACAAATGACCTTGTTTCTTTCAGGATTTATTCTGTAGAATTGCTCATCATAACTTTGTTCCATCACAATAGTGGGAGCACCAAAGATGGAGATTACCTTGTTTACTTATGTAAAAGCATTCAAGGACAGGATTTGTGAACTGTCTAAGGTATCTCCAGGTATCTCCATTGTTTCAGACATGAAAGGCAAATGAAAAAGCAGAATTTGTTACTATTTTTTCTGGCAGTAAGAGAAAAAAATAGACAATGGAGAAATTTCAAATATTTTAGTGCAATCATAGCATAAAATGTCAAAATTTTTGCAAGCATCAGAAAAACTCCCTGTAAATAGAACGTATTCACCCAACCTGATGATACAATTAAACAACAGAATGTTGTGTACTCAACACTGAGCTGAGCATGTGTTCGCACAGATAATGAAAAGTAAGATATTCAAGAAACAAAATTTGTTTGATTTAGTATACATGAAATATGGAGTAGCTCACTGAAGGATAATTCTCTGTTTTCAAATGAAGACCCAAATGATGTTCAAAATCTCCATTGATTTCAAACCTTGTTTCTTTAGTAATAGCAGTGCAAGATATTTATAATACTGTGAAAGATGCTCTGCACAGAAGCACTCAGAACTGCTTTTGAGGATTTCTTGCCATGGCAAACCTATCTCAAGGCTTTAATTCACTTTATTTGTTAACATATTTTGTTAAACTTTCAATGACAACCATACAACAATTTGAAATACTGATGATACTTCTCATTAACTGTGTTTTGTTGTGTTTTTTTTTTTCTTTTTTTAATGAAAAAAAAGGCTAGAGGAGAAATAGATAAATCTAACACCTTCTATGATTTTTTCCCTATGTTTTGCCTTCATTAGGATACACATATGCTGAAACGCGTAACAATAGTAGGAAATTCTGAGTAAATTTACTGGGCTAAAATGGCAAGTTTTTGGCTACAGAGGTGATTTGTGATACAAATAAAATAAATAAATAAATAAATAAAATACATTTGTGATAAGAACTGCCCTATATCAGATGAGTGCCAGTTCCAGCTGCTCCAAAAGGGACTCACTTCTGGGCAGAGCTGAGACATGAGTGGTGCTGGTTGTGCCTTTGGGAAAGCAAATTTAAAGGAAGAAAGAAGTGCTGAAAAACAGCTGCTGGGAAAGAGCAGTGAAAAATATGAAATGGCCATCAGACACCAAGGTCAGTGCAGATGGAGGGCAGGTGCTCCAGGCATGGAACAGAAGCTCTCTGCAGCCCAGGAGAAGCTCACAGAGGAGCAGGCTGATCCCTTCAGCCCATAGGAACCACGTGGAGCAGATCTCCACATGCAGCCATGGAAGAGCCAACGGCGCAGCAGTGGGTGGCCTGGAGGAGGCAAGCCCTCCCAGGAGCAGGGCCCAGGCCAGAGCTGCAACCCATGAAGAGGAGCCATGGTGGAACAGGGGTTAGAGTGATCATGAAGGAGTGGCAGTGATGAAGCATTATAGAGTGACTGCAGCCCTCATTCTCATTCACTATTAAGGGAAGAGGAGGTAGGAAAGGGTGGGTGGGGAGATGTTTTTATTTTGCTTTCAGTTCTCACTGGTCTGGTCTGTTAGTAATAGTCAATACGTTACGCCAGTTTCCCTATATTGAATCAGTTTTTCTTATGACGTTAATTGGTGAGTGATCTCCCTGTCCTTAGGTCAGCTCTTGAGCCATTTTTCATGGTGTTTTGTTCTCATCTTCTTTTGAGGAGGAGGAGTGAGAGAGTTGTGTGGTACAATTTGGATGCTCATCATTGTGAAACCACCAGAAGAAAACCCTTAAAAATATAACTCATCTTTAAAAAAAATAATAATAATTAGTTGAAATGATAATTAACAACTGTGCTTATTTGACCTATCATTCTTAGAGCTCAAAGTCATAAAAGAATGAAACAGAAATGTCAGATAAACAGCAAAACTTCTGGATAATAAATACATTTCCACTACATTTCTTCTCACAACAAGAGGCAAAGAATTGAAACTAATTAGAGAGAATGCAGTTAAAGAGAATCAGTGAGCATGTATTTGCGCCCCTTCTGGGGATCCCTCCCAGAACTAAAACTCATTAAGGAGATCTGGCAAAATTTATTCCCCAAGTCTGATTTGCAATATGACCACCACAGTCACTTCACTGATTTAAGTAAGAATAAACACAGTACAATGACATCGTTAGCAGATTTCTTTGCTGTCATTTCTGAATTGACAAATGAATAGAATAGATACCCCCAAAGCTAAAAGTAGTCCCCAACTCTGTGGGGCTATTTAATAAATAAGTATTGAGGATACAAGCAGGGAGAGGATGAAAATGGTATTTTCTTTTCACGAGAAAGAAAGAATTACCCTTTTATGCAAATATAATGGTAGACAACAAGAAGGAGAAGCCTAAATGTCACTGGTATGCCAGCACATTCTAGTTGCAATTATATTTCAAGTTACTTCTACTACAATTATATTTAAATCTCTTCAGCATAACTGTGATGGAACATGCTGGCGAATACCCACTTTAATTCATATCTATGCAATTCCTCCCCAGTCAACAGACTTGGGCAAGTGTGACTTCAAAATCACTTTTTTTCTTCCAGTTGTTCAAAGATTTGTAATGTATAAATAAGTTGAACAAAATCTTTGGGACTGATATACAGACAAGACATAAATTATCATACAGGCCAACCCTGTGAATGACTTCATTGTTTAAAAAGTCTCAGGAAGGTTTCTAGCAGTCCACTTCCAAAATCAGCAGTTATTTTTGCAAGTCTTGTCCATAATGAAAAATCATGATAGCATTAAATCATGATAGTGTTTTCAGACAATATCTACCTCAATCCCTTGAATAGTTTTCCATCTTTTAAATCTAACTGGAGATTTTCACTGTTTTTAATACATTTTGAATATGGGTTTAGAACAAAGGTAAATAACAGAAAACTGAAACTTTATTGGAAACTAGATAAGCCTCCCACAAGTCATTAGTTGTCTGTATTCACCTCAAGGGTGAAGTAAAAGACATTGAAACTCTGGGAGGTCATACTACAGTTTTGCAGTTTTGCTCAGACAGACTCACTGAGCCTCAGGCAATACACTTGTTATAGACACTTTCAGCTCTGCTCAGTTTGTGTTTTGTTTAGTTGATTTAACAGATGTGCATAGCTTGCAATCATGCTTTTGTATTTATTTCATTCTTCAGTTGTCTGGAGACAAGATAAATGATGGTTGGTCAGTTCTTCCTTAGGCAAACTTAATAAAAATTTGACTATATACAATAGTATTGCTTTGGCTATTAAAGCCCAAATTTTGTATTTCTTCCTTTCATTGCCTTTCTGCTCCTCTCAAAACAGTGTCCAGAAAAACTGTCTGCTTTAATCGATATTTCTTTATTCTCAAATTTTGGCAAGGAGGGAGAATCAAAACAGTGCATTTTCTGAACAAGTTCTCCACACAATCACAGTATGCTAAATCTTATTAGCGTTCAAATACTGCTAAGGCACAGAGAAGGGTTCTCTGCAGAAATGAATTGCAACATGTTTTTCGTTCAGACAAGGCCAAGGGTTGTCAGTATTGGTTAGTTGTCCTCATTCAGATGCTATATATTTTTAGTATCATTCTTGTAGAAAACAGTGCATATCTCTGAGGGGTAATTTTGTCAGGTTATTGTGATTACTGGAGCCTGACTATTTCAGTGGTCTCCTGTCTTCTGGCCACAGAATATCTGCACTCTGCCTGTTTTAAAACCAGCAGGACTACTATCCCTGTCTGAAAACCTTTGACACTTGAAATGTATTTGTGAATCAAGCTTCAAGCGAAGGGATTTCTGCTTTGACATATGCCAGGGACATCAAGTAATCAAAAAGCAGGAGAACAAAATAAAATAATATCACAGTATAAAATTATGTTAAAAAGTAGGAGCAATGCTGTATCTCTCTCCATAAAGCCATTAGTGGCTAAATACTGTATTAAAGAAACATGTTTCCTTAGAAATGCTTTTCTGTTCTTCAGTCAAAGTAGAGCTTATTTCATCATTTTTTTTCTACTAAAATACATGCTGTCAATAAGGCATCCAAGCATAACCAGGAGAGTGTCTTTAATAAATCAATAGCTTAAAAAAAAAACACAAATATGTCAACAGACAAAAGGAAACAGAACAAAAACAGAAAGAAACTGTGTGGTATTACCATAGGCTGTCTGATCTGTATCAGCTTGCTCTTTATTATTTATTTCACCAAGGAGAGATATGAGGCAGAAGGAGCATTACTTTGTAGACCAGCCTGGGAGGACATGGCAATTCAGCAGCCTTCACTCCTGGCAGAAGGTGGGTGTGTTTCTACCATGTCATGCTCCTCGTTACTATCTTCACTGTCTCTCACTTTGGAACTTTTCAGAAGTTCTAATTTTCACTCTTCATGTGCTTGTTGCTCAACAGTCTATAATTTTTTGTATTCTCCTTCTTTCTTACAGCTTAGGCAGTCATCAGATGACTACTAGAACAGCTGTTGAAACATGCATCACATTGAAATAATCCCATATCAGGGCACAAGGTGAAGTGTTGAGGCTCTACAACTTCTTCTGGACAATGTAGTGGCACAGTTGTAGTGGCACAGAGAATCCTGTGAAATTAGTGTTTGTGAAAGGACCGTCAGAAAGCTCCCCCATGGCCTCCCACTTTTGACTACATCTGAGCACCATTTGTAAAGTCATGGTTTTTGTCACTCAATCACAGATGATTGCAGACAAATAAAGTTTTGGTAAGCAGGAAATAACTTTACATGAATGCCAGTACTTTCTTCATTTCTGTTTTAGTGACATTTTGGTCAACAGGGTAGCAAATATATGGGGGCTGCTTCAAAAATAATGCCTCCTATTTTATTATGCTGGCGCACAACATCAGATATGAATGCTGGTGGAATGTCAGTAGAGGCTGAAACTTCCTTCCAGTATTCCATTCCATCTTGTTGTCATGCAACAGATGGCAGTGGAGCGGCAGTCTGAGACAATGGTGGTTCACATGGTAGTGCATATGAAACAAAGGGGGTGGAATTGAACTCCTCCACGAAGAAAAAAAATGCCAGCACTGACATTCATTGATGCTTGCAGAATGTTTATGGAGACCAAATGGTGGATGCGAGTACAGTGAGGCAGTGGGTGGTGTGTTTCAACAGTGGCAACAGTGAAATGGAAGACAAGCTATGTTCTAGAAGGCTGTCACACCATGAAATGAAGAGTGTCATGATCCATTCAAATTGACAAATAGTGCTGACTATGTTGAAAACAAGTGTTTGGTAGCTGAGAATTTGCTCTAATTGTGTTATTTTTCTCTTTGTTAAGTTTCTCTTTTTTCTCTTTTTTAAGTTTCCATGAACGTAAATAGGAAACATTACTTTGGGATGACAACCTGTCACCACAAGTTGAAGCAGTAGTTTTTTTCTCTCTAAATTAAGTTGGCCTGAGTATAAACAAACATGAGGCTGTCAGTAGAGAATAAGATGCATGGCAGGCATATTCCGTGGACATTGTTTGCATTTCCTGTATTGCTGATCCATTAGAAAGAGATATAGCACAAGGTTTTGTTATCATTGAGCATATCTCAGACAATGGATCTCAGTAAACCTGAAGAGTACTCTTATTAAAGTCTCTAATACATAAAATATATTTATGAAATGTATGAAATGTATCATATTTCTACGTTTTACCTGTCACATTCTGTTTCATTTCACTTATCTTCTCTCAACATAAGAGACATTATCAAACTAAGAATAGCTGTATCTCCTCCAAAACCCAAATTAGTTTGAAGTCTACCTTTCCGTGGGGAGCAGCGTTTCACCTTTGAAAATCATAAAGACACTTTAATAAACCTGCATTTATTTAATTTTTTTTTTTTTTTTTTTTTTTTTTTTGGGTTTGTACCTTAAAAAAAGGATAATGCATCCTCTCAAATTATCAGAATGAGAAACATCAGACACAGAGGTCATATGTCCCACCCAAGACAGATTTTTCTGATTTAAAACAACTGGTAGAAATTTAGCTTGATAGCTGATCATATATTTTCAAGATAGACTTTATCAAAGCATGACAGCAGCTGTGAAATCTCAGAGTTTCTCCTCTCTCCTTTATGACACCTTGATAAGGCAATTATAGCATAATTACCTTAACAAGTGGCATTACAGGAAATTATTGTCATTCTCCTGTTAAAATAACACATAATCATCAGCAAGTGTATTCTAGAATCCCCAATCAGCATGTGATTAACTGGAACTAGAGCAGAAAAGAGAGTGTGACAGGAGGGCAATAAATGACAAGTTGCTAGAAAAGATTTTTATATATGTATAGATAGATAAATAGATTTCATTGGGTATTAAGATAGTTGTTTTCCTGATCATTAAAAAAAAGGGAGGGAGGGAGAGGAAATGAAGAAAAGAATTACCCTATAAAGCTGTTATTATTTGACATGTAGGAAAAAAACAAAACAAAAAAAAATCTCTGAGGAATGGTACTTGAAAATACTTGGGCAAACAGACAGCTTAATTTAAAAATACATGTCTTATTAGCATTTAAATATACATTCTTGTGAACCTGATTTAGATTTTTATATGCTTTTGCTCTATTTTTTACTCTATTATTTAGGTTTGGGTCATACTGGATGAAAAGCTGTGTAGAGGAAAAGGATCTGGGGGTATTTTCAACATCCTGTTTAACATGAGATGGCAGTATGCCCAGGTGGACAAGAAGGCCAATGGCATCCTGGCTTGTAGCAGAAATAGTGCAGTCAGCAGGACCAGGGAAGTGATGGTCCCCCCGTACTTGGCACTGGTGAGGCCACACCTCAAGTATTGTGTTCAGTTTTGGGCCCCTCACTACAAGAAATACAGTGAGGCCCTGGAGCATGTTCAGAGAAGGGCAAAAAAGCTGCTGAAGTGTCCAGAGCACAAGTCATATGAGGAGTGGATGAGGGAATTGGGATTGCTTAGTCTGGAGAAGAGGAGGCTCAAGGGAGATCTTGTTCTCTACTATTTCCTGAAACGAGGTTGTGGCAAAGTGGGGGTCAGCCTCTTCTCCCAGTGATAGGATGAGAGGAAATTGTCTCAAGTTTCAACTAGAGAGTTTCAAGTTGGGTATTAGGAATAATTTCTTTTCAGAAAGGGTGATAAAAAAAAGTACAGGCTGCCCAAGGAGGTGGTGGTCTCCCTTCCTGGAGATTTTCAGGAAAAGAATAGATGTGGCACTGAGTTATACTAGTGGATGTAACAGTGATGAGTTGACTGTTGCATTAAATGATCTTACTGGTGTTTTTGAACTATAATGATTCTGTTATTCCATTTTTTTAGATAGACTACCTTACACTCCACATTATTATGTTCTGTTGAGGAAACTGCTTCCAGTTTCATGCCATCTTCATTAAAACAGCCATGTTACTAAACTCCCTTTTCTCTTTCATCATCAGTGAGCTTCTTGAGGTAACTGAAGATCTCAGGTTATAGGCTGCATTTTGAGGGAAATATCATCAAGAATCTCATCCCATCTCATCCCATTTATTCATCCCATCCCAATTTTTACTTACAAAGCTGATGCTGAACATCACATAAACCATTACATAAGGTGTTCTAATTCTTAAAATATTTTTTTACTGATTAATTTGCTACACTTCAGCATGCAGAAAATATTTTCTCCTAAGCATGTTTTTATGTTTTAATAAAAAAAATTCACCACCCAATATCCAACAAATCTGAATAAAGTGAGCTCAGTATTTTATGCCCCCAGGAAGTCAGAATACTCTTTAGTTTTAAAATATGCATTAGACTGAAACATAGTTTGTATGGGAAAAGAATGTAGACAAGAGAGAAAAAGAAAAAGCAGGATTCTAGTAGAAGAGGGGTATCTGTGTACATGGAACGGAAAGGGGAGCACTTCCACACAGTGAAGTGAATATGAAGGCTTCTAAATTGAGATTCTGTGTTTTGTCCCAGAGGTTCTTTTCCTAGCAGACAAGAAAGGATCAATCAAATAGAAATTAAGGAGGCGTTCTTATGGTAAGAAGTCTGTGTAACTTTACATAAAATACGTTTGAAAATGAGACACTTAAGAAAAACCTCTTTTTGAACTTCATTCACTAGCTACTTTTAAAACAAATTTTACTTTGAATGAGTCATGGAGTTTGAAGTCAATTAAATTTATTTGCTCTGATAAGCAATCTGCCACCATGCACACCTACTGAAAAGCTATTTTCGTTCTATGGATAGCATCAGCAATAAAATTATAGGTAACTCCAATCATATATCCAGATTTCTTTATCCACATGATTTAATAGCCTACATTTTGGTGGTAAATACCTTTGATATTGTTGCTATTTTTTTCAAAAAATAAAATATTAATTGCAATGAACAATCAGAAAAAATGCAGGTGTCTGTTCTTAATATACTTTTAGTCATGAAACTCCTTTAATGGAAAATCCTACTGAAATCAGTAGAGTTAGATCCAGTGCTATGTAATTATGATTAATCAAACTTTCAAGAACTTTTGAAATCAGAACTTTTAAGCTTCTTACCTCCCCATCCTTCCCTTTCTCTTTTTCCCTTTTATCCTATCATTGTATTATGGATTTAAGATTCTTTTATCTTTACTATTTAGAAATAATTTTTGTGGGTCAAAATTGAAGAAAAATTTATTGAAGTTCTGCTTTTTGATCATAGAAGCAAAATGAAGAGTGTATACACATAATATCTGCTGCATCTATCTGTTTTGAAGCAATACGGATCTCAAAATGAGCTATATTTCTTTAGACTGCTAAATTATTAATTATTATTATGAGAATGCATTAAGGAATTAGGTAAAGTATAAGGACAACTAAAATCTGATATGTCTCTAATCAACATTTAGTCTTTGCTTACTAAATAAATATAAATACAGAAAAATATGGAAGTCTTTCTATACAGAAAAATATGTTTTAATGTCAGTGAGGACTGTCATTTAACTGAATACCATCAGTTCATACTTTTACTTCCATCTTATAGAACATGCAGAATTTATGTTCTATACATTAAAAGCATGTTGTTGAAAAATCTGTCTATACAATCAGCTATTTTTTCCCTACAATATTTGGCGGGTAAGCATTAATTCCTTAAGAATGTTTTAAAAAGTAGCAAAATTTCTTAAAATTTAACAGCACTGAATGTATGCTTATACAGTTCAATGAAAAGTCTTTCAGAAAGATTTATGAATCATGAAAGAACTCTATCAGCCCATTGTGAGTCCATGTAATTATATATATCTTTGATAATAATATAGAAACCAATAAATATATCATTGTGTGTGTAGGCTGACTGCAGCAGGTCATGATGAAGATTTTGTTAGAAAATATCCCTACAAAGGTGTCCATTCATTTGATTTCATTTGCACATTATTATATTTCAAAGCAAATTAATAACAGTACTGAAAAGAAAGACTAACAAAATACAGGAAGAGATAACTATCTCACAGTCTGGTAGGTATTAACATTAAACTACAGTTTGGATTCTTCCACATTAGTATAACAATTATTTTCTAGATTTTCACTTGTGTAATTGAGAAATGGTCTTGAAAAATGGCTACTGTCTTAGTGCACATAAAGTTAGGCAGAATGGAGGTGTAGTCAATGCTGTGGTTTTATTTCTAAAGAGGAAAAAAAAGCCTAAACTTTTACTAGAAACATATGTGGACAAAATCCAGGTTTATACGATCTTTTTTTATATATTATATCACGCAATGAAGAGATACCGCCTGGAAGTCTCTTTAAACCAAAGCTTCAGTCTTTTCTGTCTTCTTGTTACATTCTTGTTAAAATCTTCTTGTTCACAAGTAAAATTCCGCATGCGTGCCTATGCAGCTTTTCTCAGCTTTTCTCACTCTGTTTAAAATGTCATGTTTTTTTGGTGTTTTTTTTTTTTTTTTTTTTTTTTTTTCAGACCATCATGAATTTTCCATCACTTTGCACGTCAATTTACAAGTAATTCATACATTGTTAATATGTTATAATGCCAGATGGTCTAAATTGTTTCCAAAGAGAAAGGAGATGAAATATTTTGTGTTTTTATTCAGCATAAAGTTTATTTGCATTGGCACAAAGGGATCTTTACATCCATTTATCTGGCAAGGTAAAAAATCTTAGAGCCTGCATTAGCAACATTACATTATATTTCAAAAGAGTAACTAAAAGGACCTTAGAGAAAGAGGCTTGTTATTCTGCAAATCTGTAATGTTTTAAATAAATAAATAAATAAATGAATGAAAAAAATCACCTTTGTGTTTTTGGTGCTACTGAAAGAAAAGGAAAAAGAGGAAAAGAGGAAAAGAGGAAAAGAGGGGACAGCTGTACTAAATCTAACTTGAAAACTGACAAACTAAATTTAGACCTTCAAAAACAATTCAGTTACACATATGCTTTATTTCATGTGTATGTTTTTAATATATATGTTTGATAATAACATATATATAAATATATATGCTATACATTTATTGAAACCTTAGATACAGGGAGGAGTATATAAACAGTACAAAATATAGCTACAGTGTTACAGTGAGGGTCCTAACTTGATAATTTTTATGGCAATTAAGACCCAAAAGCTCAAGATAATCCTGGGATAAATAATGCTTATCACAGCACAGACAGTTAGACTTAGTCAGGTTAGTAAGAGAATGAGATTTGAATTGCTTCTGGGCTGTGTGGATTTCTCCTCACATATGGAACTTTGAAAAGCCATATTTGCTATCTGCCACGAAGTAAAATTAGTCTAGACCTAATATAATAGAATTTATGCAATTTATTTTTAATTATTCAGAACAAAGTATGAGCTTTTTCTAAAAATCAGTATGTTAAGTCAAAGCATCATGTTCTCTGAAATTATATTCAGGTGATGATAATTGACAATTATCATAAGTAAAGAACTGTCTAGGGTATTCACATTAGAGGTCCCAATTCTCCTTGATTATATGCTGCCAGGGTTTTTTTTATGCTTGGTTTTGTTTTCTGTCTCTAAAATTCTTTTTAAGAGCAGAATTTTCCCCACTGATAAGATGATGAAGGACTCCCAAATCTTAACAAATCAAATCTGGATTTTTTCAATACACATAATTAGAAGCTGAACACTTAAGAATATTTTTCTACTTTGTTGTAAAAATTAGTTATTAGGTTACAAAATGGAAGTTTTTGCTCAATTGCTTTCTTTTATCTAGTTAGTTTGGTTTTAGTTTATAAACAATTCCCATTGATATCTTTGCTGTGTGAAGCGTCTAGCTTTGCATTTGGCATGTTCTAAATGCATGCATAGGCAAATACAAGGAGGAACTGTGATTCATAAAAGAATAAAAATGTCAAAGTCTTTTGAGTATAGAAGAATAACTGACACCTGCTTTAGAATAATCTATGTAGAAAACATTGGCATTTTATATGGAAACAACACTGAAGAGCTAACCAATGAATATATGGTGAATATTGCCAAGACGGTGATAGAGAAAGTCTATAAAAAGAAACAAGTAAACAGACATCCTACAAATGCTTTTTTTTTTTTTTTTTTTCCTGCTTAAGTGAGCTGCTGGTGTATCTTGCTATAAAATATGACACAAATTCTACCTTTGAAAAACTGCCACCCCTGACTAAGTACATATGCAGACAACTATGTCTCTTTCAGATATACTGAGGAGAAATGGTTAAGATCTTACTCTCTCCCTCAATTCTCATATTTAGTCCTGTAATGTTGTGAAAACTTTCTGGTTAAAACCTTGTAAATGTGCCAAGGATTACCTTAAGAACTTCTGCATTCAGGTTGTCCATCTATAAAATGGTCATCTTTTTGTCTGTTGACTTCTAAAGCATTGAAGGAGATTCTTCTTCACTGTATAGTGACAAGGTACTTAGTGAAATATGCCTGCAGTATCATCTGGATTATTAAGTACTATAGTAGTAAGTACTATATTACAAACTATAAAACATGCAGGAAGCATCATATAATTTGTAAATGTAATACAGTTCAAACACAGCTCAAATTGATCACTCTAACATAAACAAAATGAGATCTTGCTGATTATTGTGCAATTGGTTGAAAACAGAGACTTTGATAAATAGTAAGTATTGCCACAGATGAAACAAAGAACTATCAATATTACAAAATTCTGCAATAATCAAAAACAGTGAACACACGTTAGGAGTTAGGCAGGAGATTGTTCCATAAAGGATTATCTGTGGGCAGTAGGAGTCAAAGAATGGACTTCAAAATAACATAAAGTTATTTAACGTTCTTCATTAAAAAAAAAAAAAAAAAAAAAAAGGCACAGACATTGAACATATCTTTTCCTGAAATCTATTATGAAACTGAAGTTTCTATAATGTAAAGAGATATTACATTTGCATTTTGTGCATAAAATCATGTTTTTTCCAATTTTTAATGATGTAGATCATGAGGAAAGAAATGCTTCCTACTTTGTTCCATAAAAGAATACAAAAAAGAGCAGAATAACACTATTTGATAGAGGAGATTCTCAGCTACAAAACACAATTTTTCAACATACTCACCATCATTACTTATGTCCTTTTTCAAGCGATGAGCAAGAGCATGCATTTTGCCCTCAAAAAAAACTGCACTAGTGTAGGTGACCCATTGCAAGGAAAATGTTGACCTCAGTCCAGGCAGATGAAAATCAGAATTAGCAAAATCCAGATTATACGGTGAGTGTGGTAGGACAGTCCAGCCAAAACTGGCAACGGTCTACATGGTCTTCAAACTGGTATGGGGCCTGGAATTATCATGTTGCAAGAGAAAGATTTTCTTCTCTGCCTGGTTCTGGAAGTCTGAGCCTTCAGCTTAGTCAGTAGCAGTTAAAGTTGATGGTTTGACAAAATTCTAGAAAATACAAAAAAAATCCTTTCCTATCCCAAAAGACAGTGCACGTCACTTTTCCTGCTGATTTCTAAATCCTTTATTACTTTTTCTTCAATGAGGAGTTCACATCACCACTCCACAAACTGCTGTTTGCATTCACATTGCAACAAAACAGTGAGATAAGGAAGGAATTCCAAGAAAAGTCAATGGTATTTAGTCAAACCACAACCTATTGGTGCATATTTTGGGAAAAACTAAAATCTTGTCACTGAAAGTGTTTTGGACAGTTATATCTTTTTTTCAAAATTACATGATCTTTAGTTAATTTTTGGTTTTCAGATTCATTTTTGAAAGGCATCAGAAAAGAAATGATAATGAAAAAGACTGTTTAAAACAAGAATTAGGAGAGTTATCAATCAAAAAATAAACAATAGGTGAAGATGCTTTGACACTAGACAATGAGAGAGGTGGACAGTCAGCACATGACTTTTGGCTTTATTAACAAGTCAAACAGTAAAGGGTTGTGCACAATTTACTTTCCCACCAACTACATGATTTGTTTGATTAAATACAGGTCTCTGATGTGTTGCTGTGCAAATACAAGCTGCTAGGCCTCTTTATACTCTAGATCCCTTTTATGGTTGTCACAACTAATTTACTGATATTCAGCTTGTAGATAAGGCATTCTGACTTTATATATCTAAAAGCAGGTGTCTTCATGCGCATATGATGCAGTAAATAGTACTTAGAATTGTGTTCAGCAGACCAGATATAATTGCCTGAGATGCAGACTGTCTCATTAGGCACCTTAGACTTTGACACAGAATTAGATTGTATTGACTAAATGTCCCGTAACTGTAATGGCAGCTTGGACCTCTCCCATAGAGAGCCCTAGATTCACTTGCATGAGGCGAAAAAATTTTCACATATGAGGTCTAGGATGCAACTCATTTCATCAAAGGAAAAATCAAAATATGTATAGTAAAACAAGGCTCTGTAGTGCCTAATTTTCTTTATGACTATGAAGTGAGTCTAGGTCGTGATTAGTTGGATAATGAGAGTTATGAGACAAAATCTCTGGTTTATTAGCCTGACCACTAAGTGAGGATTTTTCAAACCAATTATTCATTTTTCAACTTTTCATGCTCATCTTAGTATATTTATGAGTGGGGCTGTTTAAGTTCTGATTCGTATTCTGTGCAAGAGTTTGAAATTGACCAGATAGTCTGCTTTTGGTCTCCAGGGTAACAGCAGTTTCCCAAAATGACTATACGCCATTCTTAACAAGTATATCAAATCATTGGTCATGTTTCTTATTAGTTTCAGTATACCTCTAAGAAAATCAAGAAATAAAAATGAATCTGAAATGATTTTAGTCTCCTATGAAGTAGATATGTAATTTTATAATAAAAATTATTTTCCTAGATCTGTATAATGTTATATTTATAGAGATGTCTGTTGAAAAACATAATATTCAATGAAATATTCCGTGTTTTTTAATTGAGATAATTTTCACTGTATATTAATAGATGAAACATTTCTTCTCTCACAATTCTGTCCCCTTTTGTTTGCCTAGTTGTGTGTATAATATTTTTAGTAATATATGGTGATTTTCACTCTTCTCATGAAAATAGATTTAAAGCATTAATATAGCCAAAGTATATGTAAGAAATTTATTATCTTCCCTTTGCCATGACCAGCTCATATAGACTCTTTTCTGAAACAAACATTCTGCCAGAAAAAAAAAAAAAAAAAGAAAAAGTTCCTAGGTGGCTTTGAAAGGAAAAGGAATTTAGGATTTTACAATGATTCAGCTGTAAGGGACCTACAAAGATAATCAAGTCTAACTGCCTGACTACTTAAAGGATAATCAAAAGTTAAAGCATAATAATGGCATGATCCAAAGGCCTTTTGAGAAGGATGGGGCATCAACCAATTTGTTAGGAAGTTGTCTGTTCTGTTCCAGTATCTGACAACTCTTACAGAAATTTTTCCAAATACCCAGTCTGAACCTCCTTTGATGAAGCTTTACATCATTCACATGTTCTATTATTGCTTACCAGAGAGAAGATGTCAGCACCTACATTTCTCCTCAGGCAGATGTGCAGACCACCGAGCCTTTTCTCCAAACTAGACAATCCAAATGCCATCAGCCTCTCCTCATGGAACATGCCTTCCAGCATTTTTACCAGCTTTGTGTCCCTCCTCTGGAAGCTTTCAAGCATCCTATCATCCTTTTTATATTCAAGGTTAGTGTGCATCAAAGCTAAATGTAATGGGACAATCAACTTTTTATGCCAACTGGCTATGACTTCAAATATGTCTTACAATCTTATCCCTCCTGCAACAAATGGTGATTTTTTTTTTTTTCTCCTCAGGAATTCTCTGTTTCTACATTAGATTGAGAGCTAGAGCCAAAACATTACTCCCACTTGGCATTTCAGCAAACTGCTTTGCCATAATGCATGCAGATAATTTATCACTGTAGGCTATGGTCATAGTATAAAAGAAAGTGAACCCCAGATGGAAGATGTCTGTTGAAAAATGAAGGAGCAGAGCTACAGTAATAGAGTATTTAGAGAACAGCAATTTGTGACCACTAATGTGACCCTACTCTAGTCCATTCTACCCTGAAAGGAAATAATATTTATGTTTTCCTGAGGAAATTCTTTAATTGTGGAGTTGAGTGGACACATATACATGCACGCACAGATACACACAGTCATTTATAACAATGGAAAACATTGACCAGCCTTAGAGAACTTGTAGATCATCTGTAGTTTAGTGTCAATATTATTAAAGCCATTGTTTTTTTCAATTTCTTATGTTTTGGAAAAGATAAAAGACAATTACAGAGTCGGACTCACATCATAAATGTGACTTTCCCATTATCACAATGTGTGGATAAGAGCAGAAAGAAAGTCCACAAATGAAAAATTTTTTGCCATCACAGTCCTGTTTAAGCATCTTAAACAGGTGAAACTTGAGACAAGTAATATTTAAACAAGACTTCCTTAATGAGTTTAAGATATTTGACCTGTTTACAATGAGAAAATTTATATTAGCTTTTCATAAATAACTTTTTACAGAAAGAATGATATTTACAAAACATAGAAAATGTTCTTCCCAGGATCAATATTACTAATATCAATGGAACAATGGTATTTTCAACTCTTTAATTATGAGCTAGACAGTGAACTACCACAATTTTCAGTAAGCTATACTGCAATAATTTAGCAATGTAAAACCTGCATTAAATAACAGCAATGTTCATTTATAAGCAAAGAATGTGTCATGTTTATTTATTCTCTGATCCCTCCCCCAAAAAAGTCTCATTTGAGAAACTCAATTTATATACTATTATGCTATTTTAAATTATCCAGAGACTGCAATGTATTTTAGTACAATTCATTAATTATTGAAGTCTACGGGTTAGAAGTGAGCAAATTTCTAAAATCATGCAACATTATTAGATTCTTTTTTAACTTTTGCTGATTTCAGCATGCTTGAAGCCACACAACACAGCCTTAAGCAAAATTTGTACAATCTACCAGAAAATGGACAAATGATTATTTTTTCAAAAAATGAATTTTCTTATTATATAACTGTATAGCTGGAGCTCAAATGATTAATGCAAGTACTTTTTTATTCTATTCCTTTTTTTTTTTTTTTTTTAACTTGTAGCTTAAATACAAAGCCAGAATTAACAATTTATATGTAACTTGGGACTGATTGAAGAAATTTCTCTCTTTCAAATATGAAGCAATTAATTCACAGAACACTGAAGCCATTATTTCACGAGTACAGATATGACATGAGGATTTCCTTTTAAATTAATAAAAACAGAAAGATCGTCCACAAATCAACACTATATTTCAAAACATTTAATCATTCTATCACTGGTTCTTCAAGCACATCCATCATTTTTATAACTGCTATAATGAATTTAGAAAACATGACACTTACTCCTGAGCTGATGTGTTTTTAAGATAACCAAAAATTATAGAATCGCAGAATAACCTGAGCTGGAAGGGGCCCATAAGAGTCACTGAGTCCAACTCCTGACTTCTCTCAGTACCACCCAAAAATCTGACCAGATGTCCAAGAGCTTTTTCCAGACACTTCTTGCACTCCATCAGCTAGGGGCCATGAACACTACTCTTGGGAGCCTGTTCCATGCCTACCACCCTCTCAGTGAAAAAGCTTTTCCCAATACCCAACCTGAACCTTCTCTGACTGCTCCATGCTGTTCTTGATTTCTAGTGTTGTCACCTACGAGAAATAAGCTTTGCCTCTCAGCTCCCTGTGAGGATCTATAGACTGCCATGAGGCCACCTCTCAGCTACCTCTGCTCTGGGCCAAACAAACCATGCAACCTCAGTCACTGCTCATGTATTTGTATTTCCCAAAATGCATTTAGTCCAATTACCTAGCCGCATACCTAAAGATACACCAAGGTTAGTAGATTATGAAGTAGCTGAATGTGGAAAATAATGGTCTAACATTTTGCACTTGTCCTTCAATGTTCGAGAAGAAAAGAAAGACAGAGTCTGCAGCAAAGGCAGAAAATCAGAGCACTAGTAATGAGAGGTACAAGGTGGGTTTTTTCAAGTCTGCTTATCAGAGTTCTTTAAATTGTGGCTTCTTCAAAGACATACTGCAACTCTGACCATTAAAAGATGTGAACAAAAACAGATTTTACTCCTAGTTAAATCCTGTTGAAAAAAGAAACAAGTTGTACCCAAAACTGAAAGGACCAAACTTATTTTCCAAATCAAGATCTGCAGGAAGAGCAATGTAATAAACGACATATGTTTATATATTGCTGAGCAGATTCACTTCCTATTCCTAAATTTTCCTCCTAAAGAACAGTCTTAAAACAAGCACAAGGAAAATTCAGGTCACATATATCACTTTCCAATGAAATTCACACTTCTGAGTAACAGGAGACAGAGACTAGATCCATAATTCTTTTCAGCTGTGGAGCTGTTAGAAGCCATGGGACAGATTTCCTCAGGAGTTACATGACAGAAATTGCCTCTGTAATGATCTTAACACTATCATGAATTTGCATTTAATCTAGTCTCATAAAGGAAAGTCTCTGGGCATATGTTCTCCTGAGCAGCTCAGAGCAAGCACAGATCACTCTGTATTGCACCAGCAGAAGTTAAGGTTATTGCTCTGGCCCACAGAAATTTCATGTCCTTGCTCTGTTGCTACAGTTAAGGATATAGTGTTCTGCAGAAGATGGATCTTAAGAAAGAGTGCAGATCCTGTTCCCAACAGAAATGAAATAGAGGCTTATATATCTCCATTAGCATAAAGACACAGTATATCACACCCACCTCCTTCCCAGCCCGCTGTTTTATCTGCTACTTGTATATGAAACAGATGCCTGGCTGAGGTTCTACATTGACCCAATATCTATATGTTATCCATAGCTGGCATACAAACACTAGTATTTAGAGTTAGTTCATCACAGAACAGAAAGAAATTAACTCTTTTATTAATAAGCAAAACCTGAATGTCTCCTCAGAAAAGGTACCCTATTTAACAATTACAGATGATGTAATAATTTTCAAATATTCCATTCCCAGTATTTGCTTTTTTTTTTGTCATTTAATTGGTAACTTCAGTCTTTATAATGACAGATCATTTAGAAAAATGTGAATGGATGCTTATCTATCTGTCAAGGAATAATTTCAGCTCTCCTCCTAAGGGCTTGATCCAATCCTTATTAAATGTGTATAAAAGAAAATAACATCACTGAGTCCAGCCTGTAGTGAGAGAATGTAAGTGGATGTAACTTTACTGTGTTTAGGTAAGCAACAAATCCTATTTATGACTACTGATATTTTTTTGTCTCACTCTTTTAAAACTAGACACGCTGTGGAACTGTGCTTATATGTAAACTTGGGTAAAAAATCTCTGTATACAATAAATTCAGATGTGACGGCACAGTAAAGGGGGACAATTACCTCCATCGCCCCGCTGGCTACTATTCTTTTGATACAGCCCAGAAGTGTTTGTGTGTTTATATATATACGTAAATGGAGTATTTCTTTTTTGACCACAAAGAGAATTTTGAGCCTCTTTGTCATGTGAAATATCCCTTTTTTTAGTTTAATTGCACATCAAAGTTTTTTAAGTCATTGCTAGAATTCCCAGAATGCAGTACTCACATTTATTTTTTTAACATTTACCTTGGTTTCTGTATCATATCACAAAAATAAGTATTTCTCATAGAATGATTTCTCTGCCCTTACCATGGAAACAATTCCAGAGGTAACATTGCTGCAGAAATGCTGATGGTTATTAAAAAAAAAAAAAAAAGTAAGTTAGATAAAAATAACTCCAAGAAAGTTATTCCACTTCACTTCAGGTTAGTGCACTAAACATTGACGATCATTATGAAAATTCATACTTATGAATTTTAATATAATGAATAAGACAAGAAAAAGGGCAAAATGGTTATCAATTACTTATGAATAGCTTTGTTAGGACAAATCAGAAATATCACTGAAATGTTTTTTAACCTTTGCTGGTTATAGTACACTGGATAATATGATGCCAATTACAAAATAAATAACATCACACAGAGTGCATGAGACATTGAGCTTGTAGCAGAATCAGGGAAATTAAACAGATACTTAGTAATTATTACAATTGCAATGGGCTATTGATAACTGAAACTGCTCTAGTCACTTGTCAGTCTGCTTAGCTTAGAATGGAACCATTTAAGTGGAAAAGATATTCAAGATCATCAAATTCGACCATTAACCTGATCTACCAGTTCCCAACGTTTAATCATGTCCCTTAGAGCCATGACCACACATAACATAAATACAACTAAGTATCAAGACCTCCTCTCCTCTCCTCTCCTCTCCTCTCCTCTCCTCTCCTCTCCTCTCCTCTCCTCTCCTCTCCTCTCCTCTCCTCT